>NC_091152.1:19610357-19815357 GCF_040958095.1 Procambarus clarkii
ATTCGGGTGCCCGGAGGTGGACCTCTTCACGCTGGCGTGGTCGAGGCGTCTTACGGTTTACGTGGCACCCTTCCCCTACTGTGAGGCCTTCGGGATCGACGCTTTTCGGCAGGACTGGTTGAGGTGGGGGGTTCCTGTACCTCTTTTCCCTGGTTCAGCTGCTGCTCCAGGTCTTGGCTCGCTTGGAGACTTACCAGGGTCGAGTGGTCCTCTTGGCCCCATGGTGGCCGGCCCAGCCGGGGTTTCAGGCGCTGCTTGCCCGGTGTCCAAACCCGGAGGTTTTTCCGCGGGTCCGCCTCTTTCAGGAGATCGGGCCAGTCCGGTATGTGACTGGTTCGCTCTTTTCCGCGAGTCTTCGCGTTTGGTGTTTTTGACTCGTGTTTATCACCATCTTTATGGTGAGCAGGTTGCTTCCTTGTTGGTTTCTCACCTGCGAGTTTCCTCTTGGCGGCAGTATGAAGTTTCCTGGAAGTCCTTCCGGTTCTTTTTGACCCTTCGTCGTTGTTCCTTGCTTTCGGTTCGGGTGGTGTTGTCCTTTCTCTCTTGGTTGTTTCAGGACCGTCATCTGATGCCTAATACTGTCGCCTCATATCGTGCGACACTGGCGGAGCCGTTGCAGCTTGCTTTCAGTATTGATGTTACTTCTGCGCCGTTTCGCAAGCTGTCTCGGGCATTGTTTCACCTCCGGCCTGCTCATGCGCCGCCTGAGCCGTCCTGGTTCTTGGACAGAGTACTCTTCTATCTTTCCTAACCTCAGTTTGTTGTGGCCCCTTCGGTTCAAGATTGTTTTGCTAAGGCTCTTTTTCTGTTGGCATTAGCCTCTGGGGGTCGTGTGGCAGAGCTTCATGCTCTTCTCCAGCGTAGAGGTTTTTGCTCCTTGGTCGTGGTCTTCGATTTGTTCGTTTGCAGCCGTCTCCCTCTTTTCTGGCGAAGAATGAGACTGCTGCTTTCCGGAGGGGTCCTTGGGTTGTAGATGCTTGGTTTGTCAGGCCGGGGATTCACCATGTGTTGTGTCCGGTTGTGGCCCTCCGCTGTTATCTGCGCGCTACGGCTTCTGTGTCCGGGGACGTGCTTTGGGTTGACCCAGTTTCCCTTCTTCCCTGTTCGCGGGTTCGGGTCTCTCAGGTCGTCCGCAGGGTTATTAAATCCAGCCAGCCTGCGGTCTATCCCCGTGCCCATGACATTCGTAAGTTTGCTGCTCTTGCTGCCGTCTTCGGAAATATGTCTTGAGCTGACATTCGGGCACGGGGGTTTTGCGGTCGAACAGGGTCCTGGCTGCATGCTACCTTGTAAACGTTCCTGGGCCCAGTCGGGCCTGTGTTGCTTTAGGTCGGCGGTTGCTGCCCGTTTTCTCGTCTTCGCGTTGAGGAGTGGAGCACCGACCGCCTCCCGGGTAAGTCCCCTTGGATTTCTTGGTAGTCTTTGGTGAGGTAGCTCCGGGGAGCCGTAGGGGCTCCCCCAGAACACCAGTGTTGAATGTAATGAAACGCCATTTTTTGGGTGAGTCCCAGAGGCTCCTCCGCATCCCTCCCGCCCTCCGATCGGCGGTTTTTCGCGGGTTTTGATATCCAGCCTCTGAACTGGGGCGTGGATCGCCGGCTCAGGGGTCTGGGGCTTCCCCTTTTCCCTACTGGGGAGGGGGGAGCTGTGCAGACATGCGGCGCGGCTCATGTGATGTCATGCTTGTTTGTTCGTTTTCCTTTTTGGGGAGTTCTGTCCACCCGTTTGTCAATTTTCGTTGTTAACCAGAATAGAGGTTTGTTTTGTGGCGCTTACCTTTCTGGGTGCCTGTCCCAGTCGATGGCAGATATAGAATGCTCCAAATCACATGTGCATTTCTATGGGCCATTGCTCCCCGTCCCTCTGTGAGGGGGGCCAGGTTCTGGATTGTGGTTCCTGGTAGGCTGTACTCCACCCACATCGACTGATGCAAAATAGTTAAGATATCCATATCAGCCATGGATAGCTCCGGGGAGCCTCCGGGACTCACCCAGAAAATGGCGTTTCATTATGTTCAACGCTGGTTTTTTGTACTTTAGATAAACACTTTACATTGTTGAATAATATATTTCAAAGAGCACTACAAAAGCCATTACCACATCATGATGCCTTAGGTGGTCCTTATTTTTGTATAGCTTGCACTGCCTGTTGTCACAAGCTGGTTGTGTTAATTATTTATACATGAATGTGCATGGGATCCGTAACAATTTGGATTCTTTCTCTGTTACATAACACTGCTGCAGTTTTATCAATTGCAAAATATTTTTTGTTAATGTTTCTTTGTTTTTGCTTTATGTAGTAGTCAATTTTAGTGTATTATCTCTTTAATAAAGCAGTGCATTTCTATTGACAAAAGTATAGTGTACTCTTAATACAAACTGTGTGTACAATATTGTCTCAAAGTTTGAAATTTCATCCCTATTTCTGTGGGGAGCCCCTTCGACTCCCTGGAGCTATCAGACTGATATGTGATATATTAGTCTAGGGCATCAGTCAGTTGAAGCTCAGCCTACCGGGGACCATGAGCCGGAATCTGGCCTCCCCCTTAGAGAGGAACATAGAGCAATGGCCTATGGAAACCACCATGTGGTTAGAAGCATTCCATGTCTGCCATCGACCGGGGTTAGGCACCCAGAAGGTAGGCATAACAAAACAAACCCCCTTGGTAAGAAATTGCAACCGAAGACCTAACAGAGAGGGACAACTCCCCCAAATTCTAAAGAAACGTCATACACCGCTGCTGCGCCGCTTGTCCGTGCAGCCCTTCCCTCTCTGGGAGGAGGAGGGGGAAGTTCCGGACCCCCCCCCCCCCCCCCCCCCCCCGGTGATGGCTACTCACACCTCCAGTTTGGTGGTTGATGCGATTTGGGGTGGACGTCAACTCTGGCCTCAATTTCTTGGCAGTCTTTGTACCTTTGTGGGGGTTTCTGCTACTTGTGGTGCAGTGGCCAGGTGTAACTACATTGTACTGGGGTAGCATGTGCTTAGGGCTACCTTCCCTAGGTGCCCTGTAAGTATTATCCTTGAGTTCTAGGGTTACCTTCCATAGAGCCTTCGGGATTCCACTTCTGTAAGGTTTCTTGCTGCTCGACATTTACCTCATCCTTGGGGCTAGCTGGGGTTTCGTGGCCTTTGTTTGGCCTTGGGTAGGAAGTGGTGGTGTTGCTGGTTGAGGCGCTAAGTGCTGCGCTGCCTGCTTACCTACGCGGCGGCCGTGTTCCTGTTCCTTCTGGTGGCATTGAACTTTTGTGGGGTTTTCTTTTGTTTTTTTGTTTTCTAATAGCCTTGTTTGGCTATTAGTCCACATAGGGTATATTGGTGGCCCTCCTCTACGCCCCTGTGCTGGTACAAGTCACAGGGGTCTGGTTCTTAGCTCATCCCCACTTGTTAGCTTGTGGGTTTAACCAGCTAGCAGTACAGAACCTTGCCAGGGCTTCCTGTAGATGACATCCCTACGGGCCCCTGAAAACCCTCGTCGGGGCTCAGTTGACCAATGGATGTGTCCTCACACCTCGCCTTGTGTGAGTTTGAAGGTGGTTTTGTGCCCTTGTCAAAGGGTGACAGTCACCATTTTTGCCTCCGGCATGCTGCCTGTTGAGTCAACGATACCCTTGACAATGACACCGAAGTCTTGCGAGACTTGTGCTCTGCTCGTGCTCCAGTTTACTCATTCTATTGTCACAGAGGTTTAGGTACAGGCGGCATCCGCGTTGCATGCCAGGTTTACGTTGTTGCAACGTGTTGGGTTGGTTGCCCGCTCGGATGCCCCAGGGCGTTTTGGTTATAGGGAATCAGACTTGAGGGTGTCAGTCACTTCGACTTTGGTTCAGTCTGCATCCCCTAGTCCTTTCCTGGTTGGCATTGTGTGCCCTTCTCCCTGCTCCAGGCTCCCAAACGTCTGAGGGTTTTGTAGTCGGGGCGGGGTTTTGTCGACGATGAGGCTTGGGCGGCTTTAGGGACTGTCCCATTCGAGTCGGAGACGGAGGCATTCGAGCCCGTTCCTCCTGCCAAGGCTTCTGGCCCCTACCAGCTGACCCCCTTCTTTGCTGCCGAACAGCTGCGTGGCGCAGCAGCTGTGTATTTTGTTTGCTTGTTTCTTTAGAATTTGGGGGCGTTCTGCCTCTCTGTTCGATCTTCGGTTATTTCTTACCAAGTGGGGTCTGTTTTGTTATGCTTACCTTTCTGGGTACCTAACCCCAATCGATGGCAGACAGAATGCTCCCAACACATGGGGGGTTTCTGAAGGCCATTGCTCCCTGGTCCTCTCTGAGCGGGCCAGGTTCTGGCTCATGGTCCCCGATAGGCTGAACTCCAATTGACTGATGCCCCATACTAATACATCTTATCTCAGTTCGATAATTCTAGGGAGCTTCCAGGGCTTACCCAGAAAATGGCATTTTATTACATTCAATGCTGGTTTTTGTGTTTGTATTATAGCAATCAGCCTAACCAATGGTTTGTTTGAATAATGACACACATTTGATCAAAATATTTAGAGACCAATTATTAAGCTTTAAAATTTTATCTTTCCTCAGCATCACAACGTAGTGGTGGTGGTGGCCGAATAATTATCGGAAGTGGAGCCCCTCGTCCCACTGTCATTGGTCGAAAAGACTTGTTCGTAAGATATGGAGAGCAAGAGAAGGCAGCTCTGCAAGAATTTGAATTCCTTGGTGATTTTTCCACCTCTCATTCAGACTTGGGCTCCCA
Organism: Procambarus clarkii; assembly: GCF_040958095.1. NCBI lineage: Eukaryota > Metazoa > Arthropoda > Malacostraca > Decapoda > Cambaridae > Procambarus > Procambarus clarkii. The sequence goes on from NC_091152.1 coordinate 19,615,068, forward strand.
GGACCTAGGTGCTGCTTCTGGCAGAGCAAATAAGATGATAATTGACAGTGAAAGCAACTTGCCGCCACACACGAATATCTCGTCATTGCTTGACACGAGTAGGAGTGCTGGTGCTGTTTTACCTAAAGTAGAAAGTAATTTATTTAGAAAAAACATAAGTACCTTTGAAGAGAAAAGGAGAACTGTGAAAAGTGATATTAGTGGATGCAATCACAGTGGCTGGAGTGATGCCAGTGAACAAGAGGGTGTGGATACTCGGAGTATTGGTAGTGTCAAGAATGCTATACTGCAGCTCAATAAAGTGAATCGTATCTCAGGAATCAAACAACCTGCCACTATGCCTACCATCCCAGCTAGAAGTGCTTCCAATACAAGCAGTACCAGAGCCAATTATCGTAAGTCCAGTTCCCCAGTCAGTACAAACAAACCTCGGGCATGGACCCCTTCTAAAATTAGAGTGAGTGACATCAGTGGAGCTTCAAAGTTTAGTGTTAGACAAGAGAACTCACCATCCAGTAGAACGCCGTCTCCTCAGCTTAATATAATTGACAATAAAAGTATTGCTAATAAATCTCCCAGTGGCTTGCACAGTTGTGTTGAGAGACCAGGCAGCAGTAACACAAAAGCAGGCTCCTCAACGCGTATCCCACGTATCCAAACATCTCTTATGTCTTCCAAAAAATCATCAACCGAGTCTCCTAAATCACAGAAAGGAGATGCTTCCCCTAAAGATTCTTGCTATGAATCCATGAAAACATTTAACCCTCAGTGTGAAAACTCATTACCACCTAAAGGCTTCTCAAGTCGAGTAGTCAAGCCTCCTCCTCGTACACGCCCATCACTTCAGCAGCGACAGCAACAAAATCTTCAACAGCAGCCTAACAAAAGTGGCATTAAGAGTCCTAGATTAGCCAGATTAAAGAAAGCAGCAGACCCATTGGATTCATTTACTGGCAAGTCTTTGTGTGACAGTGGGTCAAGTGAAGGCTCCGAGCGTTGTGGAGGAAGACTTTCTCTCAGTGACTCCTGTGCTGAAAACTTCTCGCCAATTGATAGTGGTGACGAAGTTTTTTATAAAGAGTGCTAGCTAGATTAATAGCTTATGATGAAGACTTGAGTATGTGATGCCAATGTTCTCTGCCAGATATGGTGCTTCATGGATGTTTTAAGGAAGCTCAGATTTTATTATTATTATGTTTGCACTGTGCATGTTGGCTATTTTAAAATTGTGTTACTTTAAGTATGGGGCTATTTATTTCTTTAATTTATTTTTATTGTATTCAAACGTCCATGGATAAGCACATTCCGGATTCCTTTGTGACCATGACAATATTTCCATGTACGGTAACATGCATTAACATTTAAAGCATATAAATGTTGTGTTTATATGTAACAATTGAAGCTGTTGTCTTCCACTGTCTTCTCATACTAATATGCTTAAACTTCCCTGGGCTCAAAGTGGAAGATTTGCTGAAAGCAACGAAGATAGATAAAAGTGGCTTCTCTGATTATATTTTAAATAAGATATAATAGTATGTGAGAGAAATAGGCGAGATGATGTTAAAAGTGTTTACACTTGTGTATCTCAAGAGCTAGAGCATTTGCTAGTCACTATGGAGTAGGGCACCTGTATAGGGTTTAGGAAGATGCACATCTGTGTCTTACATGGATGCATTTATGCAATAATTGACTTAAGTGTTAAATGCATTAAAATACCTTATTTGATCATTTAATCCTCTGATGATAAATGTAAACTACTGCATGGGATATAGGACTGTGTTCTCTTAAGTGACCTCAACTTTTGAACTGCTCTTAGGTTGAGGAAGACACTGGTGCAATCCTTTCCGACGTTACATATGCAAAGTGTAACTTCTTATTTTTAATACACAAAATTTTTTTTGGACAAAAATTGATTGAGTAAAGATAAATATAGTGTATTGATATTGTAAGAAGTGTGTGTTGTATGTGACAAGAAGACCCCCATGTTCTGGAGTGATAGTTATGCTGTATGTTTATAAAGAAGGTTTGAAGCATTACTCCAAAGTGACAAGGTGAAAGTTGGAGTCGAGGCCCAAGTGTGTTCTACCTCTTATTATTATTATGTTCAGCGATGCATCGGCTGCAGTCAAATGCAATATGGTTATGTTTAAGGGTAGTTTGCATAATTTGAAAGTTTTAATTATTTCCTCTTCAGTTTACAAAATGAATGCCAAACTATCATAGTGCAGTGTCCCTGAACACATAAAAATTGGCAATATAGTAGGCAAATTTTCCATATCTATGTAATTTTGGAGTGTTGCATTTAGTATGTCCAAAATTTAGGTTTCATTTTCAAAACATCTTTCCAGATATAATTTGTTTACAAATGTCAAAAGTGTCTGATTAGAGTTTATTTTTTTATAACATAAGCAATAATACAATTTATTAATTGAGAAGAATCTCCAGGTGCAATAGAGTGGGAATTTCCTTTAAAGTGTGCATATACTGTTCAAAGTTATATCTTATATTTTAATGATTTTTTGTTTTATATACGAGTTTAAATGGCCATTTCGTAGACAGTATGTGTTAGAACGTGTATGATATAAGGTAATATAGCACAACTTAATAACACAGGAAATGATATAGATCCAGATATATGCTAATGATATAGATCCAGATATATGCTTTTCATTTTTCATTAATATTTGTATAAATCATTTTTTTACTTCAAATATATTTTTGTGTTCATTTTATATTTAGGCAAAGTGTCACTTCTTTGTTGTGGCTTTTGACAAGAGAAACTCTTGGGTGTAGAGAGAGAGAGAGAGTGCAGGAGGACCAAACTGCAGAAGGTACACACGTCCTGCCTTCCCGTGAGTAGCATACATGTCTGCCACGAGTCATAACCCACGCAGGTACATCTCAAATAAATATAAATATATATATATATATATATATATATATATATATATATATATATATATATATATATATATATATATATATATATATATATATATATATATATATGCGGAAAATCCACAGAGAAATATGAAATGAGGTGAACGTTTTTCAGTCAGTCTGGTGTTGACAAAGGCTTTAACAAAGCCGAAACGTTCACCTCATTTCATATTTCTCTGTGGATTTTCCGCATAAAATGATCAGTGTTTTGTGATCGTCAATTGCATATATATATATATATATATACTGTATATATATATATACTGTATATATATATATACTGTATAAAGTTATGAGACATGCATTTCATATGTAACTGTTGTAAGATAGTATGGTAACTAGTGTATATAGATTTTGTAGTTTCCTAATTCTTGCATCAATATAGTCAACATTTCTGCTCTCTGTGTTTTAATGCCCAATCTGTTTCCTCTTAGAGTAAATGTGTAACTGTTAATATGCGCCAAAGTCTTCCGTGCCAAATACAAATTGATACACTGGACGAAAATACAAGTCGAGTGGTTGTGTATACTACTTGTGTTACTATCAGTACATTAAGTACATATGCTTGAGCCCCTTACTTGCTTTCCGACCGCCCCTCGCCGTCGCCTGTCTCTCAATAGTGACCTCGGTGACTCGGATACTTTTGATATCGTTCGCCTTATGCGTTTTCGTTCTCGTATTGGCATCCTTGGTGATATTTAGCGCCCTCTGATTATTCCGCACATTTGATGGTGCTACACAGCCTTCCCAGTTTGGTGCCTTCTTTTGATAATTACTTACTTGAGCCCCTTAGTCATGTAACTGTTAGTACTTCAGGCAGTGTCGTCTTAATGTATGGGCACACTGATAGGTTACCAAGAGCCCCACAATTCTAGGGGCCCCCATATGTTCATGAAAGGGATTTTGGCAGAAGGGAGGGGGAATTATAGTATGGGTTACCTATGGCTATCATCATGGCAACAGGTCATGGTGTCCATCTGAATCACGAAGTGCATGTTGTGTCAGGAGAAAGTGCCAAGCCATTATGACTATATAGTACTTGAAAGGGACCAGGCCAAGGATTTGGGATGGGACGGGGGGAAAGGAATGATGCCAAACACTTGGACGGTCGAGAATTGAATGTTGACCTGCATGAAGCAAGACTATCTATCGCTCTACCGTCCAGCTCAAGTGGTTGGACAGATTTGGCAGAATGGATAATTATTTGACCTCCAACTGTAAAATGCCTTGGAGTTAATTCCTTTTTAAACTATATTTATTATGTACATAATTTGTGCATGGCTATCTGAGGGCAATCCTGTACTTTAGTGGGCAGGCAGGGCTCATTATCTGGGTTGGGGGCCCCAGTGCAGCTTTCTCTGGGGCTTACAATGCTGTTAAGATGACCCTGACTTAGGGTACGTATTTTTGGTCATGTTACTATCAGTACTTTGTTAAAATAAAGCAAGCAAAGAGTCATCCTAAGTGGAAATTAATCTGACTGGAAAAAAATGTAGTGAATAGAGTACTGCAAGGTTCCATCTTTAGCCAGTCATCTTAGTTCCTACAACAGTGATGTAGATTGTATTACAAACCACATCATCAAATTTGAAGATAATACCAAGATTTATGGTAAAGTAAGAAGCAAAACTGATATTGAGACCTTACAAATGGTTAGAAGGTTTTAAAATGCTTTTCAATACCGAAAACGCAAGAGCTTGCATGTAGGGCAAAGTCTGCACTGCACATCCAAGCTATCATTAACACTGCTAATATGCAGCAGAGTGACGAAGAATCTAGGAGTTAGGATCCACCAGTTACTGAAAGTTGCACAACAAGCAGGAGGTGCAGTAAGACATATAAACAAACCTTAGGAATAGTCAGAAAGAATCTTTTACTTCAAGGAAAAGTGTTTACTCGACAGTAATAGTCTTCGGTGCGCTCACATTTGGGTAACTATCCAAGCGTGCACCTTCTAAGGTACATAACACCTTCTAAGGTACATAACACCTTCTAAGGTACATAACACCTTCTAAGGTACATAACACCTTCTAAGGTACATAACTGCTTTAGATGATTTTCGTGTCAGTGTTGCGGGGTGTGAGACAGCTCTGGGTTGTGAGAGGTGGGGTGAGAGTGGTGGGGTGAGAGAGAGGTGGGGTGAGAGTGGCGGGGTGTGAGAGAGGTGGGGTGAGAGAGTAACCCGTGAGAGTGGCGGGGTGTGAGAGAGGGAGCCGGGTGGACTGCAGTATTGATCAGGTGACCGTGGCGAGTGTGTGTCATCACAGTTCTCTCTCGTCCCTTTGATTATTATAGTGTACATCTAGTGGGTTCCTCCATCACCCACCACCTGCTGGAGGGTTCCTCCATCACCCACCACCTGCTGGAGGGTTCCTCCATCACCCACCACCTGCTGGAGAGTTCCTCCATCACCCACCTCCTGCCGGAGGGTTCCTCCATCACCCACCTCCTGCTGGAGGGTTCCTCCATCACCCACCACCTGCAGGAGGGTTCCTCCATCACCCACCTCCTGCTGGAGGGTTCCTCCATCACCCACCACCTGCTGGAGGGTTCCTCCATCACCCACCTCCTGCCGGAGGGTTCCTCCATCACCCACCTCCTGCTGGAGGGTTCCTCCATCACCCACCTCCTGCCGGAGGGTTCCTCCATCACCCACCACCTGCTGGAGGGTTCCTCCATCACCCACCTCCTGCCGGAGGGTTCCTCCATCACCCACCTCCTGCTGGAGGGTTCCTCCATCACCCACCTCCTGCCGGAGGGTTCCTCCATCACCCACCTCCTGCTGGAGGGTTCCTCCATCACCCACCTCCTGCTGGAGGGTTCCTCCATCACCCACCACCTGCCGGAGGGTTCCTCCATCACCCACCACCTGCAGGAGGGTTCCTCCATCACCCACCACCTGCAGGAGGGTTCCTCCATCACCCACCACCTGCAGGAGGATTCCTTCATCACCACCTCCTGCAGGAGGGTTCCTCCATCACTCACCACCTGCAGGAGGGTTCCTCCATCACCCACCACCTGCAGGAGGGTTCCTCCATCACCCACCACCTGCAGGAGGGTTCCTCCATCACCCACCACCTGCAGGAGGGTTCCTCCATCACCCACCACCTGCAGGAGGGTTCCTCCATCACCCACCACCTGCAGGAGGGTTCCTCCATCACCCACCACCTGCTGGAGGGTTCCTCCATCACCCACCACCTGCAGGAGGATTCCTTCATCACCACCACCTGCTGGAGGGTTCCTCCATCACTCACCACCTGCAGGAGGGTTCCTCCATCACCCACCACCTGCAGGACGGTTCCTCTACCACCCACCACCTGCCGGAGGGTTCCTCCATCACCCACCTCCTGCAGGAGGGTTCCTCCATCACCCACCACCTGTCGGAGGGTTCCTCCATCATAACCAGTGGTTATCTAGTGTCAGTGCCTCTCAAAGGACTCGACAAAAGGACCTAGTAGGTGCCTTACGATAAGGAAGCAACTAAGGCAGATGGTGATGATTGTGTTGTTGTAGTGGAGGTGGGCTGGTGGTGGTGGTGGTTGAACAGCTGGTGGTGGTACTACCACGCCCAGCCTACCACCTTACCTTGAGGTGCTTCCGGGGCTTACTGTCCCCGCGGCCCGGTCGTCGACCAGGCCTTCCTCGCTCTTCTGGTACACGTAAACCACCCAGAACGTGAACAACTAGTTACTTCTCTAGAACAATTATGAAAATGCCAAAATGACGAGTTCCAATCCGAGATCTCGCGGTAATGATTGTAACTAGGGAATAGGCCAAAGGTTATCTTGAGATGATTTCGGGGCTTTTTAGTGTCCCCGCGGCCCGGTCCTCGACCAGGCCTCCACCCCCAGGAAGCAGCCCGTGACAGCTGACTAACACCCAGGTACCTATTTTACTGCTAGGTAACAGGGGCATAAGGTGAAAGAAACTCTGCCCATTGTTTTATAAATTTATATTATTTTATAAATTTAAATAATTTTGTGTAGAATCTACAGAAAAGACGGGTCATGTGTGGGATGGTGGTGGTGGTGGGAGAGTACCCAGGCTCCATGTCTCAGTGTTGGTACCTGGCGGTGGCTATACTGGGGGAGTACCAAGGCTGTATATATCCCTGTGTGAGTACCAAGCGGTGGATGTGGTGGGAGAGTACCCAGGCTCCATGTCTCAGTGTTGGTACCTGGCGGTGGCTATACTGGGGGAGTACCAAGGCTGCATATATCCCTGTGTTAGTACCAGGCGGTGAATGTGGTGGGAGAGTACCCAGGCTCCATGTCTCAGTGTTGGTACCTGGCGGTGGCTATACTGGGGGAGTACCAAGGCTGCATATATCCCTGTGTTAGTACCAGGCGGTGAATGTGGTGGGAGAGTACCAAGACTCATCACCACACCGCATCAGGAAGTGAAGTAACGACGACGTTTCGGTCCGTCCTGGACCATTATCACACGGCTCCTCACTGGTCCACGACGGACCGAAACGTCGTCGTCCCTTCACTGGCTGATGTGTGCTCTGGTCATCATGTCTTCAGCCCCGTTATTGTGACTCATCATGTACATATAGTACCAAGTGACTCATCATGTACATATAGTACCAAGTGACTCATCATGTACATATAGTACCAAGTGACTCATCGTCTACATGTAGTACCTATTAAATATGTACCCAACTCAACTAATGATTAATCAGCCAATTACACCATGGGATAACATTAACTTCATGGGACTACATTATTAAAACAGTTAACACTGAAAAGCATCACTGAAAGTCCTCAGAGTATGGGTAACGATGTGTATCAGTGCTATACCGACGGCTCTGTAGAAGAAGGTGGACGATGTACCGGATGTGCATGTAACATATTTGAACAATCTTCTCTCGTACATACAGCAATGAAGCGCGTCAATGACTGGGCAAGTACAACTCAAACCGAACTTGCAGGCATATACCTTGCCACTGAATTTCTAAAAGACAAAGGCAGTGGACTTATATACTGTGACTCGCAGAGTGCACTCCTGGCATTGAACGCACATAGTAGTGACACCCAGAAAATAGTCAGTGATATTCGAATGAATGTTTTAGCTGCTAAAGAAAACAGATTTGAGATTAAATTCCTATGGATACCATCACATGTTGGCATCTCAAGGCATGACACTGTTGATATGCTTGCTAAGTCAGCCTGCAGAAAACCAGTGGTAGAAATTGATATGGGTGTTTCATTAGCAGTGACAAAGAGAATACTTAAACAAATATCTAATGAAAATCTCACCGACCTAACAAATTCACAAAGACCTGAAAGTTGTAGCATTAAATATTATGATAGATATCGTGAGGAGACATTCACATATGGGACTAATAGAACAAGAATCCGGCAATGTGATGTTATAGTGGCCAGAATACGCCTGGGATATAGACGTATCTGGCAGCTTTCTCAAAACCCAAATGTCGAGTACACAATGTGTCAACTTTGTGAAAGAGAAAACATGCACTCTCTTGAACATTATATTGTAGAATGTCCCATACTGACTGACTTTCGCCCTCCTGGGCTAAGGTATGCTGAACTGTGTAACTACTATATGAGTACTGGAACACTTGATGATATATTGGACTTGTATCCAAGATTGACCATGTAATATATCAATCATACAATGTATATATATGATGTAACTATATAACCTGAGCTTGTAAAAGCACCTTCATCACCTTCAGTGATTAAGTGCTTAATTGCACACTAGTTTCTTTATCAGCTATCTCACCCTGTCAGAGTAAATGAGACAAATGTATGTGAATGCATGTGTGTGTGTATATATGTATGTATATGTGTGTGTATGTATATGTATGGGTATAAAGTATATATGGAAGCTGATCAGAATTACATTTCACCTTTGTGAATGTACATTAATGACACTATGTAAAAGACACATCTAACACTTTATGTAGGACATACGTAAATCTGTGTATCTATGTATTTACGTATGTAGGTTAGCTTAGCATTTTAAAAGCACCGAATCACCTTCTGTGGTTGAGTGTTCAATAAACCCTTGAACTATATGTTTAACACATCTCTAACCCTGTCCATGGAGGACAGAAGAAAATGTATATATGCTGGTTAGCATTGTAAATGTCTGGCCACGTCTGTGGTAGAAAATAATAAAAAAAAAATAAAAAAAAAACATATAGTACCAAGTGACTCATCGTCTACATATAGTACCAAGTGGCTCATCGTGTGCATATAGTACCAAGTGACTCATCGTGTGCATATAGTACCAAGTGACTCATCGTCTTCAAAACTAACAAAAGTCAAAACAAATGCAGTGTTTCCGCAGGAATACTATGTAGTAATTAAGGAAAGTGAGGGAAGGATGAGGTGGAGGAGGAGTGGCTCTGCTGATAAGGAAAGACTGGAGTTTTGAGGCGGTTATCCAAGGCTGTGAAGGGTTCAGTGGCTATATAACAGAAACCATAGCAATCAGGGAGTCTAGTACCAACTCCCCTGATTAGGCTGTAGGGTGCATGTAGCCTTGTTGGTTATTACTGCAGTTAAAACATCCAAGCGATCCTGAGCATAGAAAGGCGTCTCGGCTCACATTTATTTATTTATTTATATACAAGAAGGTACATTGGTTTTATGAGAGTACATAGCATTGATGTTTTTACATTCTTGTAATTAAGCCAGGCACTAACACCCATAGCGTTTTGGGCAGGTCCTTATTCTAACAGTTAATTTTAACTAGGTAATTTGTAGCAAAATTGAAAAATGTTAACAGGTAGTGTAAGAAAATCTGACGAAAATTAATAGATACATTATAGTAAAAATTGAGGATTATTAACAGGTACATTGTAGCATAATTCGAAGATTATTTCTAGGTACATTGTAGTTAAATTTGTATTTAGTATAAGAACCATGATATAAGATGATAGCAGTGATTACAATGGTGAAGTTGTGTAGCTTAGGCACATATATTGGGGGATCGGGTAGCACACGATACAGTGTGAGTTTGAAACACAAGGTAGGAAACTATGAGGGTGAAATTAGGTACTCTTTGGTTTTACTTTTGAATGAGACATAGGTTGGACAGCTTTTTACTTCGTTAGGGAGTGAGTTCCATAGACTAGGTCCCCTTATTTTCACAGTGTTTACACAGATTTAGTTTGACTGGGAATATCAATGAGATATTTATTTCTCATGTGGTGATTATGGGTTATATTACATCTGTCAAGGAAGAGTTTCAGAACAGGATTTGCACTTAGGAACAATTAAGGTTTTGTACATGTAAATGGGACAAGAGAATGTATGGAGTGAGTTTATATTTAGCATGTTTAGGGATTTTAACAAAGGGGGGGGGGGGCTGTGTGTTGTCTGAAAAAAAAGAGTTTGGAGTTTGTTATTGTTTTGATAGTAGATTTTTGCTGGGTGATGATGGGCTTGAAGTAGTTTGCAGTGGTTGAACCCCATGTACAGATACCGTATGTAAGACAGGGATATATAAACGCGTTGTATAATATAGTATAATGAGAAGAGAGCAGAGTTTGGAACATAATATCTGATTTTAGAATGTATACCGACCGTTTGTGAGACTTGTTTAGTTATGTGTTGTATGTGGGTGCTGAAGTTGAGTCTCTTGCTTATGTATAGGCCAAGGAACTTTCCACTATTTTTGATAGTGACTGTCTTCAACCTTGTCTTTGACTATCTTCAACCTTGTCCAGTCAGCAGTAACTGAGGATCTGGATGTAAACACATTAACAGACTATTTTCTAGGAAAAAACTGAAGGAGCAAGTAACCCGTCTTCGGATCAAGTCCATTCCATCCAGCGGTCGACCCCAAAGACGCAGTCATAAATTTTAACATACTGTTCATTCAAAACGGAAAACTTCTCAAATATAAATTAATATCATAATATATTAGTATATTGGGCATATATAGGCATAGATTAGGTTAGGTGTTTAGGTTCTGTTGGCGATTATTTTTATTTGTAGTGCGTGGGTGAAGCATTTACAGCGTTGTGATTTATTTATTTGTTTTTATTTATTTATATACAAGAAGGTACATTGGGTTTGTGAGAATACATAGCATAGTACAGTATTTACACTCTTGTAAAGCCACTAGTACGCGCAGCGTTTCGGGCAGGTCCTTAATCTAACAGATAATTTTAAGTAGGTAAATTCTAGCAGAATTAATAAAATGATAACAGATACATTGCAAGAAAAAAATGAGAAGAAAGAGATTAGTAAGTATATTAAAGCACATTGGTATATTAAACTCTGATTGATTACATTGACAGCTTGATTGGTAATTTAAACAAGATTAATAGACACCATACAGCAGATTGACAGCACATATAAGAAGACAGCAATGATCACAATGGTAAAGATGTTCGGATTGGGTAGATAAAGATTGGGAGATTGGGTAGCAATTGATACAGTGCAATTTTAAAGCAAAAGGTAAAAAACTATGAAAATGAAATTAGGTACATTTTAGTACTGTTTTTGAATGACGCAAAAGTTGGACAGCTTTTCAATTCATTAGGGAGTGAGTTCCATAGACTGGGTCCCTTTATTTGCATAGAGTATTTACACAGGTTAAGTTTGACTCTGGGGATATCAAAGAGATATTTATTTCTGGTGTGGTGATAATGGGTCCTATTACATCTGTCCAGAGAGAGTTTCAGAGCAGGATTTGCATTTAAGAACAGGGTTTTGTAATTGTGGTTAACATGCTGTTCATTCAAAACGGGAATTATATCAAATATAAATTAATATTATAATATATTAGCATATTGTACATATATAGGCATAGGTTAGGTGTTTAGGTTCTGTTGCCGATTATTAGTGTTTGTAGTACGTGGGTGAAATATTTCAACCCGTCCTCGACTCAAGAGTCCATTACATTCAGCGGTCAACCCCACAGACGCATTCATAAATTTTAACATGCTGTTCATTCAAAACGGAAATTTTCTCAAGTATAAATTAATATTATAATATATTAGCATATTGTGTATATATAGGCATAGGATAGGATAGGTTAGGTGTTTAGGTTCTGTTGGTGATTATTTGTATTTGTAGTACGTGGGTGAAGCATTTACAGCGTTGTGATTCGAACAAAATTCGTCAGTGAAACACATGTTCCGGATATGTTCGAACGTCAGCAGTTGTGAGTCGTGTGTAAACCGTTTTCATTCATAAACAGGGGGTTTGGCGGGTGCATGGAATCCCTTTTGTATCTTTGTTTGGAGGACGGGCTGAATATTTACAGCGTTATGGTTCGAACAAAATTCGTCAGTGAAGCACTTGTTCCGGAAGTGTTCGAACGAAATCGGTTGTGAGTCGTGTGTAAACCGTTTTTCATTCATAAACAGACTTTATTTAGTTCAGTATTCACTGTATCATTCAGAGTAAGAGGGTTATGACTGGATAAAATGAAGGTTGTGTCATCAGCAAATAAAATTGGGTTGAGGCAGCCCGTCCTCCAAACAAAGACCCAAAAGTGATTCCATACACCCGCCAAACCCTCTGTTTATGTATGGAAAACGGTTTATACACGACTCGCAACTGATTTCGCTCGAAACCTTCCAGAACAAGTCTCATTACCATCAGTGGAATTAGCGGGAGTTAGGTATAGAGAAACTGGATAGTTTCCTGTAAGGTAGTCCTTAACATTAATTTAGGGAGGATGGAATATCATTAGCAAAGGATGTGCAAATGGATGAGAAGTGAGTGTGGTGACAACCACCAGCCGGGTCGGACGTTCCCCTGGTCTCCCTGCTGGTGTTTACATTGGGTGATTGTTGGTTGCCCTGACGGGTGGTTGTTTGCCACTGCAGGGTGACTGTTTTCCAGTCTCAGTATGGGGGACTTACGTGTCGCCACTAAGGAGGAAGGACTCGGCTGGGCTGACATTTACCTGTCGGGTGGATACTAGCGTCGTCAGCAACACTCTGTTTGCAGTTATGGGTGTGAAAGTGGAAGATCTCGTCGGTCTACAGGTGGTTCGTGACGACAGAGTAGTTGTGAAGTTCGCCGAGAGTGGCTTGTTCCGGAGGTTTCTCGACCAGTATGAGGACAAGGTGGTGGGGCTGAGCAACGGTCTTGGCTCTGTGACTGTGACGAATTTGAGTGTGGAGTACACATACGTGTCTATTAAGAATGCACCGTTTGAAATGTCTGAGGATCTTCTCCGTCGGGCTCTTGCCAGGTATGTGTGGACTCTATTCGTGCCTGTAGATACACAACCGGGGACGTCAAGGGACTCGGTAATGGTTACAGAACGGTTAAGATGGTTCTTCATGGGAATGTGCCTTCTTCTCTCGCGCTTGCTGGCTTTACGGTCTGCTTCTCCTACCGTGGGCAGACTCGGACGTGTTTTAAGTGTGGCCACGTTGGACATTTGGCTGCTGCCTGCGACACTCTGGTGTATGATCGGGTAAATGTGTTTCATGAAGCGGATTTTCCCGAGCGTGAGGATGTCTCGGTTGTGGATGATACCCCTTGTGAGAGGACAGTTACGGTGATGGGTGCCGCTCCAGTTAGTGCGGTTGGTGGTGTGGGTGTCGGGGTGGTGGGGATGTGTGGACCCGCCCCCGCCGTCGGCTTCCTCACCTCCGCCGGCCCCGTCTCCAGCTCCTGTGTCGCCTGAAGGGTGTGGGCCTGTACCCCCTGTGGGTGAGGCTGATGTTTTTCCGGGTCGTGTGTTGCCCGGTGACTTGCGGCCGGCCGTGGGCTCTGCTGGGATGCCTCCTGCTGGGGGCGACAGTTCGGATGATCAGAGGCCTCTGTCCAAGCGTTCCCCGAGGACTAGGAGTGTGTCGCCCCCTCGTGGGTGGGCTGCAGAATGTGAAGTTGTGGAGGACGATGTGATGGAGGGGCCTGTGCTGCTGGTGCCTCCCCTCCCAGGGAGGCTGCCCCTAGTGGTCGTGACCTCGTGTATTTCCTATACTATCTGGGCGCCGAGGGTGAAGTGTTTGGTTTATGGGGTGCCGGAGTTGATGCCTCAGTCTTGTGCGTCGCCTGGTAGACCGCTGGCTGATCTCGAGCTCGTTTGGGAGGCGTACTGCTTGCGGTTTCCGAAGAGGGAGTTCCCCGATAAATATGCTTTTGTGTTTGCATTATATGTTTATAACATATACTTTTATAACTTATTACTTGGTATGTGGTTGTATTGTTTGCCTAGTTTAGAAGTTTGTGCACATTGTTTTGTGCTTTGTTCATACTGTAATGTGTTTTTCTGAGGTTGGAAGAAAACGTGCTCAGATTAGGGACTTATTTATTTTATTTTGTAAGTGAGCAGCTGCTTGCTTGTCGGAAAGAGGGGCCACGCAGTCTGCAGGCAGAGCTTATATAACCTCGGCCCGTTGTGCGCGCAACTTGGGCGGTTAAAGTCAGCTTTCAGACATACGTTTTCTCTTCCTCAGAAAACCCACGTTTTAAAAAAAAAAAAAAGTGTTCTTTTCCGTGTGTTAGACTGTTATCTTCTGTGTTGTGTTTCTAATGGTGTTCTATGTGTGTGTGTGTGTGCTTCTGGTGTGTGTTTTTTTTTTTTTTTCCCCGGGTCCTGCGTGTTCATGTATTTTTTCCATGTGTGTCTGGGTTGTGGTTGCTGTTTGTTTCACGGTTCCTGTGTGTTCCTGTGTGTTCCTGTGTGTTCCTGTGTGTTCCTGTGTGTTCCGGTCGAAGGATCGCGTGTTTCTGTACTGCGTGTGCCGGGTGTCTCGTGGGTTGTGTGTGCATTGAATTTTTTTTACTTTCTACCTTCTGAATATTTAATTTTTCGCCATTGTGTGGTTTTTAATGTATGTAACTTGGCGCGCCTCGTCTGGGTTGTGTAGTTTATTGTTGTGTTGTCTAATGAATTTTGCTTGTTTCATGGGTTCTCATTTACGTTTTGCACTCAAAATTGTCCACTGTGTTTTTATTGTGTTCACGTTTGTTCAGCTTTTAGTGTGTCATCTGTGTTGTATTTGTTCTGTGTTGCTTGCAGGTCACTTGGTGTTGTGTTGTTGGGTGGTGTGTGTTGTTGTTGTTGGGTGGTGGTGTGTTGTTGTTGTTGGGTGGTGTTGTGTTGTTGTTGGGTGGTGTTGTGTTGTTGTTGGGTGGTGTTGTGTTGTTGTTGGGTGGTGTTGTGTTGTTGGGTGGTGTGTGTTGTTGTTGGGTGGTGTGTGTTGTTGTTGGGTGGTGTGTGTTGTTGTTGGGTGGTGTGTGGTGTTGTTGGGTGGAGTGTGGTGTTGTTGGGTGGTGTGTGTTGTTGTTGGGTGGTGTTGTGTTGTTGTTGGGTGGTGTTGTGTTGTTGTTGGGTGGTGTTGTGTTGTTGTTGGGTGGTGTGTGTTGTTGTTGGGTGGTGTTGTGTTGTTGTTGGGTGGTGTTGTGTTGTTGTTGGGTGGTGTTGTGTTGTTGGGTGGTGTGTGTTGTTGTTGGGTGGTGTGTGTTGTTGTTGGGTGGTGTGTGTTGTTGTTGGGTGGTGTGTGTTGTTGTTGGGTGGTGTGTGTTGTTGTTGGGTGGTGTTGTGTTGTTGGGTGGTGTTGTGTTGTTGTTGGGTGGTGTGTGTTGTTGTTGGGTGGTGTGTGTTGTTGTTGGGTGGTGTTGTGTTGTTGTTGGGTGGTGTTGTGTTGTTGTTGGGTGGTGTTGTGTTGTTGTTGGGTGGTGTTGTGTTGTTGTTGGGTGGTGTGTGGTGTTGTTGGGTGGTGTGTGGTGTTGTTGGGTGGTGTGTGGTGTTGTTGGGTGGTGTTGTGTTGTTGTTGGGTGGTGTTGTGTTGTTGTTGGGTGGTGTTGTGTTGTTGTTGGGTGGTGTGTGTTGTTGTTGGGTGGTGTTGTGTTGTTGTTGGGTGGTGTGTGTTGTTGTTGGGTGGTGTTGTGTTGTTGTTGGGTGGTGTTGTGGTGTTGTTGGGTGGTGTTGTGTTGTTGTTGGGTGGTGTGTTGTTGTTGGGTGGTGTTGTGTTGTTGTTGGGTGGTGTGTTGTTGTTGTTGGGTGGTGTTGTGTTGTTGGGTGGTGTGTGTTGTTGTTGGGTGGTGTTGTGTTGTTGTTGGGTGGTGTGTGGTGTTGTTGGGTGGTGTTGTGTTGTTGTTGGGTGGTGTTGTGTTGTTGTTGGGTGGTGTTGTGTTGTTGTTGGGTGGTGTGTGTTGTTGTTGGGTGGTGTGTGTTGTTGTTGGGTGGTGTTGTGTTGTTGGGTGGTGTGTGGTGTTGTTGGGTGGTGTTGTGTTGTTGTTGGGTGGTGTTGTGTTGTTGTTGGGTGGTGTTGTGTTGTTGTTGGGTGGTGTTGTGTTGTTGGGTGGTGTGTGGTGTTGTTGGGTGGTGTGTGGTGTTGTTGGGTGGTGTTGTGTTGTTGTTGGGTGGTGTTGTGTTGTTGGGTGGTGTGTGTTGTTGTTGGGTGGTGTTGTGTTGTTGTTGGGTGGTGTTGTGTTGTTGTTGGGTGGTGTGTGTTGTTGTTGGGTGGTGTGTGTTGTTGTTGGGTGGTGTTGTGTTGTTGTTGGGTGGTGTGTGTTGTTGTTGGGTGGTGTGTTGTTGTTGGGTGGTGTGTGTTGTTGTTGGGTGGTGTGTTGTTGTTGTTGGGTGGTGTGTGGTGTTGTTGGGTGGTGTGTGTTGTTGTTGGGTGGTTTGTTGTTGGGTGGTGTTATGTTGTTGTTGGGTGGTGTGTGTTGTTGTTGGGTGGTGGTGTGTTGTTGTTGGGTGGTGTGTGTTGTTGTTGGGTGGTGTGTGGTGTTGTTGGGTGGAGTGTGGTGTTGTTGGGTGGTGTGTGGTGTTGTTGGGTGGAGTGTGTTGTTGTTGGGTGGAGTGTGGTGTTGTTGGGTGGAGTGTGGTGTTGTTGGGTGGTGTGTGGTGTTGTTGGGTGGAGTGTGGTGTTGTTGGGTGGTGTGTGGTGTTGTTGGGTGGAGTGTGGTGTTGTTGGGTGGTGTGTGGTGTTGTTGGGTGGTGTGTGGTGTTGTTGGGTGGAGTGTGTTGTTGTTGGGTGGAGTGTGTTGTTGTTGGGTGGTGTGTGTTGTTGTTCGGTGGTGTTGTGTTGTTGTTGGGTGGTGTGTGGTGTTGTTGGGTGGTGTGTGGTGTTGTTGGGTGGTGTGTTGTTGTTGGGTGGTGTGTGTTGTTGTTGGGTGGTGTTGTGTTGTTGTTGGGTGGAGTGTGGTGTTGTTGGGTGGTGTGTGTTGTTGTTGGGTGGTGTGTGCTGGTGTAAGGTGTTTCTTTTGGTGCTTCGGTGCCTTAATGTTGTCATGCTTTCCTTGTCATGTATTTGTTTTATAAAAAAAAATGGATGAGAAGAAACTATTGAATTGAATAGCAGTGTCAGAGGCTGAAAGCAGACCATCGTCATTGGATAGGAGTATTTTTTGCTTAACCTAACTAACCTGCGTCTTTAACCTAACCTAAAGTAACCTACGCCTACCTATACATAGAATTTTTATGTATACTAATATTAATTTATATATGAGAACAAACCAATTTTTAATGCACAGAATGTTACAACTGACGACTGCGTCTGGGGAGGACGGCCGCTGCTTTAACCAGCCTAGTGTGAGGACGGCCGCTGCTTTAACTAGCCTAGTGTGAGGACGGCCGCTGCTTTAAAGATGCTAGTGTGAGGACGGCCGCTGCTTTAACTAGCCTAGTGTGAGGACGGCCGCTGCTTTAACTAGCCTAGTGTGAGGACGGCCGCTGCTTTAACTAGCCTAGTGTGAGGACGGCCGCTGCTTTAAAGATGCTAGTGTGAGGACGGCCGCTGCTTTAAAGATGCTAGTGTGAGGACGGCCGCTGCTTTAAAGATGCTAGTGTGAGGACGGCCGCTGCTTTAAAGATGCTAGTGTGAGGACGGCCGCTGCTTTAACTAGCCTAGTGTGAGGACGGCCGCTGCTTTAAAGATGCTAGTGTGAGGACGGCCGCTGCTTTAACTAGCCTAGTGTGAGGACGGCCGCTGCTTTAACTAGCCTAGTGTGAGGACGGCCGCTGCTTTAAAGATGCTAGTGTGAGGACGGCCGCTGCTTTAACTAGCCTAGTGTGAGGACGGCCGCTGCTTTAACTAGCCTAGTGTGAGGACGGCCGCTGCTTTAAAGATGCTAGTGTGAGGACGGCCGCTGCTTTAACTAGCCTAGTGTGAGGACGGCCGCTGCTTTAACTAGCCTAGTGTGAGGACGGCCGCTGCTTTAACTAGCCTAGTGTGAGGACGGCCGCTGCTTTAAAGATGCTAGTGTGAGGACGGCCGCTGCTTTAACTAGCCTAGTGTGAGGACGGCCGCTGCTTTAAAGATGCTAGTGTGAGGACGGCCGCTGCTTTAACTAGCCTAGTGTGAGGACGGCCGCTGCTTTAACTAGCCTAGTGTGAGGACGGCCGCTGCTTTAAAGATGCTAGTGTGAGGACGGCCGCTGCTTTAACTAGCCTAGTGTGAGGACGGCCGCTGCTTTAACTAGCCTAGTGTGAGGACGGCCGCTGCTTTAAAGATGCTAGTGTGAGGACGGCCGCTGCTTTAACCAGCCTAGTGTGAGGACGGCCGCTGCTTTAAAGATGCTAGTGTGAGGACGGCCGCTGCTTTAACTAGCCTAGTGTGAGGACGGCCGCTGCTTTAACTAGCCTAGTGTGAGGACGGCCGCTGCGTTAAAGATGCTAGTGTGAGGACGGCTTGTACAAGTACAAATAATCGCCAACAGAACCCTAACCTAACCTGTGCCTAAATATGCACAATATGCTAATATATAACAAGATTAATTTATATTTGAGAAAATTCCTGTTTTGAATGAACAGCATTAAAGTTTGTGAATGCGTTTTTGGGGGTCAACCGCTGGATGGAATGGACTTAGTTTGAGGAGGGGTTGCATGAGGACGGGCTGGAGCAAGGGCATACCTGAATCATGCCTGGAGAGGGTTCTGGGAGTTCTTCTACTCCTCCGAGCCCTGCCTGAGGCCAGGATCGAGGAGTTTGCTACTGGAATGGTTCCATAAAGGAAGCAGCTCCCTTGCGACACAAGACTGAGAAAGTTCAAGCCCACAACAAAGAGGTTATATGTTTGAGACCTAAACTGTTAAGGGATTGTCAGTACAAGACGCTGTGTTTGAGATGGTTGACACCGAGAGTGTCTGGATCACAGTGTTATACTCTGACAAGCTCCGAAGACGTACGTAAGCATTTCTTCAGTGTCAAAAATATATATGATTCGTTGCAGAAATGTCTGGCGGGAGTAGCAGATAACAAGTACATAATAACCGGGGCTCATTAGCTGAAGCGTGACCCTGTGAACTCGGCTAGAGTAGAACACGTGCACATGCTGACACATTTTCTCGTGCTCATTCCAGACACAAATTTCTCATCACGATCTCATATCAACAATTTGTTCCTTGTTAAGCTGGCGACTGATGGAGGTGGCAGACCTCCGGATAGCTTATGCCCCTTCTCCTCCCTTTCTTAACCTTTGGTAGAGCAGGAGTTAGGATTAAGCCTGCCATGCCCTTATGCCTGCCATTATATGCAAACATATAATGGGGGAGCCGGTCGGCCGAGCGGACAGCACGCTGGATTTGTGATCCTGTGGTCCTGGGTTCGATCCCAGGCGCCGGCGAGAAACAATGGGCAGAGTTTCTTTCACCCTATGCCCCTGTTACCTAGCAGTAAAATAGATACCTGGGTGTTAGTCAGCTGTCACGGGCTGCTTCCTGGGGGTGTGGAGGCCTGGTCGAGGACCGGGCCGCGGGGACACTAAAGCCCCGAAATCATCTCAAGATAACCTCAAGATAACCGTCCTCAGGCCAGGCTCGTTAAAGTTGCGACCATTCCCAGAGATGAATTCATCAATTGTAATGAATTGTGTATTTAAAATAGATTTGTTCTCATATAATAATATTATTATATATTAAAGTTCTGTGTATAGTTAGCCATTGGTTAGGTTTGGTTACGTTATGTTGGTGATAACTTACATTTAGAGAACTTGGGTGAAACATCTAGATTTTTACAGATGTTGACCAGACCACACACTAGAAATTGAAGGGACGACGACGTTTCGGTCCGTCCTGGACCATTCTCAAGTCGATTGAGAATGGTCCAGGACGGACCGAAACGTCGTCGTCGTCCCTTCACCTTCTAGTGTGTGGTCTGGTCAACATACTTCAGCCACGTTATTGTGACTCATCGCTTTACAGATGTTGTCAGCGAATCACTGTTCGAGAAATCTTCGATCATCATCAGCTGTGAATCGTGTGAAAACGGTTTTCCATTCAGAAACACGGGGTTTGGCTGTTGACTTAACGAGCATTTGGAACCTGTTAGATGACCGGCAGAGAGTGTGAGAACCTGTTAGATGACCGGCAGATGGTGTGGGAACCTGTTAGATGACGGGCAGAGAGTGTGGGAACCTGTTAGATGACCGGCAGAGTGTGGGAACCTGTTAGATGACCGGCAGAGTGTGGGAACCTGTTAGATGACCGGCAGAGTGTGGGAACCTGTTAGATGACCGGCAGAGTGTGGGAACCTGTTAGATGACCGGCAGAGTGTGGGAACCTGTTAGATGACTGGCAGAGTGTGTGGGAACCTGTTAGATGACTGGCAGAGTGTGTGGGAACCTGTTAGATGACTGGCAGAGTGTGTGGGAACCTGTTAGATGACTGGCAGAGTGTGGGGGAACCTGTTAGATGACTGGCAGAGTGTGGGGGAACCTGTTAGATGACTGGCAGAGTGTGGGGGAACCTGTTAGATGACTGGCAGAGAGTGTAGGAACCTGTTAGATGACCGGCAGGGAGTGTGAGAACCTGTTAGATGACTGGCAGAGAGTGTGGGAACCTGTTAGATGACCGGCAGAGAGTGTGGGAACCTGTTAGATGACCGGCAGGGAGTGTGAGAACCTGTTAGATGACTGGCAGAGAGTGTAGGAACCTGTTAGATGACCGGCAGGGAGTGTGAGAACCTGTTAGATGACTGGCAGAGAGTGTGGGGGAACCTGTTAGATGACTGGCAGAGAGTGTAGGAACCTGTTAGATGACTGGCAGGGAGTGTGAGAACCTGTTAGATGACTGGCAGAGAGCGTAGGAACCTGTTAGATGACTGGCAGGGAGTGTGAGAACCTGTTAGATGACTGGCAGAGTGTGTGGGAACCTGTTAGATGACTGGCAGAGTGTGGGGGAACCTGTTAGATGACTGGCAGAGTGTGGGGGAACCTGTTAGATGACTGGCAGAGTGTGGGGGAACCTGTTAGATGACCGGCAGAGTGTGAGAACCTGTTAGATGACTGGCAGAGTGTGGGGGAACCTGTTAGATGACTGGCAGAGTGTGGGAACCTGTTAGATGACTGGCAGAGTGTGGGGGAACCTGTTAGATGACCGGCAGAGTGTGAGAACCTGTTAGATGACTGGCAGAGTGTAGGAACCTGTTAGATGACTGGCAGAGTGTGGGAACCTGTTAGATGACTGGCAGATGGTGTGGGAACCTGTTAGATGACGGGCAGGGAGTGTGGGGGAACCTGTTAGATGACCGGCAGAGAGTGTGGGGGAACCTGTTAGATGACTGGCAGGGAGTGTGAGAACCTGTTAGATGACTGGCAGAGAGTGTGGGAACCTGTTAAATGACCGGCAGGGAGTGTGGGGGAACCTGTTAGATGACCGGCAGGGAGTGTGGGGGAACCTGTTAGATGACCGGCAGAGAGTGTGGGGGAACCTGTTAGATGACCGGCAGGGAGTGTGAGAACCTGTTAGATGACTGGCAGAGAGTGTGAGAACCTGTTAGATGACTGGCAGAGAGTGTGGGAACCTGTTAGATGACCGGCAGGGAGTGTGGGGGAACCTGTTAGATGACCGGCAGAGAGTGTGGGGGAACCTGTTAGATGACCGGCAGAGTGTGAGAACCTGTTAGATGACTGGCAGAGAGTGTGGGGGAACCTGTTAGATGACCGGCAGAGAGTGTGGGGGAACCTGTTAGATGACCGGCAGAGTGTGAGAACTTGTTAGATGACCGGCAGGGAGTGTGGGGGAACCTGTTAGATGACCGGCAGAGAGTGTGGGGGAACCTGTTAGATGACCGGCAGGGAGTGTGGGGGAACCTGTTAGATGACCGGCAGAGAGTGTGGGGGAACCTGTTAGATGACCGGCAGAGTGTGAGAACCTGTTAGATGACCGGCAGGGAGTGTGGGGGAACCTGTTAGATGACTGGCAGAGTGTGTGGGAACCTGTTAGATGACTGGCAGAGTGTGTGAGAACCTGTTAGATGACTGGCAGAGAGTTTTGGAACCTGTTAGATGACTGGCAGAGTGTGAGAGAACCTGTTAGATGACTGGCAGAGAGTTTTGGAACCTGTTAGATGACTGGCAGAGAGTGTGAGAACCTGTTAGATGACTGGCAGAGTGTGTGGGAACCTGTTAGATGACTGGCAGAGAGTGTGGGAACCTGTTAGATGACTGGCAGAGTGTGTGGGAACCTGTTAGATGACTGGCAGAGAGTGTGGGAACCTGTTAGATGACCGGCAGAGTGTGTGAGAACCTGTTAGATGACTGGCAGAGAGTGTGGGAACCTGTTAGATGACTGGCAGAGAGTGTGGGAACCTGTTAGATGACCGGCAGAGTGTGTGAGAACCTGTTAGATGACCGGCAGGGAGTGGGGGAACCTGTTAGATGACTGGCAGGGAGTGGGGGAACCTGTTAGATGACTGGCAGGGAGTGGGGGAACCTGTTAGATGACTGGCAGGGAGTGGGGGAACCTGTTAGATGACTGGCAGGGAGTGGGGGAACCTGTTAGATGACTGGCAGAGAGTGTGTGGGAACCTGTTAGATGACTGGCAGAGAGTGTGAGGGAACCTGTTAGATGACTGGCAGAGAGTGTGAGAACCTGTTAGATGACGGGCAGAGTGTGTGGGAACCTGTTAGATGACTGGCAGAGTGTGTGGGAACCTGTTAGATGACTGGCAGGGAGTGTGAGAACCTGTTAGATGACTGGCAGGGAGTGTGAGAACCTGTTAGATGACTGGCAGAGAGTGTGGGAACCTGTTAGATGACTGGCAGAGAGTGTGGGAACCTGTTAGATGACTGGCAGAGAGTGTGGGAACCTATTAGATTACCGGCAGAGTGTGTGGGAACCTGTTAGATGACTGGCAGAGAGTGTGAGAACCTGTTAGATGACTGGCAGAGTGTGTGGGAACCTGTTAGATGACTGGCAGGGAGTGGGGGAACCTGTTAGATGACTGGCAGGGAGTGTGAGAACCTGTTAGATGACTGGCAGAGTGTGGGGGAACCTGTTAGATGACTGGCAGGGAGTGTGAGAACCTGTTAGATGACTGGCAGAGTGTGGGGGAACCTGTTAGATGACTGGCAGGGAGTGTGGGAACCTGTTAGATGACTGGCAGAGTGTGGGGGAACCTGTTAGATGACTGGCAGAGTGTGGGGGGAACCTGTTAGATGACCGGCAGAGTGTGTGGGAACCTGTTAGATGACCGGCAGAGTGTGTGGGAACCTGTTAGATGACCGGCAGAGTGTGTGGGAACCTGTTAGATGACCGGCAGAGTGTGTGGGAACCTGTTAGATGACCGGCAGAGAGTTTTATGACGGGCACATTGTTACAGCTTTCACCATAAAGGTCATTCTCCTAAAATATATTTTTTATACATTACGGAAGAGATTCGGTTGTGTGATAGATGCGTCAATATGTGGGTTATTTCAAGGGAAAAATTTAATGTATGTTTTCTACATTTTTCAGGATTTGATGCCCATGCGTAATCGCAGCTGAGTGACAACAAAAGAGAGAGAATGTTGGCAGAAGCATACGATGACACCAACGTGATAGTTTGTGGAATGATCAAGGTTTGCGTACAACTACAAGGACGGTGTTGGCAGTGACTTAAGTGACAGCATCAGGGCAGTGCTGGTAGCAAGGGTTACATTACACTTACATAGGACGGTGTTGACCGGATAAGTCTCAAGTGTCGAGAAACAGAACAGTCTATCTGGCGGATAACTGTAGGCACTGACCCTCACACGTCCCTGGTTCATCACGACTGCTGGCACTGACGCTCACACGTCCCTGGTTCATGACGACTGCTGGCACTGACGCTCACACGTCCCTGGTTGATGACGATTGCTGGCACTGACCCTCACACGTCCCTGGTTCATCACGACTGCTGGCACTGACCCTCACACGTCCCTGGTTCATCACGACTGCTGGCACTGACCCTCACACGTCCCTGGTTCATCACGACTGCTGGCACTGACCCTCACACGTCCCTGGTTCACCACGACTGCTGGCACTGACCCTCACACGTCCCTGGTTCACCACGACTGTAGGCACTGACCCTCACACGTCCCTGGTTCATCACGACTGCAGGCACTGACGCTCACACGTCCCTGGTTCATCACGACTGCTGGCACTGACGCTCACACGTCCCTGGTTCATCACGACTGCTGGCACTGACCCTCACACGTCCCTGGTTCATCACGACTGCAGGCACTGACGCTCACACGTCCCTGGTTCATCACGACTGCTGGCACTGACGCTCACACGTCCCTGGTTCATCACGACTGCTGGCACTGACCCTCACACGTCCCTGGTTCATCACGACTGCTGGCACTGACCCTCACACGTCCCTGGTTCATCACGACTGCTGGCACTGACCCTCACACGTCCCTGGTTCATCACGACTGCTGGCACTGACGCTCACACGTCCCTGGTTCATCACGACTGCTGGCACTGACGCTCACACGTCCCTGGTTCATCACGACTGCTGGCACTGACCCTCACACGTCCCTGGTTCATCACGACTGCTGGCACTGACCCTCACACGTCCCTGGTTCATCACGACTGCTGGCACTGACCCTCACACGTCCCTGGTTCATCACGACTGCTGGCACTGACCCTCACACGTCCCTGGTTCATCATTACACACTCAGCACAACACACACACACACACACACACACACACACACACACACACACACACACACAAACACACGGATAATATCACCAATGTGTTTCTAGCACCTGTTTACTGGTATAAACATGAGCTGTCTCGTACGAACGAAAAGGCCACTCGCAGTTTTCTCTATCCGTATGGTCCCGTGCTCTTAGCAAGACATCAATACATATTTCGAAGACATATGCAAACAGCTCGAAGTCAAAACAAATATATTAAACTATGGGAAACTTAGCTCTTGCTGACTGGAAAGCATATTAAGGCCTTACAGAGAACAATGTAGGACAATTAATAGAACTCGGGTATCATTCGAACACCATGAAAAATGGCAGCATTAGTGTGATCGTGGCAACATTGGCTAGAAATTCAGAGAGCAATTATTTGGCCAGCCATGGTGACGTCGGGACCAGCCGTGGATAGTGAGGCATGTCTGTAGTGCTGACACCAGCGCTGCGGGACCCCAGGAGGCCAGGATGAGGCACCATACACCCAAGAGACTCCAAGTACTCGCCTCAGCAGCACCCAGACACCCCAGGAGGCCAGGATGAGGCACCTTGAGACACTCAAGACACAGCTGCTGGTGCTGGTGTCTTTGGGAATTGTGGCAAGAGCAGGTGAGTTGTATATGTGTGAGTTGTGTGTGTGTTGTGTTGGGTGTGTGTGTGTGTTGTGTTGGGTGTGTGTATGTTTGTGTGTTTAGGAGTTTACCAGATCGGGTGTACACTTTCTAACTAGCTTGATCAAAAGGTTATCGTGGGAGAGATTCGGAGATTGGAGGTTTTAAATAAATTGCAGGACACCTAGGACATCAGGGAGGCTGACAACAGTGTGAGCATCAGACAACAGGCGGTCGGTGACCCCCACATCCTGATTTGACCTTTCCTGGAGTAGCCTTCTAGATAAAGGTAGCTGTCCTCCTCTCGCAGGAGTTCGATAGTTTTCCTTTTATATTAATGTAAGGCGAGGACCCACGGTTCCAGTTAGGAGGTCCAAGTCATCTTTACATTTGGTGGCTCTGTCTGGGAGTAGGACAACCTCGATTTAACATTTGGGGTCCTCGTCTGAGGACGGAGAGAATCCCTGAGGTCACATTTGGGAGTTTGTGAGGGGCAGGTGTGGGCCTCTACCGTACATCTGGGAGCTCGTTCAGGACGGTGAGGGTTCCTTCTACCTTACATCAGATAATAGTTTTGTATGTTTGTTAAAATACTTTTGGCAACCCTGCCCACACCAAGCTCTCACTGGGTTGGGGTGCCAACAAGTACTAGAAATATTATCCCCTCAAGAAACACAAATATCTGTTTGATTACATAACAATTCGATGCACTATGCACTATGCACTATAGGGGCGGGGAGGTTAATTTCCCATAATTACACTTACACAGCCTTCCCGGTTTGGTGCCTTCTTTTGATAATTACTTACTTCCCATAATTACAAGAATATTTATAATAAAAAGATTATTATTGTCTCAAAATATTGCCATCTCTCTCATATTTTCACAAATATTTAAATTACTTGTATTTTTTGGGTTGACATGGCCCCCTTCAACATATACATACAGAATACAACCAAAATTTGCTTCTTTTATTGTCGCTCTTTTGATGGTCTAACCATTCAGCTGAACTACAGTCTCCCAACAACACTTATCCCCTGAAGCAGCAAATGAATTGGAGATCATAACATATTTATTAGGCCTCGTCACTTTTGAAACTGAAATAAGTTTATTGAGGTAAAATCCACACAAAGGGATGAGGTAGCTCAAGCTATTCTCACCCCGTTCAGTACATCGTGTTAATATATACATAGACACACATCACAAACAATAAACATATTACCAAACATTCTGAGAGATAAACATATACATTTCTCCTTTACACAAGTAGTATGGTATCGTCACTCTTTGTAAGTCACATGTAGGATGAGGTGGAGTGAATGTTGGGCGAGACGGTAGGTGAGGCAGTGTATGCCCCTGGTCTGATTACCTTATGTCTGTTACAGGCAGCAAGGCGGTGTATGCCCCTGGTCTGATTACCTTATGTCTGTTACAGGCAGCAAGGCGGTGTATGCCCCTGGTCTGATTACCTTATGTCTGTTACAGGCAGCAAGGCGGTGTATGCCCCTGGTCTGATTACCTTATGTCTGTTACAGGCAGCAAGGCGGTGTATGTCCCTGGTCTGATTACCTTATGTCTGTTACAGGCAGCAAGGCGGTGTATGCCCCGACGTCAAGTTGGGCGGTCGGGCAGCAGCTGGAGACGTCAGAGGGTGAGGTAGAGCAGTACTCGCGGGGCGGCGTCCCGACCCTTCCCCGCCCACTTCACTTCCCCGCCCACGGTGAGAACCGGTTCAGTGTGGCCACCCAGCGTCACCAGTACTATGGCAGCTACCAACACCACAACGGCGACACCAATGCTTCCCCTCACCTGGACTATGAACTGGATCAGTCTTACCAGAACGAGGTTAATATCTACGAGTACTCGTACACGGAGAGCAGTGCCTATGTCAACCCCAATATGATGTACACTCGTGGTGGTGGGCGGCGTGTGGGTCCTGGGGGCAAGGTGGGCCGCCCACGGCGCCTGGGGGAGCGTCTGTGGTGGGCTGGCGTGCCCGTGCTGACTGCACGCGGAGACACCTTCCTCCCCAGGGGCGTCCCATCAGGGGTTGAGGAGGGGCGAGCACGAGCTGTGGTGACGGGCTCTCAGCACCATCACCAGGAGCCCATCAGTAACCCCGAGACCCGTGACTCTGAGTGGTACCTTCACGGTGCCAGCGGTGACCACAAACCCGCTCCTGATCTTCTGCTCCAGAATGATTCCCTGATTGGTATGATCAGAGTGCAGAAGTCGCTGCAGCAGTCACAGGAGACGGCCGGCTACGTGCATGACTTCCCTCCCGTGCCTGGCACCTCGGCTGCCCACCCACCACCCAGGCAGTGGGGAGGGTTCGACACTCTTCTCAAGATGATGAACCAGGCCGATGAAAGTGCACCAACCAAGGCATCCAAAGATCGTAACAGCACCGAGTATGGAACACCCATTGGCAAGAACAGAAATAGACAAGGACCCATCAATATCAGTATCAGTATCAGCAGCACCAGCAGCAGCAGCAGCAGCAGGAGCAGCAAGAGAAGGAAGAGCAGTGGTGATGGGTCCCAGCAGGTGTTGGCACATGTTGGTGATGAGGGTGATGATGAGTCCCACACACCTGTCACCACCACCGCCGTCCTGGGCTCCGTCATGCTCCTCATCATACTCGTCGTGGTGAGTCAGGTACTATCACTAACTCTTCCACTTCACTCACTCATAGTATATTCCTTGTAATGTGTCACAGTATATTCCTTGTACTGTGTCACAGTATATTCCTTGTACTGTGTCACAGTATATTCCTTGTACTGTCATAGTATATTCCTTGTACTGTGTCACAGTATATTCCTTGTACTGTGTCACAGTATATTCCTTGTACTGTGTCACAGTATATTCCTTGTACTGTCACAGTATATTCCTTGTACTGTGTCACAGTATATTCCTTGTACTGTGTCACAGTATATTCCTTGTACTGTGTCATAGTATATTCCTTGTACTGTCATAGTATATTCCTTGTACTGTGTCACAGTATATTCCTTGTACTGTGTCACAGTATATTCCTTGTACTGTGTCACAGTATATTCCTTGTACTGTCACAGTATATTCCTTGTACTGTGTCACAGTATATTCCTTGTACTGTGTCACAGTATATTCCTTGTACTGTGTCACAGTATATTCCTTGTACTGTGTCACAGTATATTCCTTGTACTGTGTCACAGTATATTCCTTGTACTGTGTCACAGTATATTCCTTGTACTGTGTCACAGTATATTCCTTGTACTGTGTCACAGTATATTCCTTGTACTGTGTCACAGTATATTCCTTGTACTGTGTCACAGTATATTCCTTGTACTGTGTCACAGTATATTCCTTGTACTGTGTCACAGTATATTCCTTGTACTGTGTCACAGTATATTCCTTGTACTGTGTCACAGTATATTCCTTGTACTGTCACAGTATATTCCTTGTACTGTGTCACAGTATATTCCTTGTACTGTGTCACAGTATATTCCTTGTACTGTGGCTCCCATACTCATGTGGATAACTAGGTTAACAACTACCACCAGCAGGCGGCACCGCTGGGAGAACAATGTGACACCAATGTGGATAACTAGTTATATTTGATTTCTCTTCGTCTTTGTGTAACTACAACCATATAGATTATATATAAATTTTGATTAAATATTTAGATTTTTATAATATATTACTGATAGCATTGCCTTTATATTTTCATTTAGTATTCACATACATCACTTAGTGATGCAGAGTGAAGAATAATCTTACTGGAAAGGGATTTTTAGTCAGTTCTACGTCAGCAAGTGGTAAAAACGCCCAGATACACACAGGACCAAGCCTAAACCAGTAGCCGTTAATTGAGGAGAATGTGATAAGATGATTTTGTCATGTTGAATGATTAGATAGATGATTTTGTCATGTTGAATGATTAGATAGATGATTTTGTCATGTTGAATGATTAGATAGATGATTTTGTCATGTTGAATGATTAGATAGATGATTTTGTCATGTTGAATGATTAGATAGATGATTTTGTCATGTTGAATGATTAGATAGATGATTTTGTCATGTTGAATGATTAGATAGTTGATAGGTTAATATTATTGGGTGATCCATAAATGTGCGGATGGTAGTATGATGAATTAATGAAAGTTTTAACACTTACGTATTGGTCAGCCTCACTAGCCAATAAATCCTTTCACACTTGACTAACTGGGGTGGTGACCTTCCTTGGAATTTCGCTGACGTAGCATAAGGCGAATGAATGGCGTCCTTCCTCGACGGTAATAGGTTCAACTAACATAACCCGCACGTGGCAAGCGCACATCCACACTACAGTTTTACAATACACACCAACCACTACAGACGAGTGTGATAAGATGGCGCTGTCACAACGTGACTGTGTACACCACACTATACTACACCAGGACTCCTGGTTCAACCTTGACTACTAGCGGACGTCTGGACACCACCTCCTGCCTGGGAGCCACCTGATCACGTTCTGTTTTCGCGTTTTGACTTTGCTACTGCCGTTTGGCATCCCTATTCAACGGTACGGTTGTACGACGCCAGGCGCGCACATCGCCTTGGGTCACGGGATTGTTGATAGATTTTGTTGACGTGTTCTGGCTGGTTCTCCCGGCGGGGTGACGGTGTTCGGGGCCGGCTTGGCCGAGAGGTGCCGGGGGTTGGTGGGTCTTGATGGGCGCCTGGTGTGCTCTCAGTCGTGGTGGGCGGCTGACTTCTGCTATACCGGAGGACACTGGATGACTTTTGCGTTTTAGTTGGGGGCCGAGTTTTTGGTTTTGCTACCTGGTGTTCTCTGTGTTGGGCGGGGCCGGTGCTTGTCACCCTGAGGGACTCCTGGGGCTCCCCAATCATCTGGCTATCTGGGTTTTTTGGCGTCACTTGTTTCGCGATTTGGCTTGGCGTTTCACCTTTCCAGGCTTCGCGATTAACCCTTTCCGGGTAGGCCGGGGCGCATCCGACCCCACCATCGTTGTCACCCCTAAATCAACAACAACTTATTTTCGTCTAATTTTGTTATAAAAAGATACTTTTTCAGAGTAAAAATGTTTTTTCATGTTCTACATTCAGGACCAATAATATAATTAGTAAATGTATCATATTTATTCATTACTAACATAATACTACGAAGCTTTGGGTAATTAGAGGGAGCGGTGGAGCACTGCCACCACCAGATCCACTCAACACCTGCCACACTACACTCACACCTGCGGCTTAAGACAAGAAATTTCCATACACTCGCAAATAGTGACAGAATCTTAATGTTACAAAAAATAATTAGGAGTATATGAATTGTATTACTCCAATAATTATGTATTTTTAAGACTTTTCAAAAATTTAATGACATCGAATCAAACTTTGAGTCATTTTTCAAGAACAATAATTTTACTAAAATACTTTCGCCTTTTTTATCATGATGCTGTTGAAAAAGGTTTATCAAGGCATTGTGAAAGTTAAAAAGTCTTCTCTGTTAAAAAAGTGTTCTATGTGTTGGGTGATATGTTTCTTAATGTGTTTTAAAACAGTCACCGGAGAAAAGTCATCATTTCAGGTGATGGTGGCACTGAGAGTGCAGTGGCGGGAGAGAGTGAAGGAGGAGGAGGCGTGGGGAGCACAGTCGCCCTCAGTACTCCCCGCCACCCCCGCCTCCACCAGCACCACGCCCCCCCTCAACCCTCACCACCTCCACCCACTCACACACCTTCAGGCTCAACCCATCAGGATTAAGGTCATCGTCTCTAATTATTTTGGTTCGTTTTTAAAATGATCAATATCAAAGCAAAGTTGGTTAAATTAATTTATTTTGGTCCCCATAGTATGGTGCGGAGCCACATAATAGCCTCAGGAACGGGATCTAATATTTTAAAGCTGAAGTTTACAATTGTGGTGAACAAGTTACAGATTCCACTGGCCTCAAGTTTTGTAATGGCTGTTTATCTGTAACTCAATAAGTATTAAAGTTGGATTAGTTTAATTATGAAAACCCAACGGGATAACGACGCTATGAGAGAAGATAATTATGAGATCAATACAGTGCTAAAGTGTTGTCATAAGAGTAACTTTAAAATTAGCCCAATCCGAGTTTAAAGGTAATGGTTTAAGTTTTTTAAGCAAGCAGAACATTCCTTCTGAATCACTGTATCGAGTTGTCAGTAACTGATCCGCTAGAACCAATTACAATCTGTGTAATATTAACCTCAATTTAATAAGACTATCAAAATCCTCAGATTAGGCAAAATTGTAATTAATTTTGTCAATAAAGATGTTAATAATAATAAATGTGTAATATTGTCAAATCCGATGATTCATTTAACCCTAGTTAAGCTTATAAGATTGGATCTTAAACCGTCCCGTGCTGTAGCTCAAACATATTTAACATCATTCTAACATAATAAATAATGTCTAAAGAACTACTTCAATAAATATTGATTTACTTAGGTGGTAGAATTATCTACAGTATTTTTAATAAGAATTTATTTTCATTGCAGGCAAAGGGTTTGCTGGAGAGGCGAGGTTCCAACACGAGCCTGACCCTGGAGCTAGCACCCAACTATGCTCCACCAGAGGTCCCGTCCCCACCTCGACATTGGTGAGCCCAACCCTCGCCCCATGTCTACTGCCACCTCATTCACAGCTCCGTAGCCTTAATATTACCAGTAGAAGTAGACGTGAACTTATAATATTACCAGTAGAAGTAGACGTGGCCTTATAATATTACCAGTAGAAGTAGACGTGGCCTTATAATATTACCAGTAGAAGTAGACGTGGACTTATAATATTACCAGTAGAAGTAGACGTGAACTTATAATATTACCAGTAGAAGTAGACGTGAACTTATAATATTACCAGTAGAAGTAGACGTGGCCTTATAATATTACCAGTAGAAGTAGACGTGGCCTTATAATATTACCAGTAGAAGTAGACGTGGACTTATAATATTACCAGTAGAAGTAGACGTGAACTTATAATATTACCAGTAGAAGTAGACGTGAACTTATAATATTACCAGTAGAAGTAGACGTGGCCTTATAATATTACCAGTAGAAGTAGACGTGGCCTTATAATATTACCAGTAGAAGTAGACGTGAACTTATAATATTACCAGTAGAAGTAGACGTGGCCTTATAATATTACCAGTAGAAGTAGACGTGGCCTTATAATATTACCAGTAGAAGTAGACGTGGTCTTATAATATTACCAGTAGAAGTAGACGTGGCCTTATAATATTACCAGTAGAAGTAGACGTGGCCTTATAATATTACCAGTAGAAGTAGACGTGGCCTTATAATATTACCAGTAGAAGTAGACGTGGCCTTATAATATTACCAGTAGAAGTAGACGTGGCCTTATAATATTACCAGTAGAAGTAGACGTGGACTTATAATATTACCAGTAGAAGTAGACGTGGACTTATAATATTACCAGTAGAAGTAGACGTGGCCTTATAATATTACCAGTAGAAGTAGACGTGGACTTATAATATTACCAGTAGAAGTAGACGTGGCCTTATAATATTACCAGTAGAAGTAGACGTGGACTTATAATATTACCAGTTTTAGTTTAGTTCATTTATTATGCACCCCATACCCATCTTGTGGGCGGTAGTGGAAAGGGTTACAGAGGCACATAATGGGCTCAGGGACTGAACCCCACAATTCATTTAGCTAAGCAAGTTACAATCTTGATGAGCTAGTTACAAAATTCAATATAAGTCATCACATCAACAATGGGTTCGAGATCGACCTCAAGTACAGGTTCTAAATTAAGCAACTGACATATGTGGAGAGCTAGTGTTAAAATTGATATGTTTGTCCTGCACACCGCCCCCCATCCAGTGGGCAGCGGTGGATAGGTTACACCGCCCCCCATCCAGTGGGCAGCGGTGGATAGGTTACAGTCACTCAGTTACTACCTACAGTTAGCAAACTGGGGATATTTGGCTAAAATTTCTGGTAGCAGATCATTTTGAATGAAATATTGACACATCGCTGGAACATTGGTTATAGAATTGTCTCTAAATTCACGTATCTTTTCGCACTCCATCACATAGTGACGGAGGGTGTGCGAATAATTTTGTTGACACAGTTTACATTTGGTCAGGTCTACATCAGCAGATAATGAGAATTCCCAGAGATACTTGTAACCGAGTCTAAGCCGAGCAATAGTAACATCTAGAAGTCTGCTGATTTTATTGGATGATCCATAGATGTGTGGCTCCTCTTGCATGATAGTATGATGATAGATGGAATTACTGGTGTCAATTTCACTTTGCCTCAGATCTACAAGATCTTGTTGAAGTTCTCGGTGCACTGCTGCTCTCAGATTGCTCATTGACAATCCAAGGTTACACTCAACGGCTCCTTTAAAGGCTTCCAGTGGTGCGGAGAGAAGCAGTTTGATCTGGGTGTGGCCGGTGGCCGCTGTTGTAGTCGCCTTAAGACGATGCCAACGCTTATAAAGTCATCCGTTGTATTCTCTGCATACCCCGCTACTGTACCCGCCTTAACACTGGACGCGTGATCCTGTGGTCCCGGGTTCGATCCCGGGCGCCGGCGAGAAACAACGGGCAGAGTTTCTTTCACCCTGATGCCCCTGTTACCTAGTAGTAAATAGGTACCTGGGTGTTAGTCAGCTGTCACTGGCTGCTTCCTGGGGGTGGAGGCCTGGTCGAGGACCGGGCCGCGGGGACACTAAGCCCTGAAATCCTCTCAAGATAACCCCTTGTCCACCAAAACACTTAAGCCTTAAGTGACGTAACTTTGCAATTTTCTTGTGTTCCAAGATACAAGGCTCTTGGTCATCAGCATTATATTAGTACTACAGATAACGTAACTATCACTTGCAGCAGAGGTGCTCGCACTAGTCTTTATTATGCTTTTAGTAAAATAAACATTTAAACCAGAGTTATTTATCCATATCACTTTCCTTCAGCACGCCAGAGGAGTTCCTAATGACGGCGGGCAACAGAATGAGTCGAGGGCAGCTGCGCCAGTGTCTGAAGGAGGTCCGGGCACTTCACGCAGAGTTCTGGGAGATCCCACTCAACCACCCTGACAAGTAAGTTTACACACACACTGACCGATAGATTCATGATTGATGAAGATTAAGCCATCCAAAAGGTGACACGGGCATGAATAGCCCGTAATGGGTGGCCCTTTTGAGCCATTACCAGTATCATTAGACGATACTGGAGATGTGGAGGTGCGACTGTACCCTGCGTGACGGGAGATGCCTCCTGTGTGACCGATAGAGCCAAAGGTGAGGCTTAATACCTGACGCTCGACTCTGCATTCTCCTTTAAGAATAAGCTACGCCTGCGGCCAGAAGTCAGCAAGCGCGTCATTGAGCGTACAGATCGGCGTACATTTCATGACCCAGTGAAAGTTGTGAAAGTTTTGTGTGTCCGAGTATATTGTTTGTGGCCTCGTCCCTGCCGCAGGTGTGACATGCTGGGGGCGGCGTCCAAGAACAGGTACCGCACCGTGCTGCCCAACGAGGCCAGCCGGGTGCGCCTACACACTGAAGACCCGGCCTTGGAGTACATCAACGCTAACTACATCAGGGTGAGTGACACAGTTACAGCCCCGCTCCTGTGCCAGGTAAGTCCACTATGGGCTCGCCATAGCCCGTGCTACTTGGAACCTTTTGTTCCGAGTAGCTGAATCTAAAACAGCAGCAACAGGGTGAGTGCCTTTACCTCCTCTCACCTTACTGCTTACTTCTTTACTGCTTCATCTACTTCATCTTGTCTTACGCTTCCTGCTGGGATCTGCTGCTACTGAGCTCTCATCACACTTCTTCCTTATATTAACAAGTTAAGGTACACACAAGCAGCGTGTTGGTGGCCTGTTCTACCTGAAGGTTTAGAGTCTAGGACAAGAGTTGTTGTTAAAGATTTAGCTACTCCGGACGAAGTGTCCATGTAGCACGGGCTATGGCGAGCCCGTACGTCAAGAGCTTGCTAGGAGTTCATCTAGTATCTCCATCTAATCAAATCAAATCAAATCAAATGTTTATTTAGGTAAGGTACATACATACAAGAGATTTTACAAAGAGTGATAGATTTATAGATAGAGCTAGTACATACAATGCCTAAAGCCACTATTACGCAAAGCGTTTCGGGCATGAAAAAAACTTAAATGACTAAAGCTTAATACTAATTGAGCATAAAGAATCTCACATGGTGGTTAGACATACATGGACTTAGGACAAAGCATGTATGAGTCTAATACATTAGCATGTACTAACAGACTCAGGGCAGAGCACAAGAATATCTATCAATACACAGAACAAGAGACCTATAAGCTCATTTGTATGGATCTCATCTGATGTTTCCTTCAGCTGCTCTCAGGGGCCCCAATAAATTTTTTTTCGAAAATATTTTTTATAATTATTGCCATTTGATAGCCTAGATTATTAGCTACATTTTCAGCTGAATTTAAAAGAAACTGTCACTTCCAAGTTTTTATTTAATTTTTGGTCATCAGTACATGTCAACTCACATTGACAACCAAAGCAATCTGGCAATAATGTTGAGTTGCCAACTATTATTTTTTTGCATGACTTCTATCGTGATGAAGGCGAACCAGATCAAAATTGCAAATAACTACATTAAAACTCCTTGTTGAATCATGCACAGGAATGTTTTCAGAGAGTTCCTAAGAACCTTTGTGACACTGCCATATAGGAAGAAATACACGATGCTTAGTGAATCTAAGTCCAGAACTATAGTGCTTACAGACTGAGGCAGGGGGGGGGGGGGTTGAATTGAAGGGCTGAGGCAGGGGGGGGGGGGGTTGAATTGAAGGGCTGAGGCAGGGGGGGGGGTTGAATTGAAGGGCTGAGGCAGGGGGGTGTATTGAAGGGCTGAGGCAGGGGGGGGTGTATTGAAGGGCTGAGGCAGGGGGGGGGGGTGTATTGAAGGGCTGAGGCAGGGGGGGGGTTGTATGGGGACACACCGCCATCGTGACAGTATTGGGCAGCGCCACTCATCCTGTGAGTGGACACACCACCATAGTGACAGTATTGGGCAGCGGCACTCATCCTGTGAGTGGACACACCGCCATAGTGACAGTATTGGGCAGCGCCACTCATCCTGTGAGTGGACACACCGCCATAGTGACAGTATTGGGCAGCGCCACTCATCCTGTGAGTGGACACACCACCATAGTGACAGTATTGGGCAGCGGCACTCATCCTGTGAGTGGACACACCGCCATAGTGACAGTATTGGGCAGCGCCACTCATCCTGTGAGTGGACACACCGCCATCGTGACAGTATTGGGCAGCGCCACTCATCCTGTGAGTGGACACACCGCCATAGTGACAGTATTGGGCAGCGCCACTCATCCTGTGAGTGGACACACCGCCATAGTGACAGTATTGGGCAGCGCCACTCATCCTGTGAGTGGACACACCGCCATAGTGACAGTATTGGGCAGCGCCACTCATCCTGTGAGTGGACACACCGCCATAGTGACAGTATTGGGCAGCGGCACTCATCCTGTGAGTGGACACACCGCCATAGCAGCATGTACAACACTCCCCAATAGGAAGAAAACCCGCTGTGTTGTTCATCCTGTCACTTGTACCCAGACACAGCTGGGACTTGCTTAACTGTCTCAAGTGAACAGCTCCTCAAACAAGAAGATTAACATCTGTCAACCCTAAAAAGCTTACGTTATCTTGCGGGTGTAAAATGGGGAAATCTTTTAAGAACAGTATCAATATTTGACAAATAGTGTTTTCCTAACTCAAACAATGTGGGGTTTATTATTCTACACATATTCCTAATGTCTCTCAGATGTTCACATTCACGTAGATAGTGGTCAAGGCGGTGTCCATCACTCTCACCACAGATTCTGCAACTAAGATGTAATGCCTTTATTGTTTTCTCTGACACTTTATTGCTATTTTGTGAGCTTATTGCTTCTATTAGTTTGTCTTATTATTATCATTGTACTGTGTGAATGACGCCCCGCGTGTTGGAACACTTCTCAGTACATGTATATGAGTAATGCTGGAGAGAGTGGCGGCGTGTCTGCAGGGTTACGACGGAGAGGAGCGGGCATACATCGCGACGCAGGGGCCGCTGCCTCACACAGTGGCGGACCTGTGGAGGCTGGTGATGCAGGAGTGTGCGCCCGCCCTCGTCATGATCACCAGGCTCAAGGAGAAGCAGAGGGTCAAATGCGAGCCTTATGTGCCCACACACGCAGCCACATATGGTGATATTAGTGTCACTGTCAGGCAGATTATACAGAAAAGTGGCTACACCATCCGTAGACTTTTGCTCCAGGTGAGTTGCCTGCTAAAAGATTGTGAAGTATGTGACCCCAAAGGTTTACCAACCCTTTCTCGCACTTTCTTAGTCAATATTGATTTATTAAATACGTGCATATGTGACATCCTAGTTTACCTTGAAAAGCTTCATAGAAAACACCGACCTTACCTAACCTTCTTAGTATGTTAAGATGAGCATCTTATTGCTTCGTAATTACAATTATTACTTAACCTATACCTATAATAGGTTAAGTAATAATTGTAATTACGAAGCAATAAGATGCTTATCTTAACATACTAAGAAGGTTAGGTAAGGTCGGTGTTTTCTATGAAGCTTTTCAAGGTAAACTAGTATGTTTAGTGTGTCACATATGCACGTATTTAATAAGTCAATATTGACTATACGAAAGTGCGAGAACGGGTTTAGGTTTACATATGCTTAGTGGTCATCCCATACATATTAATTATAACGTCAGATCTCACGTGTGTGTTCGTCTACATTTATGACAAAGTTCTTAAAGTTATCGAAGTATAATCATTTAATAATTTGTGCATAAGAACTTGAAAGTGATAAAAGATATCTTTGGCATATACCACGATGATGATATGATATATTTCCACTAGCGAGGAGAGGAGGAGCACGAGACACTACACTTCTGGTACACTGCCTGGCCCGACCACAAGGCCCCAGCGGAGGCTGACCAACTCCTTGCCATGGCACTACAGGTTGAACACATCAGAAAGGTCAGTTCTTCCTACTATGGCAACACCATCATTAATTCATTTAAATTCCTTAATATACAATCGCATCTATTTTTCTGTTTTAACCAGATGTGTTTTTCTAGCATCAATCTTACCAAACCAGACTTAACCTAACCTAACCAGACCTAATCAAAATTTAACCCAGTTTTAAGTAAATCTCACTACATTTACCCCAATTATAACACACCAAAACTGAATTTAACTAAATGTAACTAATAATATTACAACCAAAGCTGAATTTCACTGTTAACGTCAAACCATTTCCAATATACAACACACCCTCAATATTGCAGCACCTCGTAGCCTGGTGGATAGCGCGCAGGACTCGTAATTCTGTGGCGCGGGTTCGATTCCCGCACGAGGCGGAAACAAATGGGCAAAATTTCTTTCACCCTGAATGCCCCTGTTACCTAGCAGTAAATAGGTACCTGGGAGTTAGTCAGCTGTCACGGGGTGCTTCCTGGGGGTGGAGGCCTGGTCGAGGACCGGGCCGCGGGGACACTAAAGCCCCGAAATCATCTCAAGATAACCACCCCGGCCAGATTTGATATACCAGATTCTGCAAATATAGTTTTAGAATGTGTAGTTACAAGGCATTTTTCCACATGCCTTGTAACTACAAGGCAAGTAACTACAAGTGAAGTATCGCCGAGGTAACTAAAAGTGACTATGACGGAAGTAGAGCGACAGAAAAAGAAAATTACTTCGTTTTAGTCAACATTCCCACTACTGTCCGTAAGTTTCCCACAGTCTGTTACCTCGCCACAGCCCGCCAGGTAGCCTAGCTAACATTAGGCTATGCCCCAACCCTGAAAAGCCTACTAATGTTCATGTTCAAAATGCTTTGATCCTGCACATGTGGTTTTGTGCTGTTGTGCTGTATTTCCAGGAAACATTGCCTTTACTTCAAGTTCAAGTTCAAGTATGTTTATTGAGATAAGCAAGAAATACATCTCAAAGGGATAGAGTAGCTTAAGCTACTTCTACCCCCCCTTGCCTTTACTACTCTCGTTCTCTACTCTTATCGACATCTTTGTAATTATCAGATGTCTGTGAGGGTAATTTTTGCTAACTTAAATATTTATATATAACACTTATAGTCAATTACTGGTTAAAGTTAATCACAAAATTTGAGTTTAATAACAATATTTGTGGTGCAGACGGGTGATGGAGGGCGCCAGGGTCCCGTGGTTGTCCACTGTTCAGCTGGCATTGGTCGTAGTGGCTGCTTCCTGGCCATAAGCATCGCTATCAACCAGCTGCAGGAAGAAGACTGCGTCGATATCCTCGGCATCGTCTGCCAGATGAGGCTAGACAGGTAAGAGTTGTTTTACGGTAAGATGTCAACACCATATACAAACTAATTGGTCAATTTTTGACTCGATCACAGTTATTCAGTTGCACACAAGATGACACTGCCACTTGCGACAATGCAAGGTGATGGCAGATTTTTCCCTAGTCATTGGAAAAGTGGCTGCTAACTCGACCAATGGCTAGATATGACACTGCTGCTGCAGATGGATCATTGGCCGATAGAAAGCTGCCCAAAGCCTAACCTAAACTAGGCCTATCGGAACAACCTCGACCTAATATGTACTTTATGAGGCCTTGGGTTAGGGTTTAGTCACCGTTATTTCTCTGCCTCATTTTGTGCCGCCAACTTGGAGACAAGAGTCATCAGTTGATCCAACATGGAATATTGTTCATGTTTAGAAGGATAGGCAGGGTTGATGAGGATAGGCAGGGTTGATGAGGAGGATAGGCAGGGTTGATGAGGATAGGCAGGGTTGATGAGGAGGATAGGCAGGGTTGATGAGGAGGATAGGCAGGGTTGATGAGGAGGATAGGCAGGGTTGATGAGGAGGATAGGCAGGGTTGATGAGAAGGATAGGCAGGGTTGATGAGAAGGATAGGCAGGGTTGATGAGGAGGATAGCTAGGGTTAATGAAGGATAGCCAGGGTTAATGAAGGATAGCCAGGGTTGATGAGAAGGATAGCTAGGGTTGATGAGAAGGATAGGCAGGGTTGATGAGAAGAATAGGCAGGGTTGATGAGAAGGATAGCCAGGGTTGATGAGAAGAATAGGCAGGGTTGATGAGAAGGATAGCCAGGGTTGATGAGAAGGATAGCTAGGGTTGATGAGAAGGATAGGCCGGGTTGATGAGAAGGATAGCTAGGGTTGATGAGAAGGATAGCTAGGGTTGATGAGAAGGATAGCCAGGGTTGATGAGAAGAATAGGCAGGGTTGATGAGAAGGATAGGCAGGGTTGATGAGAAGGATAGCTAGGGTTGATGAGAAGGATAGCCAGGGTTGATGAGAATAGGCAGGGTTGATGAGAAGGATAGCTAGGGTTGATGAGAAGGATAGCCAGGGTTGATGAGAAGGATAGGCAGGGCTGATGAGAAGAATAGGCAGGGTTGATGAGAAGGATAGGCAGGGTTGATGAGAAGAATAGCTAGGGTTGATGAGAAGGATAGCCAGGGTTGATGAGAAGGATAGCCAGGGTTGATGAGAAGGATAGCCAGGGTTGATGAGAAGAATAGGCAGGGCTGATGAGAAGAATAGGCAGGGTTGATGAGAAGGATAGCCAGGGTTGATGAGAAGGATAGCTAGGGTTGATGAGAAGGATAGGCCGGGTTGATGAGAAGGATAGCTAGGGTTGATGAGAAGGATAGCCAGGGTTGATGAGAAGAATAGGCAGGGTTGATGAGAAGGATAGGCAGGGTTGATGAGAAGGATAGCTAGGGTTGATGAGAAGGATAGCCAGGGTTGATGAGAATAGGCAGGGTTGATGAGAATAGGCAGGGTTGATGAGAAGGATAGCTAGGGTTGATGAGAAGGATAGCCAGGGTTGATGAGAAGGATAGGCCGGGTTGATGAGAAGGATAGGCAGGGTTGATGAGAAGAATAGGCAGGGTTGATGAGAAGGATAGCTAGGGTTGATGAGAAGGATAGCCAGGGTTGATGAGAAGGATAGGCAGGGTTGATGAGAAGAATAGCCAGGGTTGATGAGAAGAATAGGCAGGGCTGATGAGAAGAATAGGCAGGGTTGATGAGAAGGATAGGCCGGGTTGATGAGAAGAATAGCCAGGGTTGATGAGAAGTATAGCCAGGGTTGATGAGAAGGATAGCCAGGGTTGATGAGAAGGATAGCCAGGGTTGATGAGAAGGATAGCTAGGGTTGATGAGGAGGATAGGCAGGGTTGATGAGAAGGATAGGCAGGGTTGATGAGAAGAATAGCCAGGGTTGATGAGAAGAATAGCCAGGGTTGACGAGAAGAATAGCCAGGGTTGATGAGAAGAATAGGCAGGGTTGATGAGAAGGATAGGCAGGGTTGATGAGAAGGATAGCCAGGGTTGATGAGAAGGATAGCTAGGGTTGATGAGGAGGATAGCCAGGGTTGATGAGAAGGATAGCCAGGGTTGAAGAAACTATAATGACAATCTGCTGTCACTTCTCTGACAATATGACACTACCAAACTCATCAACCACAAGTTCAAATTAAATCTTGGTTAACATCAACACGTGATTAATCATCAATTATTATTTATTTGTTCAATTTCTAGGTGCGTTTTTGGTTTGAATAGATGAGTACATATATTATCTAATTAAAGTCAGCAATTTATAGCAAAACAGTAATTATGTTTTCGGTAACAGGCCAAATCTTGAACAATTAATAAAGCTAATTCAAGTTCATCTAATGCTACCTTTTTTATTAC
Source organism: Procambarus clarkii (assembly GCF_040958095.1). Taxonomy (NCBI): domain Eukaryota; kingdom Metazoa; phylum Arthropoda; class Malacostraca; order Decapoda; family Cambaridae; genus Procambarus; species Procambarus clarkii. The sequence continues at coordinate 19,657,246 of NC_091152.1, forward strand.
TTATTATTTACCTACATTTATTATTTGTATTAAATGAACTAATTTACTTTATATAAGCTTTAACTTTATATAAGCTTCATTATAAGGAAATATATACATTATTATATATCTTATACACCCTGAGAATAATATCCATGGGAATAGTGTATTGGATAGGATTACTATATATAGGATACACTGGATAACCCTAATATTTAAGATTCATAATGCTTAGCCTAATAATATTCAGTGGAAGTTAATGTTACTAACTTATTACTATTTTCCGTACTAACCTAAATTTTGTTAATGTACTTAATAATAAATATTAATATATGAATATGACTGCACTTGCAGCTATTGCATAACACTAATGTGTAGCATACGTGTGCATGTTAGACCTTGTTATCAGGAGACTAAGATGGGTACTTGTGGCAGGGGCGGGATGGTGCAGACGGGCGAGCAGTACGAGTTCATCCACCGGGCCATGGCGCTCTATGCCTCCAGCCTCCCCTCTCACCTCAACACCAAATGATCAACACCACACACGCCTCCACTGGGAACCTCACCCGTCACACTCCCGCCACTAGCCACCACGCTCTCTACCAGAGTCTGAAGAACTGACGGACACCACAAGCGTCTTGTCAGCGCTCTGACACGGCCACTGTGTCGGTGATGACATGCAGTGGACCACCAGGCGGTCCTGCATACAGCCGCCACATTACGTTCAGTGTCCGCTATGTGTAACATTCACGTGTATACTACAGTAATAAAGTTGTGCAATAAATGAAAATGCATTTGTGGCAGACTGTGATGTGGATAGCCTACTTATCTTGTATGACGGGAAGATATAATTTAAAGCCGTGATATGATGGACTTAAACAAAATATGATTAAATTCTGAAATGAATGAAAACAATGGTGGAAATATTGATGCTTCTCGTAGCTGGTTTCCATGTTTGAGTATATATTATTGCATCTGTATATATGCACACAACATTAGGTATACCAGAACAGAAGCATAACTGGCATATTATGAGACTGAACTGTCACACTCTCAAAATTTCATTAACATGTGTCAGTTTATACATCACCAAGAGTGCATATTGCTGGCATGCTGTGTTAGCTTATACACTGCCCAGAGTGCATAATGCTGGCATGCTGTGTTAGCTTATACACTGCCCAGAGTGCATAATGCTGGCATGCTGAGTCAGCTTATACACTGCCCAGAGTGCATAATGCTGGCATGCTGTGTTAGCTTATACACTGCCCAGAGTGCATAATGGTGGCATGCTGTGTTAGCTTATACACTGCCCAGAGTGCATAATGCTGGCATGCTGTGTTAGCTTATACACCGCCCAGAGTGCATAATGCTGGCATGCTGAGTCAGCTTATACACTGCCCAGAGTGCATAATGGTGGCATGCTGTGTTAGCTTATACACTGCCCAGAGTGCATAATGGTGGCATGCTGTGTTAGCTTATACACTGCCCAGAGTGCATAATGGTGGCATGCTGTGTTAGCTTATACACCGCCCAGAGTGCATAATGCTGGCATGCTGAGTCAGCTTATACACCGCCCAGAGTGCATAATGCTGGCATGCTGAGTCAGCTTATACACTGCCCAGAGTGCATAATGGTGGCATGCTGTGTTAGCTTATACACTGCCCAGAGTGCATAATGGTGGCATGCTGTGTTAGCTTATACACTGCCCAGATGGCATAATGCTGGCATGCTGTGTTAGCTTATACACCGCCCAGAGTGCATAATGCTGGCATGATAGGTCGACTTATACACTGCCCAGAGTGCATAATGCTGGCATGATAGGTCGACTTATACACTGCCCAGAGTGCATAATGCTGGCATGATAGGTCGACTTATACACTGCCCAGAGTGCATAATGCTGGCATGATAGGTCGACTTATACACTGCCCAGAGTGCATAATGCTGGCATGATAGGTCGACTTATACACTGCCCAGAGTGCATAATGCTGGCATGATAGTTACCTTATACACTGCCCAGAGTGCATAATGCTGGCATGATAGTTACCTTATACACTGCCCAGAGTGCATAATGCTGGCATGATAGTTACCTTATACACTGCCCAGAGTGCATAATGCTGGCATGATAGTTACCTTATACACTGCCCAGAGTGCATAATGCTGGCATGATAGTTACCTTATACACTGCCCAGAGTGCATAATGCTGCCATGATAGTCAACTTATACACTGCCCAGAGTGCATAATGCTGCCATGATAGTCGACTTATACTCTGCCCAGAGTGCATAATGCTGGCATGATAGGTCGGCTTATACACTGCCTAGAGTGCATAATGCTGTCATGATAGTCGGCTTATACACTGCCTAGAGTGCATAATGCTGGCATGATAGTCGGCTTATACACTGCCCAGAGTGCATAATGCTGGCATGATAGTCGGCTTATACACTGCCCAGAGTGCATAATGCTGGCATGCTGTGTCAGCTTATACACTGCCCAGAGTGCATAATGCTGGCATGATATATACACTGCCCAGAGTGCATAATGCTGGCATGATAGTCGGCTTATACACTGCCCAGAGTGCATAATGCTGGCATGATAGGTCGGCTTATACACTGCCCAGAGTGCATAATGCTGGCATGATGGTCGACTTATACACTGCCCAGAGTGCATAATGCTGGCATGATAGGTCGACTTATACACTGCCCAGAGTGCATAATGCTGGCATGCTGTGTCAGCTTATACACTGCCCAGAGTGCATAATGCTGGCATGATAGGTCGACTGGAAAAGTGAAATTTATATTATATAAGTATCTAAGATTATTTACATAAACTATTATTTGAAAGAGAACTTATGGAAACTTTGTATTGTTGATAATAATTTTAGAATTTATCCTCGTGGTTCGTTGGTAATTTATATAAAAGTTGGGAAATATGAAAAAGTTGACGAAGAAACAGCTGAGTGACCATTGGAGTGGCAGTTAAGGGCCTCATTAACCACTGTGAACAACACAGCCACAGTCCTTCACTAAGTGTAACTGCTACTACCTAAGTGGTTAAAAATTTGGTGTTTAGGAGCTCAAGGAAAGGCAATCTTGGCGGGATATATCACCCACGACCATGGAAGTGTTGTCACGTCCACTACCCACCGGGGTGAGCTCTCCGGCTGTACACACACACACGCCGCGCGGCCCCAGCACTAGGCTACACACACCAGACTAGTGTGGAGGTCCTCTGAGCAATGTGAGGTAGGCAGACTGGTAGGCATACCCACAGGTGTGGAAGGTGTTCCCTGGCCACAGGTGTGGAAGGTGTTCCCTGGCCACAGGTGTGGAAGGTGTTCCCTGGCCACAGGTGTGGAAGGTGTTCCCTGGCCACAGGTGTGGAAGGTGTTCCCTGGCCACGGGTGTGGAAGGTGTTCCCTGGCCACGGGTGTGGAAGGTGTTCCCTGGCCACGGGTGTGGAAGGTGTTCCCTGGCCACAGGTGTGGAAGGTGTTCCCTGGCCACAGGTGTGGAAGGTAACCCCTCGTTACAGGTGTAGAAGTTTGAAAAATATATATAACTGGTTAATAACGAGAAATCATTGAGGTCAATGAGTGGTGGTGTGACAGTTATGGAGTGTGTGTGTAGTTGTGGACACCAGCTGGTGTGTGTGTAGTTGTGGACACCAGCTGGTGTGTGGTATGAGGACACCTGCTGGTGTGTGGTATGAGGACACCAGCTGGTGTGTGGTATGAGGACACCTGCTGGTGTGTGGTATGAGGACACCTGCTGGTGTGTGGTATGAGGACACCTGCTGGTGTGTGGTATGAGGACACCTGCTGGTGTGTGGTATGAGGACACCTGCTGGTGTGTGGTATGAGGACACCTGCTGGTGTGTGGTATGAGGACACCTGCTGGTGTGTGGTATGAGGACACCTGCTGGTGTGTGGTATGAGGACACCTGCTGGTGTGTGGTATGAGGACACAGCTGAATTTAGACAAATATTGCATGATAACATTTAATTTTTGCGAGCTGCAGGAATAGTTAACTTTATACAAATCTTCTATGAACACGTCCACACACATGTTTGGTCTTGTCTACTGTGTACCCTGGTCTTGATCTACTGTGTACCTTGGTCTTGATCTACTGTGTACCTTGGTCTTGTCTACTGTGTACCCTGGTCTTGATCTACTGTGTACCTTGGTCTTGATCTACTGTGTACCTTGGTCTTGATCTACTGTGTACCTTGGTCTTGTCTACTGTGTACCCTGGTCTTGATCTACTGTGTACCCTGGTCTTGATCTACTGTGTACCCTGGTCTTGATCTACTGTGTACCCTGGTCTTGATCTACTGTGTACCCTGGTCTTGATCTACTGTGTACCCTGGTCTTGATCTACTGTGTACCCTGGTCTTGATCTACTGTGTACCTTGGTCTTGATCTACTGTGTACCCTGGTCTTGATCTACTGTGTACCCTGGTCTTGATCTACTGTGTACCCTGGTCTTGATCTACTGTGTACCTTGGTCTTGTCTACTGTGTACCCTGGTCTTGATCTACTGTGTACCCTGGTCTTGATCTACTGTGTACCCTGGTCTTGATCTACTGTGTACCCTGGTCTTGATCTACTGTGTACCCTGGTCTTGATCTACTGTGTACCCTGGTCTTGATCTACTGTGTACCCTGGTCTTGATCTACTGTGTACCCTGGTCTTGATCTACTGTGTACCCTGGTCTTGATCTACTGTGTACCCTGGTCTTGATCTACTGTGTACCCTGGTCTAGATCTACTGTGTACTCTGGTGTTGATCTACTGTGTACCTTGTTCTTGATCTACTGTGTACTCTGGTCTTGATCTACTGTGTACCCTGGTCTTGATCTACTGTGTACCCTGGTCTTGATCTACTGTGTACCCTGGTCTTGATCTACTGTGTACCCTGGTCTTGATCTACTGTGTACCCTGGTCTTGATCTACTGTGTACCCTCCCCCTCCCCGCTCAGCTCGTTGTCGCCGTGTGGGGGCTTAGTGGGATGGCTGCCGGAGTGTGATGCTCCTTGGGACAGTCCTCTGTCCTTTTCTAGCCTTGTGCTCCTGCTGCCGTCCTCTCCAATTCTGCTGGGCATCTTTTCCTTTTCCTTCTGTTTCGTTTTTCTCCCCCTCTTCTCCTATCTGCTTGCTGTTTCCTGCCGACCTTTTGCTCGTTCTGGTTCTTCCCTTGGACTTCTTCTATTTTGACGCCCGGGTGCTTGAGGAGGCATACTCATGCACCCGTAGAACTGCAGTACCCGACGTCGAGAGCGAAGAGAACCTTTTATTGTCAATCCCCACTTCGTCACTGAACCCGATCTCGACGGACTGTCGGTTTCTTAAGGTGGCGTTTGTGGGGCGTATACTCGCGATGCACCCCTAGGAGGCCCCGACAAGATCGGCGATGGCTTCTTGTTGGGTGTCCTGCCTCTAATTGTGGCTCCATGGTGGGTGTAGGGGCACATTCGTGAGTGAATTCTTCTTTTCGTCAAGATGATAACCCCTGTTTCGGCTTCTTCTGGTTTACCTTCTCAGGCTCGTGGGGTGGGCGACCAAGCCCCCGAGTCGGTCCGTATTGGAAGACCGGGCTCTGTAGCCTCCGCTGCATTGGGCCCCGACCTTGCTCCTCCTTTGGCCTCTCTGACTCCTTCCTCTGGCTCCCCTCCCTCCTCTGTGGTTGGGTCGAGCCCCAAGCCCCCAGTGGTGACTACCTCGTCCCCTGGCGCGGCTCCTTCTCTAGTTGTAACTACTGCGCCTTTTAACCCCTCTCTCTCTGGGGGTTCTCACCGCCGTCCTCGTCACGGCCGCCCTCGCTCGATTCCTTCCAGTTCTGCTACCTATCAAGCCTTGTTTGGTCCCGCTTCGTGGGCCAAATATTTTGATCTCCTCCCTCTTGATTCTGCGCCTCCTGACGATTTCTCCCTCCATCGACATCTCATTGATTCCGTGGATGCCTCCATTACTTTCAACCCCACTCGTCTCGGTACACGTGTCGTTGCTGCTCCTTCTCAGGATGCTGCTTCCCGCTTGGCTGCCTTATCCTGCCTTGGCGAGACCCCCATTCGGGTCTCGAAGAACGCTCAGTTGAATGCCAGTGTTGGCACTATTTTGCTCCCGCCCCATGTTGCGACCGGTGTTCGGGACCTGCGCGACTGCCACGACGATATTCGACATATCCTCGCTGCCCAGGGCCATTCTATTCTCCAGGTGGACACGTTTACTCGTCCCCCTCGTGGTAGTCGCCGTCAACCCCTCCGGGTTGTGAAGATTACTTTTGATGGTAGGACCCTTCCACCCTCTGTCATTCTTGCTGGTGCCGGGTGCTCTGTCCAGGAGTACATTCCTTCTCCTCGGCTCTGCAACAAGTGCTGGAGGTTTGGGCGTGGTGCCCTCCGCTGCTCCGGGACTGTCTCTCTCTGTCCTTTGTATGGTGGCGAAGGTCACTCTAAGTCGGAGTGCGCTTCTCCCCAGGCTCGTTGCCTCAACTGCGGTGAGGCCCATCCTACCTTCTTCCGTGCGTGTGTCCATTACAAGCTTGAGGCAGCCGTCCTCAACTTGAAGCACCGGGAGCGTTTATCTTTTCCTGAGGCGAGGCGCCAGGTTCGCCGGCTCCCGCCTTATGCTAATATCTCTTATGCTCGCGTGTTGCGCTCTTCCTCTCCTCGTCCTTCCCGCCTTCCTCAGACTCACAACCGTTTCCGGGCCTTGGACCCTGATGCGCCCACTGCCCCCTCCTCTGTCCCTTTGGGTTCTCTCCCGAAGGATCCTCCTCCTGGTCCTCTGTCTGGGGTTCCCCTTCCTTCTACCCGGTCTGTCGTGTCTTCTTCCTCGTCCCCCTCCGATCCTCCTTCCCATCCTCTTCCTCCATCTATCGGCTCTCCCCACCGCCTGTCGGTGCGGGCGGATGTCCATCGCTCTCCTAACGGCCGTCGTGTGTGCTCTCGTTCGGCTTCTCCTGTTGAGACACTGGAATCCGTTGCCCGGTACGTAGTTGCTGGGACACCGGTCTCTTTAAGTCAGAAGCGTAAGCCTGGCTCCTCTCCTTCCTCTTCCCCGGCGGGTAAGAAGGCTTCGCTTTCTTCCTCAGCTCCTCCTTCTGGCTCTGTTGCTCCTTCCCCTCCCGTTTCAGTGCTTGCGCCCCCTGTTCCTGCTATGGAGGTTTCTTTGGCCCCTGCTTCCCTTTCGGTTGCTGCTCTTGCTGGGGTGCGCTCCCCTCTTTCTACTCCCCCTCTTCCTGCTGCTGTCCTTGACTGCTCCTCTCCGTTGTCTCCTCCTCTTCCTCCTCCTCCTCCGGACCCTGCCCGCCCACCTCTGATCTGTTCTCCCGTTTCCTTCCCTCTGTCTTTGCTCAGTTTACCCATGCCCCCTAACCCTGACTTTGCTGACCCTGATATTCTTTAACGTGCTCTGTTGGTCTTTCGCCTTTGTTTCTTCCTTGTTCTCTGTTTTTGTCCTTTCTCTTCTCGTCGTTGTCCATTCTTCAATGGAACGTTCGAGGTTATTACGCCAATTTCCTCGAACTCCAACTTCTGGTTTCGCGGTTTTCGCCCCTTTGTGTCTGTCTCCAGGAGCCAATGCTTGGTGCTCGTCCTGGTCGTTTTCGTGGCTATTCCTTTCTCTTCCCCCCCCCAGCCATTGCTGGGGCTTCTAATTCTTCTGCTCTCTTGATTCGGGCTGATGTTCCCTTTGTTCCTTTACTTTTTCCTTCGCCTCTCCATTGTTCTGCTGCTCGTATCTTTGTGGGGAAATGGTACACAGTTTGTTCCATTTATCTCCCCCCGAGTGTCCCGCTCTCTCTTCCTGATTTGAAACACCTCCTAGACTCCTTGCCGGAGCCTGTGCTCCTGCTGGGTGACTTCAATTGTCGTCATTCTCTTTGGGGTGACGTTCTGACGAATACCCGGGGTCGCCTCCTTGAGCCGTTTCTCCTCTCTTCTTCCCTGTCTCTTCTGAATTCTGGTGAGCCCACTCATTTGGACTCTCGAACTCGCACCCTTTCTTGTCTTGATCTTTCTCTCTGCTCTTCTTCTCTTTACTTAGATTTCACGTGGCAGGTTCTTGATGACCTCCATGGAAGTGATCATTTCCCCATCCTTGTTTCCTTTTTCTCTTTTCGCCCTTCCCTCTCTTTCCCTAGGTGGCAGTTTGCTAAGGCGGACTGGACCCTATTTTCCCTCAGTGCTACTCTCTCTGACCTCTCCCTTCTGCCCCTCTCTCGCGCTCTCCTCCTTTTTCATGACACTGTCTTCGACGCTGCCCTCCGCTCTATTCCTCGCTCTTCCTCTCGGGGTCCACGGAAGTGCGTTCCCTGGTGGAATGCGGACTGTGCTCGGGCTGTCCGCTGTAAGCGTGCAGCCTGGAAGAAGCACCGCCGTAGGCAGACGACCGATTCTTTTCTTTTCTTTTGGAAAGCGAGTGCGGTGGCCCGTAGGGCCATCCGTACGGCTAAACGTGAATGTTGGGCATCTTATGTCTCAACAATTACGTCCGAAACCCCTCTGGCCCAGATCTGGAAGCGTATCCGCAAGATAGCGGGCAAGTTCGTTCCCGATGTTTCACCGGTCCTTCACCTCCATGATACTCTTGTGGCGGACCCGTTGCAGGTCGCTTCCGAACTGGGTTCCCACTTTTCTTCTGTTAGCTCTGGTCTTCATCTTCCCCAATCTTTCCTTCTTCGTAAACCTGTCCTTGAGTCTCGTCCTTTAGATTTCTGCACTCATCTTCAGCTTCCCTATAATGATCCCTTCTCTCTCTCTGAACTTCGTTCTGCCCTGGCCCTCTGCGGTTCTACGGCGGCGGGCTCCGATGGTATTCATTATGAGATGCTTCGCCATCTCCATCCGAGTACGTCTCAGTATTTACTGAGTCTGTATAATCGGATCTGGGAGTCGTCGTCAGTCCCTGAGGACTGGCTCGATGCCGTTGTCCTCCCTGTTCGCAAACCGGGATCTCTGGGTACTTCCCCTAAGGACTTTCGCCCTATTGCTCTCACAAGTTGTGTCTGCAAACTCTTTGAACGTATGGTTAACGTTCGTCTGATGTGGTTCCTGGAACACCATCACCTCCTCTCCCCTTCTCAATTTGGTTTCCGCAAGTGCCGCAGCACGACAGATGTCCTGGTGAACTTGGAGGTCTATATTCGTACTGCTTTTGCTGCGAAGACCTCCGTTGTTGCCGTCCTTTTTGACCTAGAAAAGGCTTACGACACCACTTGGCGTTATCATATCCTATCTCAACTTCATTCTTTTGGCCTTCGTGGTCATCTCCCTCTCTTTCTCCGCAGCTTCCTCTCTCGTCGTTCCTTTCGGGTGCGCCTTGGTACCGCTCTCTCTCCCTCTTTTCAGCAATACGAAGGTGTGCCCCAGGGTAGTGTTCTGAGCACTACTCTTTTTCTGGTTGCCCTCAATGGTCTTCTTTCCTCTCTTCCTTCTGGTGTCTTCTCCGCTCTCTATGTCGATGATCTTACCCTTTGTTGTCAGGGTGATGATTCGCCTCTCCTTCAACGCCGGCTTCAACTTGCAATTGATGCCGTGTCGTCTTGGGCCACTGATCATGGCTTCAAGTTCTCTACTTCTAAGACTTGTGCCATGACTTTTACGCGGAAACGGGTTGTTCTTCGTCCCTCTTTGTCACTTTATGGTCATCCCCTTGAATACAAAGATTCCGCGAAGCTTTTGGGGTTATTCCTTGACACTCGTTTGTCTTGGTCTCCCCATATCTCTTACCTCCGTGTTGAGTGCTCTAAGGCCCTTACCCTCCTTCGGGTCTTGTCCCATACTTCTTGGGGGGCAGATAGGCGCACTCTCCTTGCTTTACATTCCTCTCTCGTCCTGTCAGCTCGATTATGGTTGCCCTGCTTACTCGTCTGCTTCTCCTTCTACTCTTCGCCGTCTTGATGCTTTGCACCATACTGGGTTGCGCCTCAGTTCTGGTGCCTTTCGTTCGACTCCCATCCTTAGCTTGTATGTTGACACTGGCTTCCTGTCTCTCCAGGACCGCCGTGATCGCTACTGTCTTCGCTATCTTGCGCGGTCCTTGCAACATCCTTCCTCTCGCCTCTGTCGTGCTTTAACTTTTACCCCTCCTGCGGTTCCTGTTCCTCTTCACCACCTCCCTCTTTCTGTCCGGTTATCTCGCCTACAGGATTCTCTTTCCGTTCGTATTTCTGATGTTTCTCCTCGTGTTGTTCCTTCTTTGCCCCCGTGGAGGGTCCCTCTTCCGCGGTTTTGTACATCCTTGACCCGTATCACTAAAGCTTTTACCCCTCCTACGGTTCTAAAACGCCTTTTCCTCGAGCACTTTTCTTCTCACTCCCGCTCCGTTTCTGTCTTCACCGATGGGTCTAAGTCAGCGGACGGTGTTGGCTACTCTGTTGTTTTTCCTGATCGCACTTATATGTGTCGCTTGCCTCCGGAGACTAGCATCTTTACAGCGGAACTTTATGCTATTCTCTATGTTCTTCGTCTCCTGCTTTCTCGTTGTCAGTCTTCCTTTGTGGTTGTTGTTGACTCTCGTAGTGCCCTCATGGCTCTTGGGTCCTTTAATCCGGTTCATCCAGTAGTTGTCGAGATCCAGCATTGGCTGTTTCTCGTTCAAAGTAAATTTAAGTCGGTTGAGTTTTGTTGGGTTCCCAGCCATATTGGTGTGTCTTTAAATGAGCGTGCGGATGCTGCTGCCAAGGAAGCTGTCCGCTCTTGTCCCATCTCTCGCAAAGGCATTCCGTATTCCGACTTTTACCCGGTTATCCATTCCTCAGTCCTTACCCGTTGGCAGGCTTCTTGGTTGTCTGTTACTGGTAACAAGCTACGTACTCTTAAATGTTGTGTTTCCTCGTGGCCGTCCTCCTTCCACCGTAACCGGCGGTGGGAAACAGCTCTGGCGAGGTTGCGTATTGGCCATACTCGCTTAACCCATGGTCACTTGATGGAGCGCCGCCCTGCTCCTTATTGTCCTAGTTGCATTGTCCCTCTTACGGTCGTGCATGTCCTTCTTGAATGTCCTGACTACCAGGACGAGCGTGTGTCTTGCTTTCCGACCGCCCCTCGCGGTCACCTGTCCCTCAATAGAATTCTTGGTGACTCGGATACTTTTGATATCGTTCGCCTTATGCGTTTTTGTTCTCGTATTGGCATCCTTGGTGATATTTAGCGCCCTCTGATTATTTTGCGTATTTGATGGTGCTACATAGCCTTCCCGGTTTGGTGCCTTCTTTTGATAATTACTTACTTACTGTGTACCCTGGTCTTGATCTACTGTGTATCCTGGTCTTGGTCTACTGTGTACTCTGGTCTTGATCTACTGTGTACCCTGGTCTTGATCTACTGTGTACCCTGGTCTTGATCTACTGTGTACCCTGGTCTTGATCTACTGTGTACCCTGGTCTTGATCTACTGTGTACCCTGGTCTTGATCTACTGTGCTCCTGAGTGACTAAGCGAACAGTTTTAGGATATCGCTGCCTCCCTCCGTAGGCTTAGAAAGGAGGCTTCATCAACCTGTCCTCTTAAAAAGAACGTCGCTTTTGGCCGTTTGTCCGTATGGCCGAATTTGGACGTAATATGAAAATGGAAAAAAAAAATGAAAATAAATTTGGGATTTTTTTTTCAACAACAGTAAGTTAAGGGTCCTCTGATAGGTTAGGTGGGCAGGAAATTCTCATAAAGTTTCAAAACGTTATGAAAAGCGTTAATTTAAAGTGTCCTCTTATAACCTCTGCGCGTACGCCGGACGACTCAAACAGAAAACGGAACAGAACGTGACTTTTGTGAGTCGATTTCATTTCAAATTTTCAAATTACGTCCAAATTTGGCCATAGCGCCGCTCATACCAGCCAAAAGTGACGTTATTTTTAAAAGGACGGGTTGAGAAAAGATGCCTTAACAAAGCCTGCTTCATATAGCCTGCCCAGCTGACCGCGGCTGGCGGGAAGCTCACTCTACGGTGGCAACTCAAAGAACATAGGGAATATTTCCTCATTTTTGGAACATGGATCATACATACTTTCATGGATTGTGCTGACAGACCAGAGAGGAGGACTGCCTGAATTTCCAGGGAGCTTGTCCGCTGTAAGATGGAAATAGCATAGCAGGTATAATCTGGAGGGATAGATGACGGAAGGTGGAGCCGGTTACACCATTCGCACACAGAGATCACACTAACGTGATGCATCAAATGAACAAATCCACAAGGGCAGTGACGAGGATTCGAGCCTGCGTCCGGGAGCATCCCAGACACTGCCTTAATCGACTGAGCTACGACAGGGTTAAAAGGGTTGAAACCGAAGTTCTACTGAACTTACTGGATCCCGAAGCCTCTCCGAGTCCTCGTCACTGCCCTTGTGGATTTGTTGGTTACACCCTTCTCTAGTGGGCGACGGGCGAACGACGCCGCGACTCTGAAGTTGGACGCAGCTCTAGCCTAGCCTTGTCTGGAGAGCCAATCCAGCAATGGACATCTGCTTGTGTGCAACAACTGATCCTCTGACCACTAACGCGGTGTTCCGTCTGCCCAAACGTAACAGAATAACGTGGATTAACCCACGCGCTAAACACTGGCACCTAATAGACTATTAGGTACGTAGGAAAGCCAAAAGGATGGCCCGTGGCCCTGTGTGGTGCAGATACTCGACGGACCACAGACTACTCGCCTCCACAATGACCCTCAGGATCCAGCCGCCCAGAGGTCGACAGGGCACCAGGACTGGTGTGTCCACAACTGTGAGGAAATTAAGGCCCTGCAAGGTGAGGAACTGCGCCTGCTGAAAACTGAGATGTTCTGCGAGATGTGGGAGCAGAAGTGCATCTCCCAGACTTTACCAACTTTGACAGGTGTGTGCACCTCGGCAGTACATGAGCAGTCAATATCGATGAGGAGGCGAGCACCGGGATCCCCACAGCTCGCGCACCATTTGGAAGGCTTCGATCCAATGTTTAGGATCGATGTTAAATTACAACTGAGATCAAACTCTAGTGTACTCGGCTGTGGTCCTGCGCATCCTGCACGCCTGCCCGTGAGACGTGCACGCCTGCCCGTGAGACGTGCACGCCTGCACGTGAGACGTGCACGCCTGCACGTGAGACCTGCACGCCTGCACGTGAGACCTGCACGCCTGCACGTGAGACGTGCACGCCTGCCCGTGAGACCTGCACGCCTGCACGTGAGACCTGCACGCCTGCCCGTGAGACCTGCACGCCTGCCCGTGAGACCTGCACGCCTGCACGTGAGACGTGCACGCCTGCCCGTGAGACCTGCACGCCTGCCCGTGAGACCTGCACGCCTGCCCGTGAGACGTGCACGCCTGCCCGTGAGACCTGCACGCCTGCCCGTGAGACCTGCACGCCTGCCCGTGAGACGTGCACGCCTGCCCGTGAGACGTGCACGCCTGCCCGTGAGACGTGCACGCCTGCACGTGAGACGTGCACGCCTGCACGTGAGACGTGCACGCCTGCACGTGAGACCTGCACGCCTGCCCGTGAGACCTGCACGCCTGCCCGTGAGACCTGCACGCCTGCCCGTGAGACCTGCACGCCTGCCCGTGAGACCTGCACGCCTGCCCGTGAGACCTGCACGCCTGCCCGTGAGACCTGCACGCCTGCACGTGAGACGTGCACGCCTGCCCGTGAGACGTGCACGCCTGCCCGTGAGACCTGCACGCCTGCCCGTGAGACGTGCACGCCTGCACGTGAGACCTGCACGCCTGCCCGTGAGACCTGCACGCCTGCCCGTGAGACGTGCACGCCTGCCCGTGAGACGTGCACGCCTGCACGTGAGACGTGCACGCCTGCCCGTGAGACCTGCACGCCTGCCCGTGAGACCTGCACGCCTGCCCGTGAGACCTGCACGCCTGCCCGTGAGACCTGCACGCCTGCCCGTGAGACCTGCACGCCTGCCCGTGAGACCTGCACGCCTGCCCGTGAGACCTGCACGCCTGCCCGTGAGACCTGCACGCCTGCCCGTGAGACCTGCACGCCTGCCCGTGAGACCTGCACGCCTGCCCGTGAGACCTGCACGCCTGCACGTGAGACCTGCACGCCTGCACGTGAGACGTGCACGCCTGCACGTGAGACGTGCACGCCTGCACGTGAGACCTGCACGCCTGCACGTGAGACCTGAACGCCTGCCCGTGAGACGTGCACGCCTGCGCGTGAAACCTGCACGCCTGCCCGTGAGACCCGGACTGTCAATAGTTCTATGCACAAAACTAAGCCATATTCATGTGAGCTGTCTGCGGAAGCTGCTTAAGCTGAGATGACAGGACAAAGGTTTAGATATAGACATGCAGGGGCTGGCGTCAGAAGTATTTACACCATCCTCAGCGAGGCATGGCTAAGATGGCTGGCCATGTTGTGGGTATTGGAGGGCAAAAGTTGAGATGTGACAGCCCTGAAGGCTTCCCTTAGGACTCTGAACACCGGACGAGCACCGCTGAGGAGCGCTCTTCCTGATGTAGACAAATTCATTCTGGTGCAGCAGCCGACGACCAGGAGAGTGAACCATGACCTGGAGAAACACTCTCTTCCATCACCAGGGATGGTGGCCCCCCCCCATCACCAGGGATGGTGGCCCCCCCCATCACCAGGGATGGTGGCCCCCCCATCACCAGGGATGGTGGCCCCCCCATCACCAGGGATGGTGGCCCCCCCATCACCAGGGATGGGGGCTCCCCATCGTACATTGTTGGAAGCCCACACTTCCATTTCCCCATTGCAACAGGAAATTCCGGGCACGAATTAAACTATTCGTCTGGGAACCCACTCCACCAGACACTGTTGACACTGTTGTGGTCTTCATGGACTTTGTTGCACCAACGACAACAACGACAACGACAACAACAACAACACTCTGGTCTTGATCAGCTGTGTACCCTGGTCTTACTAACCATGTACTCCGTAACAGTACAGCCATTATATAACTTGGATGAGTTTATATATATATATATATTCAAAATTATACCATTAAATGAAAACTATATATGAATTGAACACTAGTAAAAATAAGAATACAATATCTCCTTGACCAATAATAAATCTATTTCTCCCTGTTATCGCCATGATTGTATTTTCTGATATTGTTGAAGACGCAACTGACTGGGCAGCTTTCTCCATTAGTCACATATAATATTGTCTCCATGATAGCCATATATGTACAAAGCTGATCATTTATCCCAGAATGATTATTTTATCCTGTATATTTCCTGTCACTCAAGACATCAGGGAAGACATGATCAATACATGCACAACTTTCACACGAATAGACTGGGAAAATCAGAAGCATCATAGGTGGAAAGTAAGTACAAGTTTAGCCAGCGAGAGACACAGATCTCTCAATGTTAGCGACAAAGTGGCCTGCACTACTAAGTGCAGGCCACATGTCACAAGTGCAGGCCACATGTCACAAGTGCAGGCCACATGTCACAAGTGCAGGCCACATGTCACAAGTGCAGGCCACATGTCACAAGTGCAGGCCACATATCACAAGTGCAGGCCACATGTCACAAGTGCAGGCCACATGTCACAAGTGCAGGCCACATGTCACAAGTGCAGGCCACATGTCACAAGTGCAGGCCACATGTCACAAGTGCAGGCCACATGTCACAAGTGCAGGCCACATGTCACAAGTGCAGGCCACATGTCACAAGTGCAGGCCACATGTCACAAGTGCAGGCCACATGTCACAAGTGCAGGCCACATGTCACAAGTGCAGGCCACATGTCACAAGTGCAGGCCACATGTCACAAGTGCAGGCCACATGTCACAAGTGCAGGCCACATGTCACAAGTGCAGGCCACATATCACAAGTGCAGGCCACATGTCACAAGTGCAGGCCACATGTCTAGTTTCAGAGGTAAATATCGCAGGGGCAGCCAAGAGCTTGGCAGACTGTTGGCTACACTATCATAGACAACAACGTGAGGCGGGACCAAAGAGCATAAGCTCAACCCATGTAAGAAGGCGAGTGCAACTATTTCCTCCATGACTAACTATAATATACCTGTAATTCTTGTGTTGTGTCCACGACCTGACTGTCAGCCATGAGTGACCATCATGGTCACTGTTGGTGTTGTGCATACATGAGTGACCTGGTACTCCCTCCCCCTTGACCAACTACATGAGTGACCTGGTACTTCCTCCTCCTTGACCAACTACATGAGTGACCTGGTACTTCCTCCTCCTTGACCAACTACATGAGTGACCTGGTACTTCCTCCTCCTTGACCAACTACACGAGTGACCTGGTACTCCCTCCTCCTTGACCAACTACATGAGTGACATGGTACTCCCTCCTCCTTGACCAACTACATGAGTGACCTGGTACCACCTCCCCCTTGACCAACTACACGAGTGACCTGGTACCACCTCCCCCTTGACCAACTACACGAGTTACCTGGTACCACCTCCCCCTTGACCAACTACATGAGTGACCTGGTACCACCTCCTCCTTGACCAACTACACGAGTGACCTGGTACCACCTCCCCCTTGACCAACTACATGAGTGACCTGGTACCACCTCCTCCTTGACCAACTACACGAGTGACCTGGTACTCCCTCCTCCTTGACCAACTACACGAGTGACCTGGTACCACCTCCTCCTTGACCAACTACATGAGTGACCTGGTACCACCTCCCCCTTGACCAACTACACGAGTGACCTGGTACTCCCTCCTCCTTGACCAACTACATGAGTGACCTGGTACTCCCTCCCCCTTGACCAACTACATGAGTGACCTGGTACCACCTCCCCCTTGACCAACTACATGAGTGACCTGGTACTCCCTCCTCCTTGACCAACTACACGAGTGACCTGGTACCACCTCCCCCTTGACCAACTACACGAGTGACCTGGTACCACCTCCTCCTTGACCAACTACATGAGTGACCTGGTACCACCTCCCCCTTGACCAACTACATGAGTGACCTGGTACCACCTCCTCCTTGACCAACTACACGAGTGACCTGGTACTCCCTCCTCCTTGACCAACTACACGAGTGACCTGGTACCACCTCCTCCTTGACCAACTACATGAGTGACCTGGTACCACCTCCCCCTTGACCAACTACACGAGTGACCTGGTACTCCCTCCTCCTTGACCAACTACATGAGTGACCTGGTACTCCCTCCCCCTTGACCAACTACATGAGTGACCTGGTACCACCTCCCCCTTGACCAACTACATGAGTGACCTGGTACTCCCTCCTCCTTGACCAACTACACGAGTGACCTGGTACCACCTCCTCCTTGACCAACTACATGAGTGACCTGGTACCACCTCTCCCTTGACCAACTACACGAGTGACCTGGTACCACCTCCCCCTTGACCAACTACACGAGTGACCTGGTACCACCTCCTCCTTGACCAACTACATGAGTGACCTGGTACCACCTCCCCCTTGACCAACTACATGAGTGACCTGGTACCACCTCCTCCTTGACCAACTACACGAGTGACCTGGTACCACCTCCCCCTTGACCAACTACATGAGTGACCTGGTACCACCTCCTCCTTGACCAACTACACGAGTGACCTGGTACTCCCTCCTCCTTGACCAACTACACGAGTGACCTGGTACCACTTCCTCCTTGACCAACTACATGAGTGACCTGGTACCACCTCCCCCTTGACCAACTACACGAGTTACCTGGTACCACCTCCCCCTTGACCAACTACATGAGTGACCTGGTACCACCTCCTCCTTGACCAACTACACGAGTGACCTGGTACCACCTCCCCCTTGACCAACTACATGAGTGACCTGGTACCACCTCCCCCTTGACCAACTACATGAGTGACCTGGTACCACCTCCCCCTTGACCAACTACATGAGTGACCTGGTACCACCTCTCCCCCCTTGAACAACCGGTCGTTCAGGTCGAGTCGAGGTCGAGGGAGGGGGTAGACGTACCGTGCGCGCTCCGTTAAAATCGTGACATTAACAGGGATTCGTAGGACTACTGCCGTGGATTACTGATTACAGTCATAAAAAAGTGCATAGTGACCGCTGGAAAATTGAAAATAGTCATTAACAATAGAACTTTGTGTTAAATAGAGAATAAACGGGAGACCGCGTGTGAGCCAGTGAACGAGGCTTTGTGTACATGCGTGTATTAGGAAAAAAAAAAAAAATAGTGAACGGTGATTCGTGGAACAGTGATGTGGAACGGGTATCACAACAACATATAAGTTGGAAGTGAATATTATAAATATAGAACACTAGAAATATAGAATAGTGGCAAGAGGCGGCATCAGTGGTTATAAATCGGGTAACTGGAAACTGGTGACATCAACCTGGGCCACAAGAGGTCACCTGTACCGACCGGGGGACCAGCCTCGCTACCTACGCTAAGTACCTGCCATAAAGTTTGAACAAAATAACATACATAATATTACAAATATACGGTATACATATAATATTATAAATATTAAACATATAAATATATATGCATATATATTGTTACAAATATACAATATACATATAATATTATAAATATATAGATATATACAACAAAACAAGGCAATATGGGAGTAAATAAACAAATTTGTGGCCATTGTAACAACTCCTTAAAGACGAAGGTAACGGGAATTGAATGTTATATCTGTAAGACTAGATTCCATTCGGCTTGTACAGGAGTGAGTAACACTACAGCACTGAGAGCTGGTCACTTGCTCTGGGTGTGTAAAAATGACCTGCCAGCTTGGAATATCCTAAAAAACCTTCTAGATAACATGACGCATGATCGGAAAACATCATTCATTGGAAGCCTACCAGCCATCCAGAAGGAGTGGGAAAGGAACAACAATTCTAATATACAAGGGGCGGAGGCTATAGTCAGGGATGAAACTGAGGCTGAAACTCAGGAAGTTGTAAACTCTGACTCAGTAGGCCAGGATGTAGATGACAGTAAATTAGAAAGTGTACCAGACAGCACTGACAGCTCGATAGGCACAGACACCACGACGGTTCCCGATAGAGCAATTCAGAACAGAAGGACAGACTTATGCAAATTTTATGCAAAGGGCATATGCAGACATAGATATGCTGGTAATAAGAAAGGATTAGAATGCAGTTACCAACATCCCAAAAAATGTTTAAATATGCTTAGGAAAGGTGAGTGTCGATTTGGATCAATATGTAGGTTTTTCCATCCTGACATGTGCCAAACCTCACTGGAGGACAGAAAATGCTATGACCTCAGCTGCCCACACTTTCACGTGAAAGGCACGGAACGCTACATAAAGAGTGGCAAGCAGGATAATGAATTTGGAGGAAACTCTATAAATTTTTTATACCAGACCGACAGAGAATTCAAAAGGAGCAGCATGGAGAGTGTATGGAACTGGATGCCAGATCCACTTGCATTCCAGAATTACAGATACAATTACCAACCGAAAGGGAACTACAACTACGACAGACAACTGCCCTACAACAATCAGTACTGGTCAGAACAAACTCATTATGTCCACGAATAATGGACTTGCCGAAAAAGTCTCCCATTCAAACTATCACTAATAAAGTAACCTCATTCATCTTTGCCAACATACAAGGACTGAAAACAAGAACAAACAACAAAGTACAGTTCATAAATGGCCTCCTCACGGAGTCAAATGCAGTATTTGGAGCTTTCACAGAAACCCATGCAGGGGAATTGTTGGACAGTGAGAACTGGATTCCAGGATATAACCTATACAGGTGTGATAGGAAAATTAGGTCACATGGAGGAGTGGGTCTGTATATTAGGGAAGACCTTGTATGCTCGGAGCTCCTAAACGTTACAAATGAGGTGGTAGAGGTACTGGGATTAAAAATAGAGAAAATAAATTTAGTGATTATACTAATATACAAACCGCCAGATGCAACGGCTGAGGAATTCACAGAACAGATAAGCAAAATAGAGAATAGCCTTGATAATTTGGAGAACCCGATACCTGATATTATCTTCCTAGGTGACTTCAACTTGCCTAGTCTCAGGTGGAAAATAGCAAACAATAATATTATACCAGGAAATCTATCAGGACCTAACCAACCACAGATTAGAGAACTACTTAGATTCTGTGACAAATTTTCACTCAATCAGCAGATATCGGAGCCAACGAGAAATGAAAATATTCTAGATCTGGTCTTTACGAACAATGAAGACATTATCAGAGACATTACGATATCAGATACCACATATTCAGATCACAAGCTCATTGAAGTGCAAACGACCATCAATACTCAGAATAGACCTAAAACGTTGATAAAGCGAGAGGGGCTATTCAGTAAATTCAATTTTAATAATAAAAGGATAGACTGGGAGATAATAAACAGGGAACTTACAAACATTCCATGGGGAACTGTTCTAAGTAATACAAGTCCTACAGAAGGAATAGAAAAACTGACTTCAGAAGCGTATCAAGTCTGTCTGAAACATGTTCCTTTGAGGAAAGCCAGAAAGAGATCTAACGTAGAAAGAGAACGCAGACGACACTATAAACGCAGGAAAAAAATATCGGAACTGCTTATGCAGACACGAATTTCCCGTCAAAGAAGGAATAATTTAAATAGGGAGATTGAAGAAATCGAGCGGAAATTGAAACACTCATATGAAACTGAAGAAAGGCAGTTAGAACAGAAAGCAATTCAGGAAATAAAGAAAAATCCAAAATATCTCTTCTCATATGCGAAATCAAAAGCAAAAACCACTGCCAGTATTGGACCTATTCGTACAAGTGAAGGTTCATACACCGAGGATGACAAAGAAATTAGTGAAATCCTAAAAAAGCAGTATGAGGACATGTTTAGCACTCCAATAAACAACATGAAGGTGGAAGATCCAGACAATTTCTTTATGCGGGATATTCAAACCCCTGTAAATATAACTGATATAAACACGAGCGCACTAAATTTTGAAAAAGAAATTGAAAACATGCCCATGCACTCGGCCCCAGGTCCAGACTCATGGAATTCAATATTTATAAAGAAATGCAAAGTGCCGGTAGCACAGGCACTCAGTATAGTGTGGAGGAAGAGCTTGGACACGGGGGAGATACCAGATGCACTTAAAGTAGCAGACATAGCCCCTCTACACAAGGGAGGGAGCAAAGCATTGGCAAAAAATTATAGACCAGTTGCACTAACATCGCACATCATAGAAGTATTTGAGAGAGTGATTAGGAGTCAGGTCACCAATTTCATGGAGACCAATGACCTTCACAACCCAGGCCAACATGGATTTCGAGCGGGAAGATCGTGCCTCTCACAGCTACTTGAGCACTACGACAAAGTCACTGAGGCATTAGAAGAGAAACAGAATGCTGATGTGATATACACGGACTTCGCAAAGGCTTTCGATAAATGTGACCATGGCGTGATAGCACACAAAATGAAGTCAATGGGAATAACCGGTAAAGTAGGACGCTGGATACTCAGTTTTCTGTCAAACAGGACTCAGCGAGTAACTGTCAACCATATAAAATCTAGTCCAAGTGCAGTGAAAAGCTCTGTACCTCAGGGTACAGTCCTTGCACCGCTGCTTTTCCTTATTCTCATAGCAGATATAGACAAAAATACAAGTCACAGCTTCGTATCATCCTTTGCAGATGACACAAAAATCAGTATGAAAATTACCTCGGCTGAGGACATTGAAAAACTTCAAGCTGATATTAATAAAGTTTTCGACTGGGCATCAGAAAATAACATGATGTTTAACAGTGATAAATTCCAGGTACTCAGGTACGGTAAAAATGAGGACCTTAAACATAATACAGAGTACAAAACACAATCAAATGTACCCATAGTAGGAAAACGGCATGTAAAGGATTTGGGAATAATAATGTCTGACGACCTAACGTTTAAGGAGCATAACCAAGCAAATATTGCGACAGCCAGAAAAATGATAGGATGGATTACGAGAACTTTCAAATCCAGGGATCCCATTACAATGGTTGTACACTTCAAGTCACTTGTGTTGTCCCGTCTTGAGTACTGTTCAGTACTCACTTCCCCCTTCAGAGCAGGAGAGATTGCTGAAATAGAGGGAATACAGAGAACATATACGGCACGCATAGACGCAATAAAGCACCTAGATTATTGGGATCGTCTCAAAGCCCTCCAAATGTACTCACTAGAAAGAAGACGAGAGATATCAAATAATATACACCTGGAAGATACTGGAGGGCCAAGTACCAAATCTACACAGTAAAATAACAACGTACTGGAGTAAACGATATGGAAGAAAATGTAGAATAGAACCAGTGAAGAGCAGAGGTGCCATAGGCACAATCAGAGAACACTGTATAAACATCAGAGGTCCGCGGTTGTTCAACGTCCTCCCAGCAAGCATAAGAAATATTGCCGGAACAACCGTGAACATTTTCAAGAGGAAACTAGATTTATTCCTCCAAGGAGTGCCGGACCAACCGGGCTGTGGTGGGTATGTGGGCCTGCGGGCCGCTCCAAGCAACAGCCTGGTGGACCAAACTCTCACAAGTCAAGCCTGGCCTCGGGCCGGGCTTGGGGGGTAGAAGAACTCCCAGAACCCCATCAACCAGGTATCAACCAGGTAACCTACTTCACACCTTGTTGTTTTCGGCCACACACACACACTCATGTACACTGTTTTCACTGAAGGTTTAAAATGAGTTCAACACTCGGTCAGCTGTCCACTAACTATACGAAGCTGTGAAACAAAGCCTAAACATCTCATTTTGAAAGAAACTTAGAATTTTGAACGGTCTCTTGGTATATAATGATTGTGAACACACCCATATTTTTATTGGTCACGGACTTGTCATTATTAGAGATAAAATGCCATTCATTATAACTGTGGGATAATGGACAACTACTCTGTGTAAGAGTTACGATGTTGGCTGACAGTCTCTTCATACTGAAAGTTTAAGAGGGAACATGCACCACAAGACCAAATACTTACATTAAAAACTCTTTGTAAGAGTTGATAACACATCTGTCTCATGACTTACCTGGTGTATGTACTCACTCTTTTAACTTACGTGGAATATTATATAAAATATACACATTTATTAATCTCCAGTTTTTTTGTCAGAATATAAATACTTTACCCTAACGCACTCAAATTATGTATTAACTAAACTTTACCAATGTATATCCTAAGATATCTGGCTTCAGCTGAGGACACATCGTACGTGTTCTTCTCATCCCAACACAGGCAACTGTTATCGTACTACTCGGCAACTGTTATCGTACTACTCGGCAACTGTTATCGTACTACTCGGCAACTGTTATCGTACTACTCGGCAACTGTTACCCTGCTGCCTAGACCATCATTATATCACCAGTGTGGAAAAACTTTATTGGCAAAACAAACTTGCAATGTATACATGTGTGTATATATATAGTATATATATATAATATATATATATATATATATATATATATATATATATATATATATATATATATATATATATATATATATATATATATATATATATATATATAATGTCGTACCTAGTAGCCAGAACGCACTTCTCAGCCTACTATGCAAGGCCCAATTTGCCTAATAAGCCAAGTTTTCATGAATTAATGTGTTTTCGACAACCTAACCTAACCTAACCTTATATAGATAGGTTAGGTTAGGTAGGGTTGGTTAGGTTCAGTCATATATCTACGTTAATTTTAACTAAAATAAAAAAAAATTTACCTCATACATAATGAAATGGGTAGCTTTATCATTTCATAAGAAAACAAATTTGAGAAAATATATTAATTCAGGAAAACTTGGCTTATTAGGCAAATCAGGCCTTGCATAGTAGGCTGAGAAGTGCGTTCTGGCTACTAGGTACGACATATATATATATATATATATATATATATATATATATATATATATATATATATATATATATATATATATATATATATATATATATATATATATATATATTATTATATTGGTGTATACTGGCAGCAGGTTTTCATTTTACATGTGTCATTGAATATGACTACATATTTGCATATTCTGTATTGATTATTTTCTTCTTTAGGGCTTCTATCCCTCTGACCAGTACTCTAGCATCTTGATTTAATTTGGAAGAGGAGTTCTCCAAAAGTCATTTTCGTTCGAGGTGAAGAAAAATAAATATATATAACTATAGAATGTATTACACTTATTATAAAATTTACACAACGTTTCGAACCTACATGGTTTATTCTGAAGTGATAAGAAAGTACTGGATGTATCAGAGTTACACCATTAAAGGGGAGGGGGGGGGGTCAGGTGTAGACAAGTAGACCCATACAAATGGGTCAAGAATTAGGCATACAAGGGAGAAAAGTAAGGTGTTAAAGTTTGAAGAAAATGGCGAAAATAGGGTAAGAATCACATTCAAAGATTTATCAGGTGTAGTGGACGTAACATGTTGGGCAGTGTCTTGTATGTTGGCATCTTCATGTTCCGGTCTTGTTCTTACTCTCATGGTCGGTAGAGTGAATAGTTCCGGAATTTGGGCATTTATGGTATGTTGTTCTATTTTTATATGGATTGTTTCAAGAATTTGTATTCTTGTTACTTCCTGGGTTTTGTTTAATTATACAAGTGTTTGTATTCTACATTTCTCTTGTTAGGGTGATGTCATGGACTTGTCACATGTGATTTTTTGGGGGCACCTGATTGTAGATGACAGGTCAAACGCCTCGTCAGCTTGGTCGACGTCATACCTATGTACTTAGATTGAAGGTTACATCCTTCGTGGGGGGAAGGTGTACATGTATACAAGGGACAAGTGTACATGTATACAAGGGACAAGTGTACATGTATACCACGTTTGACTGTTGTATAGGGTTCACCGTCGGCTTCGGGCTGTTCTTAATAAGGAGTCCGGTAGTCTTCTTGGTTTTATAGAATATGATGAGGTCTATGTCTTAGTTAGGAGTAATGCTTTTTACTCCTTTACGGATTATTTCTTTCATTATTAGTTCTTCTTTTTTATGTTCACTGTGCATGATTGATTTATAATATAATTTTATTGGAGGTGTTGTGGTTCCTGTTCTTGGTTCAGGATTGTACCATCGGTCCAGGTGTCGTCTTATAGTAGTGTTTATTTCCGTGTTGCTATATATCCGTTGTTCACCAACACCTGAGTTATTCTTTCAAACTCCATCCTCACGTTGTTCCATTCAGAGCAGTATTCGCGCTCGACGAATATAACCGTTGAGAACACAGGCTTTGTATTTTTGGGTACACTCACTCCTACCGTTTAGATATAATCCTATGTTGGTGGGCTTAGTATACACGCTGGTGCTTAGAGAGGCTCCTGTTTTGGTTATTAGTACATCCAGGAATGGCACACTGTTATTTTCAGTCTATCTTCGATGGTTCCCATGTCAAAATTAGCGAATAACACTCCTAAGGGGGAGCCTATTGCTACTTCGTCTATTTGTAGTTACAAACACACACACACACACACACATATATATATATATATATATATATATATATATATATATATATATATATATGTGTGTGTGTGTGTGTATATCACGAAAATAAACACGTGATTAAAAATGTGACAATGTCAGACCACGGAGGAAAAATGAAACAGGAATTTCCTTAAAAAAAAAGAAATTCCTGTTTCATTTTTCCTCCGTGGTCTGACATTGTCATATATATATATATATATATATATATATATATATATATATATATATATATATATATATATATATATATATATATATATATATATATATATATATATAATATTATATATATATATATATATATATATATATATATATATATATATATATATATATAATATAAGTTGTGAGGGTACCACCTGTGGTGTGCAAGTATAGGGACCCATAGCCTCGGAGAAGAAAATTTAGACTATTCAGAGAAGACCTTGTGGTTTCTCACTGAACACTAATATTTTCTTCTCCTACCACCCCCATTATTGTGTATATATACGTGTATATTTGTTTTATTTAAACTTTGTTACGAAAAAAGGAGTTACATATATGGTACAAAGATGATTATCATAAGTTGTCGAATTCCTCCAGCTCCTCAGATGGCGGGCAGGAACCCTGAATACAGTGAGCATTTCCCCTCTGCATCGCCACACTGAGGCGCTGGAAAAGGAAACTGGCAGCTCTAGGGTCTCTTGTTGTTTCAATTAGTCTAGAACCCAGTTCCTTAAAAAAAAATACTGGTGGCACTCTTACTCCAGGCGCCGAGTGTCTTAGAAGAATGGAGACAAAATTGTAGTTGTGATCAAGTTCTCTGTACTTACGGGATTTGGCTGCTTCCCTGTGGGTGGCAGCGCCACCTGGTTGTGCAACACTGAGGTTAATGTAGGTGTTAGCCAGGGTTGATACGCACGTGTAGTCCCATACCAACTGCTTGCCATTCTTCCAGGGGTTCACTGTGATACCATCCGGGCGACCAATAAGAGCATCAGAGTTACGGGGCGTTAGGTAACGGGGCTCTCTTTCAGCTAGGCATCCAGCTGTGGTGAGAGCTTGATGATGTCGTTAACTTCACTGTGCCTCGAGTGCCATCCCCCTGTGCTTTGGCAGAGTAGGCCATGGTGGCCGTACCTGTCAGCCACCACCTCGCCGCAAATACACCAATATTTGGTGTGGATTGGGGCAGCAAGGCGGAGGGCCACAGCAATTCGGAGGGCGTGTGGTGTGAGACGCGTGCCAGTTGCCGACATTGGGGTTGCTAACAGGAAATCCCCTGGATGTGGGGCTGCTACTGCTGTGAGGCGAGCAATGTCGTGTTGTGTTGTTGCAGCACCCAGGCACTCTGCAGCAACTTGGTCTACAATGGGGCCATCCCAGCTGGATTGCTGGTGGGCTTTTGGGGATGGTGGTTGAGGTGATTGGCCTGCACGAGAGGCCCACTCTGTGGCACAGCGTGTAAAATTGGGATCGTGTACGCTCCCAATTTTGATGTAAGTAGACAGGTAGAATTTCCTTCACAAGGTCGACGGATGCCGAGGAGGAGGACAGGAAGGCTGGTACAGTGATTTGCGTTGCTGTTCGAACTCCGAGGCCCCCAAGTCTTACTGGAAGAGAGACTTGTTTCCACTGTAGGTCATCAAGAGAGGTTGAGGTCTTTTTCTAGCATTGATTTCAGTAACAGGTCGTACTCTCCTAGTTTTTGGCTACTGTAGGATATATTTATATATATATATATATATATATATATATATATATATATATATATATATATATAACGTATATAATATATAATATAACATATATAATATATATAATAATATATATAATGTATATATATATATATATATATATAATATAGAGGTACTATATTATATATATATATATATATATATATATATATATATATATATATATATATATATATATATATATATATATATATTATATAGAGGTACCACCTCTGGTGTAACTGTAGGGACCCATAGCCTCGGAGAAGAAAATAAAGAGTACTCAGAGGAGACCTTGTGGATCCTCACTGAACACTTTGATATTTTCTTCTCCTACCACCTTATTCTTTTTGTATGTTTGTGTGTGTGTGTATATATATATATATATATATATATATATATATATATATATATATATAATATATATAATATATATATAATTATTCTATATCATTATTTTAGAA
Source organism: Procambarus clarkii (assembly GCF_040958095.1). NCBI lineage: Eukaryota > Metazoa > Arthropoda > Malacostraca > Decapoda > Cambaridae > Procambarus > Procambarus clarkii. Next base: position 19,684,837 of record NC_091152.1, read on the forward strand.
CTGCATTGCACAAAAAAGGGTTACAACATTGGTTACATGCAAAATACAAGGCTACTTATCACAGGTTATAGAGTTCCTCCAGCTCCTCAGATGTCGGGCAGGAACCATGGATCCAGTGAGCATTTCCTCTCTGGATTGCCACACTAAGGCGCTGAAAGAGGAAACTGACGGCTCTAGGGTCTCTAGTTGTTTCAATTAGCTTATAACCCAGCTCCTTCAAAAAACTAGCAGTACTTTTACCCCAGGCACCAAGTGTCTCTGAGGCCATGGGGACAAAATTATAGTGATGATCAAGGTCTCTCTCTCTCTCTATATATATATATATATCTCAGTATGGGTTACACTTTACTTCATCTAGATCCTTATAAAAGCCGAACTGCCAGAGATACTTGTAGCCAAGTCTTATTCGAGCTGTGACAACGTCTGTTAATCTACTGTTAGAAGCCTTCCCGTCACTCCAGTATGTTTCAGTTTCCAGAACAACCTCTTCCAGAATGTGGGTCTATGCCGAAAGCCTTTTTTAGGTCCAGATAAATACACTCAACCCAAGCATCTCCTTTCGGTAAAATTTGTGTGTCTCTTTCATAGAAACTAAGTAAATTCAATACACGGGATCTTCCAGGTCGAAAGCCATACTGTCTGTCTATTATATAATTTTTCTCCAGGTGTTCTACCCATTTGTTTCTAATAATTCTTTTAATATTTTGACTACTACACTTGTCAATGATACTGATCAATAATTAAAGGAGTCTTCCCTCATGCCACTTTTGTAGATTGGAACTATGTTAGCCTTCTCCATATATCTGGCAGGACTCCTGCGTTATATACTTTTTCTCGTTCTTTCGTAAAGTCTCGTAGACTTTCTGCTTCCTTTTCTTTCGATAGATTATATAAACATACTTTGTGTTCACCAGCGTGCACATAACACTGGAGCTTAACTATACACTACATTAATATGTGTCTCTCACATTAGGAACACACAACCTGCCTTTGTTGCACTCAAGCAGTTCATTCTTTAACATCGCAGGAACTCTTGTCATTTCCTCGACAACTGAACTCTTGTTTTTAATAGTGATTACTGACTTTTGAAAACCAAATTTTTGTTTCAATCTGATTCTTCAATCAGATGAATAATCAGCCTTTACGAAACCCAAGACGAAGTAACGTAATTTAGAATAATGTGGTGGTCGGTGACCAATAAGGGTGCGAGGTGTCGTCCAACAACCAACACTGCCGTGTTAGACTACACAACAGCATAGAGTTGGTGTTCAGTTGTGGAGTAGCTCATTGTTACCACCGATGCTCTCCTACTCTCCTTCTATCTTATAAGGTACTGTTAGCTATCGTTATATTACAGAACGGTAAGTATAATAGGGAGGTATTTATGTGTTGAGATCTATATTGAGTTGTTAATATGGTCAAGATGTGCATGAATGGTGGAACTGTAAGCCTAAGTTGTATTATTTGCGGTTTGTATTTAGATATTTTCGAACTAATTTTGTGCTTGTATAAAACATCTCATGTCTTCAAGAACTGTATTGGTCACTCATAGAATAAGTTGTTATTATTGTTTTAATAACATTATTTGTTTTTAGATAACCAAAGAAAGGTGCTTTCCTGTAGAAGTAGAGTACATATTTATATAGAGGACCGCATCGTCAATAGTCATTTCAAAGAGGCTCTAAACTGCAGTACAGAATATTTTATTCTCCTTAAAGTTTTACAATACGCATTATTCCCTTACCAATAAGCTGGTTTCATATTATATGCAAACTTTCGAAAGTCCCAACCTAACAATCTTCGACATCCAAACTATTCCCTCATTATACCCTAACCACCTGTGACACTCAGGATGCTAAGCTATGGCACCTAAACAGCCACTTTCCAATACTGCTAATCCAGTAAGCTCAAAGTACCAATCTACTACATGTAAATCAAATATATGCCATACCCAAAATGCCAGTCTACCATAACCAAACTACGAATCAAAGTAAGATGAACTACCTCTCTACAACACTCACGATACTTTAAGTACACCGTGCCATACATTAACCTACACAACTAAACTACAATTATACAACATTTATGCTCAGTGAATATATCTATTGCCAAGTGTGGCGACCCGTTGTACCCAGAGTAAGTCGATCCGTCTACCATAGAGCTCCATATCCTTCCAACAATGATTGTACGGGCCACAAGTATACTTGAAGATACCCATTAACTGTAACGACGAATAAAGTATATTTATTCACCAAACTATGTTTACATACATCCTGTGTGAGTAAATTACATGGATTAAGATATACAAATATGAATAAAAAGTGTTCATAGTATTCTATATGGAAAATATTTTCTAGTAGCATTTCTAGTAGGATTCCTAAAATTTCTAGTAGGATTCCCTGGATTTCTAGTAGGATTCCTAGGATTTCTAGTGGGATTCCTAGGATTTCTAGTGGGATTCCTAGGATTTCTAGTGGGATTCCTAGGATTTCTAGTGGGATTCCTAGGATTTCTAGTGGGATTCCTAGGATTTCTAGTGGGATTCCTAGGATTTCTAGTAGGATTCCTAATATTTCTAGTGGGATTACCAGGATTTCTAGTAGGATTTCTAGTAGGAATCCTAGGATTTCCAGTAGGATTTCTAGTAGAATTCCTAGGATTTATAGTGGGATTCCTAGGATTTCTAGTAGGATTCCTTGGATTTGTGTGGGATTCCTAGGATTTCTTGTAGGATTTCTAGTAGGATTCCTAGGCTTTCTAGGATTTGAAGGATTTCTAGTAGGATTCAAAGGATTTCAAGTCGGACTCAAAGGATTTCTAGTAAGATTCTTAGGGTTCTAGTAGAATTCCTATGATTTCTAGCAGGATTCATAGGATTTCTAGTAGGATTCCTAGGATTTCAGGTAGAATTCCTAGGATTTCTAGTAGGATTCCTAGTAGGATTTCAGGTAGAATTTCTAGTAGGATTTCTAGTAAGTGAAACGCAATTTTGCGTTTCACTTACGAGATGGAGAAGGATGGGAAGCTGCCCTTTCTAGATGTAACAGTCATGGAAAAGGGCGGAGTTTTCCACACTGCAGTCTACAGTAAGGAAACGAACATAGGCATGTGCCTCAATGCCAACAGTGACTGATATATATATATATATATAATATTATATATATATATAATATTATATATATATATTATATATATATATATATATATATATATATATAAATACATATATATGTATATATACATATATACATGTATACATATATATATACATATATATATACATATATATATGTATAAATACATATATACATATATATACATATATATATATATATATATATATATATATATATATATATATATATATATATAAATACACCGAATACAGGTGTATTTGCGGCGAGGCAGAGGCCGACAGATATGGACGGCATGGCCTTCTTTGCCAAAGGACCGGAGGATGGCATGCAAGACACGGCGAGGTTAATGACATTATTAAGAGAAGCCTTACCACAGCCGGTTGTCCAGCAGAGAGAGAGCCCCGTTACCTAATGTCCCGCAACTCTGATGAGCCTGTCGGTCGCCCAGACGGAATTACGGTGAACCCCTGGAAGAATGGTAGACAGTTGGTGTGGGACTACACTTGCGTTTCAACTTTAGCCAATACCTATGTTGACTTCAGTGCTACACAAGCAGGAGGAGCTGCCAATCACCGGGATGCGGCCAAGTCACGTAAATACAGAGACCTTGAGCACCACTACAATTTTGTCCCCATTGCCTCAGAAACGCTTGGTGCCTGGGGTAAAAGTGCTGCTAGCTTTTTAAAGGAGTTGGGGTCTAAGCTAATCGAAACAACTAGAGACCCCAGAGCTGCCAGTTTTCTTTTTCAGCGCCTTAGTGTGGCAATCCAGAGAGGAAATGCTCACTGCATCCATGGTTCGTGCCCGCCATCTGAGGAGCTGGAGGAGCTATTCAACTTGTGACAAGCAGCCTTGTACCCTGTATGTAATCAATATTGTAACTTTTTTTGTGTAATGACATTTTCAAATAAAGTTAGATAAATATACACACTTAACAAAAGAATAGGGGTGGTAGGAGAAGAAAATATCAAAGTGTTCAGTGAGGATCCAAAAGGTCTTCTCTGAGTACTCTTTATTTTTTTCTCTGAGGCTATGGGTCCCTACATTTGCACCAGAGGTGGTACCCCTATATATATTAAAAAAAAAAAATTAAATATATATATATATATATATATATATATATATATATATATATATATATATATATATATATATATATATATATATATATATATACTGTACATATATTTATTTTATTTATTTATTTATTTATATACAAGACGATACAATGGATCATTAAAGTACACATGCTGGTTGGTGAGTGATACAGTCTTACACAACCACTAGCATACATAGCTGTGTACTTTACTGTATATGATACAGTCCTTGAATATTGGGAACTTCATTATTAAAAATACATTGTCCAATAAAATCATAGCTCAAATATAAAATATTGATGACAATGCAAATACAAAATAAATAGTAATATAACATTGAATTATTTTTAATGATCCTTCAGTGATAACCGATAACAGTTAACACTAACTTTTTTAATTCTGTTAATTGACAAATTGTAAAAAAAAAATAATTAATTTTGTAATTGAAATATTTGCTACTGCAAATATTTATCTACCCAAACTTAACAGAGGGGCACTAAAACTAGTGGCCTCAACGAGGACAGGAAGCCGGCAGATTGTCAAAGGTCCTCCCCCCCCCCCCATTTGCCTTGATCTTGTCTAGGTGAAATTTAAAACCTAACCAGTTTTGGCATTTACGACTTGGGTGTGTAGGTGGTTCCATGGGCTTATAACCCTGAGGGTGAAACAGCATCTGATCTCAGACCTACATTAAGGCTTGTCAAGTTTTAAACCGTTGCTCCTTGTTTGTGTTACATCTGACCTTTTGAAGAAATTGTCAGGATCAACATCGTCCAACTTTTTAAGTACAATATTTTAAAAGTTTAAATGAAATCTGCTGTGTCATGCCTGGTTTGTAGTGTTGTTAGGCCTATGGCCCTCAACCGTTCCTGATACGAGACATGACTTGGCTAAGGAATGACTTGTTGCTCAGTGTTCACTTTCTCCAGAGCAGCTATGACCTAACGAAGATGAGGTCTCCATGTCTGGATACAGTCGTCCAAATGTGGACGCACCAGAATATTTACAGTTGAATCAATTTCTTCTTTTCCTTAAAGTCAAAGATACGACTGATTACTCCAAGGGTTTGGTTTGCTTTTCTGACTACTGCTCCTACCTGTTGTGCAACTTTTAGTGAGTGATGGAGTAGCAACTTTTTGTCATCAATCTGCTGTAATGGAATGGCATTAATTTGGTATTTGTGGCTTGGCTTGTTATGCCCCACATGCAAGGTCTTGCATTTGTCGTTATTAAAGAGCATTTGCCAGTCTTCTGACCATTTGTGGAGTTCATGTAGATCTCTCTGTAAGACTTTAATATCATTATGCTTCCCCACTGATTTGCGTGTCTTCTGCAAATTTGATGATGAGGTTTGTAATATTTTCATCTTTGTCATTAATGTGTATGACAAAAAGGGATGACCCCACTTTTTATGCTTGTATCACTCACCTTGTATCACACAAGGGAGATGTGTTCGAGGTTTTGAAGTGCATGGATGAATGGAATTAATTGTTCCACACCATATTGAACTTGGACCCAACTGTCAATTAGGTTAACCCATGTATAGGATTCCAAAAATGTACAACCATGTTAGAACACTTGTTAGCATCATTTTTGGAAGCAAGTGCTCTATTTTAGGGGGACAGGCAGCCAGAGTGTATTTACCTGAATTTACTGGATTTTAGCTGAGAGCCACTAACACACTAATGGCCTCAACGAAGACAGGAAGCTGGCAGCTTGTCAAAGGTCCCGACATTTGCCATGATGATTTTTTCAAGCAGGACGTTAAAATTTAATGGAGTTTTGGCATGAACAGCTCCGGTGGGTAGTTGGTTCCAAGGGTTTATAACCCGGTAAGTGAAGAAAACATTTGTTTTCAGTCGTACATTGTCGCTTGTTGAGTTTGACACCATTGAACCTTGTTTGTGTTACATCTGACCTTTTGAGAAAGTTGTCTGGATCAACATCCTCCAAATTGTTAAGTATTTTAAATGTTTCGATGAGATCTGCCTCGCCATGCCTGACTTGCAGTGTTAGCCCCCGAGGCACTCAATCGTTCCTGGAACGAGAGTCTACTTAGCTTTGGAATGATTTTTGTCGCTTAGTGCTGTACTTTCTCCAGAGTAGCCATGTCCTTCTGAAGATGAGGTCTCCATGCTTGGATACAATATTCCAAGTTAAAGGCACACCAGAGATTCATGCAGTTGAATCAACACCAACTTTTACTTGAAGTCCTAGGGATTGGTTAGGTCTTTTTGGTACTGCTGCTCCCACCTGTTGTGCAACTTTCAGTGAATTGTGAATTTTGACTCCAGTGTCTTTTTCTTCATCTATCTACTGCAAGGTAATGTTATTAATTTGGTAGTTGTGACGTAGGTTCTTATGCCCCACATGCAAAGTCTTGCATTTCTTGAGATTAAAAAAGCATTTGCCAGTCTAATGACCTCTTGTCAAATTCATATACAGTAGATCACTTTGTAAGGCTTCAATATCATTTTCATTTCCCACTTTACCATAGATTTTGTCATTTGAAAATTTGATCATGTGGTTTATAATCTCATCTGTCATTGATGTATATAACAAAAAAGAGTTGGCCCCAAAATGGACCCCTGTGGCACCCCACTCGCCACATTTCTCCAGCCAGATTCATTCACATGACTGTCTGTTTTCTTTGTTTTATCCATAATAGTATTCTGTATCATAATAGTATTACTAATAGTAATAGTTTTATCCATAATATCTATTCCAAGTGCCCAAATTTCTTTGCTAGTTTTGCATATGGTACTTAATCAAAATCCATGTTTTCTACATCCACAGAAAGTCCTTTGTCTAAGTAGCTGGTTACCATTTACAAACATGTAAGCAGGTTTATAATACAGGATCTATTTTAACAAAGCCATGCTGTATGGACTTTACAAGATTGTTTGCTGTGAGTTCGTGAATGATTCCTTCCCCTAGAATTCTTTCCGTGAGCTTGCAGGTGTATGATGCCAAGCTGATAGGACAGTAGTTTTCAGCTGATTTTTTTAATAGGGGTGACATTTGCATATTTCCAAGTTATGGTTACTATCCCTTGGTCCAGAGATTGTCTGATAAGCAGTTTCAGTGGTAGGCATAGTTCATCTGCTGGTTCCTTTATGATTTTGGATTGAATTCCATCCACACCTGGGGCTTTTGAGCCTATTAATTTGTCAATGCTCTTGCAGATTATGTCGCACATTGTGGGTATATTTCTTAATTCATTCTCTTCACCTCCTTCAAACATTTGTGTTGGTGTTGGGATGTCATCTAACCTTTCTAGTGTGCACACTGATGTAAAGTATTCATTCTATGAGTTTGCTGCCCCTTTATCGTCCATTATAACTTGGTTAGTCTCATCTTTTATCTATTCTACCAAGTACTCTGTTTTGATTTTATTTCTTATACAGTTCAGTATAGGCATAGAACGACTTGGGATCACACTTTCTTTTGGGAACGTTTTCTTTCCTTGTTTCTTTTGGCTGATCTGATTACCTGGGTGGCTGAGTTTAGTGCCATTATATGTATATATCTCATAATCAATGATGTTCATAGATTTATACCTTCTCCAGAGAGTCTGCTTAGTTATCAAAGCTCATTTTACTACATGTTTCGTCCATCTAGTTCCCTTTTTTTATTTATTTCTCCGTTTTGACACATATTTTTTGAACGAGTTCAGGAATGACCCATTATATATTTCCACTTAGGCTTATATCAAGGTCCGCTGGTGTTGGTAGAGGATTGTTAAGTGTTTGCTGCTGTCACTTTGGATAGCGAGTGTTTGCTGGGGGCATGTTGGAGGTCAGGTGTTTGCTGTCGTCGTGTTGGACAGTGACTGTTCGCTTTCTTTGTGTTCGACAGTAAGTGTTCGCTGTCGTCGTGTTGGACAGTGACTGTTCGCTTTCTTTGTGTTCGACAGTAAGTGTTTGCTGTCGTCGTGTTGGACAGTGACTGTTCGCTTTCTTTGTGTTCGACAGTAAGTGTTCGCTGTCGTCGTGTTGGACAGTGACTGTTCGCTTTCTTTGTGTTCGACAGTAAGTGTTCGCTGTCGTCGTGTTGGACAGTGACTGTTCGCTGTCGTCGTGTTGGACAGTGACTGTTCGCTGTCGTCGTGTTGGACAGTGACTGTTCGCTGTCGTTGTGTTGGACAGTGACTGTTCGCTGTCGTCGTGTTGGACAGTGACTGTTCGCTGTCGTTGTGTTGGACAGTGACTGTTCGCTGTCGTCGTGTTGGACAGTGACTGTTCGCTGTCGTTGTGTTGGACAGTGACTGTTCGCTGTCGTCGTGTTGGACAGTGACTGTTCGCTGTCGTCGTGTTGGACAGTGACTGTTCGCTGTCGTCGTGTTGGACAGTGACTGTTCGCTGTCGTCGTGTTGGACAGTGACTGTTCGCTGTCGTCGTGTTGGACAGTGACTGTTCGCTGTCGTCGTGTTGGACAGTGACTGTTCGCTGTCGTCGTGTTGGACAGTAAGTGTTCGCTGTCGTCGTGTTGGACAGTAAGTGTTCGCTGTCGTCGTGTTGGACAGTAACTGTTCGCTGTCGTCGTGTTGGACAGTAAGTGTTCGCTGTCGTCGTGTTGGACAGTAAGTGTTCGCTGTCGTCGTGTTGGACAGTGACTGTTCGCTGTCGTCGTGTTGGACAGTAAGTGTTCGCTGTCGTCGTGTTGGACAGTAACTGTTCGCTGTCGTCGTGTTGGACAGTAACTGTTCGCTGTCGTCGTGTTGGACAGTAAGTGTTCGCTGTCGTCGTGTTGGACAGTAACTGTTCGCTGTCGTCGTGTTGGACAGTAAGTGTTCGCTGTCGTCGTGTTGGACAGTAAGTGTTCGCTGTCGTCGTGTTGGACAGTAAGTGTTCGCTGTCGTCGTGTTGGACAGTGACTGTTCGCTGTCGTCGTGTTGGACAGTAAGTGTTCGCTGTCGTCGTGTTGGACAGTGACTGTTCGCTGTCGTCGTGTTGGACAGTAAGTGTTCGCTGTCGCCGTGTTGGACAGTGACTGTTCGCTGTCGTCGTGTTCGACAGTGACTGTTCGCTGTCGTCGTGTTCGACAGTAAGTGTTCGCTGTCGTTGTGTTCGACAGTAAGTGTTCGCTGTCGTCGTGTTGGACAGTGACTGTTCGCTGTCGTCGTGTTGGACAGTAAGTGTTCGCTGTCGTCGTGTTCGACAGTGACTGTTCGCTGTCGTCGTGTTCGACAGTAAGTGTTCGCTGTCGTCGTGTTCTACAGGAAGTGTTTGCTGGGATGTATCGTGCAAACAGAGAGGTCCCAGGACAGAGCCCCGAGGCACTCCACCCACAACACCCATTAGTGGTACGACGGTGTTATGGGTGGTAAATTTAAATTATAAATTTAAAGTGGTCTCTCCTAATCTACCAGAGGATCCAAAACAGAGAACGGGACAGTACGTCACTGTAACGGTTCTATTGTTACGTAAAGTATGGTGACAAATAAACACAGACACTAAGATGCTATATATATATTTGGTCGAATATACAGAAGTACACCGGTGATACTTTGGTGTGAGTTGAGCGCACTGAGCGTCGGTACAGTATCTCGCAAGTGTCTGCTCTAGACCACACTTGAAAGTAGACTCTGGTTAATGTTTGCTATCCTGCTGCTTATATGCCCGGGCAACTCCTCACCGTATTGCCCGGGCAACGCCTCACCTCATTCATCTCCAAAGGTTGACAGGAATATTAACAATGCATTTGGAGCGAGTATATTATTGGATAATCTACTCGCTACATCACCTTCGCCAGCCGCCTCCATTTTCTAGTACGACAATTTTTGGCCTTATGTAAGCGCCTACGATCGAAATGCGACGTTCTTCGTAGGAGGACAGGTTGGCCTACCCAATAAATGTGTAGGTGTATTACACATTATCTGACGTAACCTACAACCTTTCTCAAGGTAGTGTATACAATGTTGTGATTATACAGTGTTGTAGTCTGTATACAGTACCTCAGGATGCCTCCCACAACAGTTAACTAACTCCCGGGTACCTACCTACCTCCACTCTTTCTTTACACCACTAAACACGGCTACAGGAAGGATTGGGCTACAGGAAGGATTGGGCTACAGGAAGGATTGGGCTACAGGAAGGATTGGGCTATAGGAAAGATTGGGCTACAGGAAGGATTGGGCTACAGGAAGGATTGGCCTACAAGCAGGATTGGGCTACAGGCAGGATTGGGCTACATCTCCAAATGTATATTTGCCGGATAATTTGGCACTAAAAACAAAACGCATATATTATTGTTTAGACTAAATCCGCTACTCATTACTTTCCTGAAGTTGTCGTATATACACTACAAAATCTGAGTGTAAATCACGACCATTAACACGTGATGAAAAATGTGACAGTGTCAGACCACGAAGGAAGAATTGAAACAGGAATTTTCTTAAATATTTTCGTATTTAATAATACATCTTCAGAAGGGTGTTTCAATTCTTCCTTCGAGGTCTGACACTGTCACTACAGACCATGAATGTATTTAAACGTTGCAACAATGAATAATGAGAGCAATCATTATATGGATGGCGTAATAACAGGGGGAGCATTAGCGCCTCTGGTGGTCAGATGCTTAACTGTATTAGAGGTTGACAGTTTAGATATTATGGTGAAGTTAGGGTGAGTGGCGCGTCTGGGAGTCCCGCTTCTTAACGTGTGGCTCAGTTGTCGACCAGCCGCCGCCTGGCAAGGGTCACGTTGATTACCAGTGTGCAAATAAATTTGTGTTGCAGATATCTTTATATAGAAAGGATTGTTCGGGGTGTGTACTTCATGTTGTTATTCGTTATTATTTTGTATATTATATGTATTTAGACAAAATATAGAGGTGATTGTCAGGTGGCAGCCATAGGTGTACCCGCTAGTTAAGTCATTAGGGCGCTTGTGGTGGCCTTAATAGCTATGCCAGTAGCTAGCCAGCAATCTTGAGGTTATCGTGAGATGATTTCGGGGCTTAGCGTCCCCGCGGCCCGGTCCTCGACCAGGCCTTCCTTTTTGTTATACATCCCCAGGAAGCAGCCCGTAGCAGCTGTCTAACTCCCAGGTACTTATTTACTGATAGGTGATCAGGATCATCAGGGTGAAAGAAAGTGCCCATTTGTTTCAGCCTCCACCGGGGATCGAACCCGGAACTCAGGATTACGAATCCGAAGCACTCTCCACTCGGCTGTCAGGCCCCTTAAAACAACCCAGAGAGAAATGTTCGACATATTTTGATGAAAATCTGAATGAAACGAGAAATTTTGGCCACAGATTGTGTGAAGATGGTGGTGGTGGTGGGGGGGGGGGTGGGGGAAGGGGAGGGGGGATTAGGGGGGTGCAGGTTAGTACGATGAGCATGATTCAGAATGATGGAAGGAGAAGGGCTCGTATGATGAATTGACCTAAGAGCCACCATCTACAGTGGCCTCGACGGGGACAGGACGGCGGCGCCTTGTCAAAGGTCAGCCTTCCTACTCCCCCCCCTTATTTTATTGAGGATTTGTCTCGTGTATATTGTGAACAAGAGGAATGGCTCGGCATTTACGACTTGAGTGGTTGAGCGGGTTGATGGCTTAATATCCCCCCTATGGGAGGAACAACACACCTATTGTCTGTGTTACATTGTGGCTTGTTGAGCTTGAAGCTGTTGTCCAGCCTGTCTGTGTCAAATATGGCATTTTAGAGAAGTGATCTGTATTAATAGCCTCCAATTTGGTCAGTATTATAATTTTTATTTTTGTTTAATTTGTAATACTGACCAAGTTCGAGGTTATAAATACAAAGTACTTCTCTAAAACACATTACAAAGTATAAAGCAATGCATTAAAATAGTATTACAAAGGCCTCGGCTGTTATTTATTTATATATCTACAAGAAGTTACATTGGGTTTCTGAGAGTACATGGCAAGATGTGTTTACATTCTTGTAAAGCCACTAGTACGCATAGCGCTTCGGGCAGGGCCTTAATCTAACAGATAATATTAAGGAGGTAATTTCTAGCAAAATTTATAGGCTAATCTATCAAAATCTATAACAATTTAAACATTTATAGTGTTAGTCCTTTAAAGATTCGTGGTAGTGACAGTTGAACAAGTTCTGGCATGATTGTTGTTGCTGTCTTGAACTTTCTCCAAAGCGGAAAATCATTGATATCTTTTTGAAGTGAAGTTTCCATATTAGGACACAGTAGGCCAGATGGGACCACAACGGAGACTCGTACAGTTGAATATTCAATGTTGTTCGTTTAAGTCAAAGATTCGTTTAACTATTCTTAAGGATTGTTTTCATATTAACTGTGAGTCCCAGATGTTCAATGGCTGGTACATCATAACTCCTAGGTAATATTGACTTAAATTTACCAGAGGGCCACCATTTCTCCATAGTGCCCTCTACGGCAACAGGAAACCGGAGGCTTGTCAAAGGTTCCCCTACGGTTCCTGAGGAGTTTGTCTATCTGTATTTTGAGTGCGCGAACTGCTGCATTATGACATTAAAGGTAGTTTGATAATATGCACAACTTGTCTTGTAGCTAAGGTAAAGGTGACATGTAATGTTTAGCAACAAGTCACCCTAGATTGTTTAGTGTGTTGACGACATTTCGGTCCTGGACCATTCTCAAGTCGACTTGAGAATGGTCCAGGACGGACCGAAACGTCGTCATCCTTTCACCTGCTAGTGTGTGGTCTGGTCAAACTACTTCAGCTACGTTATTGTGACTCATCGCCTGCACTTAGTGTGTTAACGACTAGGGCGATGGAGTGGTCATATCAGGATGGCAATTGTACAAATGAATGTGGAAGATAATTGTTTCCATCTTGTTTACTCTGCGATATAAAATGGTTTCACCTGTAAATGGTAATTTTTGACAATGTAACCACTAGGCTTCTAACGTTGGTTTGGTGCTCAGAGACCATATACTGTACTTGAGAGGTTTTAAACATGTTATTTATATAATTTAGGCCAATAGACAGCTAAATAAATTAATAATACACAGTACGTTTATCTAAGGTTAGCTAAAGGTTTGTTTTTAGTGGAAGACTCTAATAAGATAATGTGTTTCTATGTAACTTTAAAAGAACATTGATGCTTAACCATAGCCTCATGAGTCCAAGACAAAAATGTATTTCGTTAGGCTATTGCAGTCTTATCAGTCTTGCCTACTCGCTATTGTTGATACAATCTGTAATTAATCTCCATTGCAATTTCACCTTTTCCAGTGATTGGTTCCAGTGTTCTTGATATTCATAATTGTATTTTCCTACTCGATTGTATTTGAAATAAACTGTTTATACTTACCCTGGTGCTACATAGCCTTGCTGGTTTGGTGCCTTCTTTTGATAATTACTTATACTTGCCCTTAATATATGTAAAAAATATTTTTTCAGGAGTGTGGCGCGTGTGGACAAGTGTTGGATCAGAGGAGTCAAGGTGAAGTGCTTATTTAACAACTAGTTCTGGGGAGGAGCTGGTGGAACTAGAGGGGCGAAGTCAACTTCACACTCTTGTCAGCAGGCTGAGAGCTTTTCTTTCCCATAGATTTATTTATAGAAGAGTTAGCAATAAGTCGGCTGGGTCTATTAATGTGATGTTTTTAGGCCCCATTTAGATTATGCAGTTCAGTTTTGGTCGCCATACTAAAGAATGGACATAATTCACTAGAACACGTCAGTTAGGATGACAAAGTTAATCCCGCAAATTAGAAAGCTTCCGTATGAAGAGATGTTGGAAAAACCTTAACGTGACATGATTGAAGTGTACAAGTGGATGAATGGGCATAACAATGAAGCTATTGATAAGGCTTTAAATGAAGATAAGTTCAGATTTAGGAAATACCTGGGTAAATACTGGTTAGGTAACTAGGTTGTGGATTTGTGGAACAAATTACTGGATCATGTGCATACGACGAGTCACAATAACGTGGCTGAAGTATGTTGACCAGACCACACACTAGAAGGTGAAGGGACGACGACGTTTCGGTCCGTCCTGGACCATTCTCAAATCGATTGTGGATCATGCTACTGGATCCATATTATTGGATCATAATAGGCATAGGAATCTTTGATTGTTTGAAGCTTAGGTTAGATGTATATGAGTGTGGGTGGATATAAATAGGAGGTGCCATGTGCAGACAATAGGCCATCTGCAGTTTCTTGACTTACGTTCTACTAGTTTACACTCAGAACGCGACTCTCCAATCAGCTTACATCTGTATCCTCAATTGCTGCTAGGTGATCAAGGGCGAACATTTAACCTTGAATGTTTAATACAAACCAAATGATGGGTAGCTTTTTTTTTTTTTATTAACATATTAGGTACATCTGCATTAGTGCAGCTACCCTAGGCTATATGAAGTGGAGTACAGTGTGTCAAAAAAGCTAACTAGGTAATGCTAAGAAATCCCCATCACACGGGATGGTTAGTCATACAGAGGCATGTGATAAGCGGTCTGCACTGGCAGACTCCGGATGCATTTTGAGGATATCAACAACACAAGATTGAATAAGGTAGCAGTGGTAATACAAGTCCCCATCTCGCAGGATGGTTAGTCATACAGAGCCATGTGTTTAATAGCCTGCACTGGCAAATTTTGGGTATACTGTGAGGATATCTTCAAGAATACGAGAGTGAATAAAGTAATTGCAAAGCTCCAGGTACCTCATGCCAACTGGTCTGAAAGGTCTAATAACTGGGCATTCAGTGATGTAGTGCGGGAGATCGTGCCGTAGTTCCTGCTCACAGAGTTTGCAACTGGAGTGCTCAGGATTGGGAGATCCGTCACCTGCAGCCACCTGCCACAGGTAACGGTAACCCAACCTGATCCTTGCAACCACTGTGTCGCACAGTCTAGTGGACGTTTTGTGCTCTCCATAGATGTAGGTTTCAGATCTGAACAAATCATAGCTTTTTATACTAGTACTTTCAGGTCGTTGGGAGTCAGTAAGTTCTTTCCTATCAGATCTGAATGTTTGGACCAATACAGTTTTGACAGCAGAGATAGGGATACCTAGATCTAATTCAACTTCAAACTTGTTACACGCTAATTTGGCTGCAATGTCTGTCTCATTATGATGGGTTATATTAATGTGTGAAGGTATCCATACAATGGAGATTCGAGACCCTTTACTCTGTGCATCAATTAGGTCATTTATAATTGGGAGTATGAGGTTCTTGCTGTCGATCTTCCAGAAGTTTTCGATTGCTTGAAGAGCAGACTTTGAATCGCAGAATATTATTCCTCCTCCAATGTTTTTTAATGTGCTGGTTGCTAAATGTAATGCTGCTAGTTCTGCTTGTGTGGAGGTCAGCCAGTTGTTTAACCTGACACTGACAGTCTTTGTGCAAATATTATTTCTATAGAACCTACATGCCGCTGCAGTCCGTCCAGTAGAAGACTGGACTGAGCCGTCGGTGTAGACACAGTGCTCGTGAGATCTTAGACTCTCGATGGAGGAGGCAATTGTTTCAAGAGTGACAGCTTTGAGTAGAGCAAGATTCTCATTATCTTTCTTGGTGACAGGTGTGTATGATACTTGAATGGTGGGGTACAGATAAAGAGGAATATCAGAGACTGGTAGATTGCACTTAAAAGGAATGTTAAGTTTAATGAGATTGTAAGCATTGTTTCTCAGCCAATTATCATAAAAGGAGTGAGTTGGTATGTCGGCACCAGTCAAAAGGGTGTTAACAGCACTAAATAATTTGTCTCTGAGCAATGCAGGAGATGTAGGATCTCTCATGACTTTTAGGCAAAAGGTAGTGTTAACTTGCATGAGTCTCTCTAGTATGGTTGGAAACTTCAGTTCTTCCCTCATGTTGATGATTCTTGTGCATCTTGGGGCACCAAGAATTATCCTCATGGCCTCATTCTGTACTACTTCAAGTTTGTCCAACACAGAGGAGGGGAAATTAATTAAGTGCAGAGCATTATAATCAACGAGAGATCTAACAAACGTCATATAGAATAGTCTAGCATATTTAATACTGATACCAATATTCTTACCAGTAAGTGTTCTCAATGGTTTTAGTCTTTCTTTTAACCTACGGTGTAGATCATTTACAATGTCACTGTTAATACCAACTCCAAGGTATTTGTGCTGCCCACACGTTTCAATGTTCTGGCTGTTGACCTTGAAAGCTATAGGGACATGAGTTTTCTCTTTGGGATGGAGAACTCTGGATTTAGTTATAGAGATAACAAGACCACATTCAATGCTTTTAGCAGCGAATGAATCAAGTAGAACTTGCAGTCTAGTTTGGGAATTTGCAACAATGCATATATCATCGGCATAACAAATGACGGCTTCGTCAGGTAGTGTGGGAATATCAATTGTTAATTTGTGCATCAGAACATTGAACAGTGTAGGACTTAGTACTCCACCCTGTGGTGTACCCAACTCAAAGGGTGCACAGAGTTTACTTTTGACCCCCTTGAAAAGGACTGATGCGGTTCTGTTACTCAGGTACCCCCTGAGCCATGACAAAAGTCTTCCCTTAACTCCAAAAGAGGCTAGCTGTTCTAGGATGATTTCTCTGCTGTATCAAAAGCAGTTTGGAGATCAATAAATGCCGCCTGAGCGTTTGGTCCCCCTCTGATAAAATACTCAGTAAAGCAAGTTTGTGTGCTTCTTCCAGGAAGGAAACCATACAGGTTAGGGGCAAGGTGGGGCTTGATTTGAAACATTAGTCTGTCGAGAATAATTCTCTCAAGAACTTTACACAAGAGAGAATTATTCTCGACAGACTAATGTTCGTATTTATACTAATGGCAAAGTCTATGGACTTAGGTCAGAACATTTCACATCTACAGACTCTGAGGGACGGGTCCGTGTTCTCCATCGCAGGGAGTCCTTAGCCTCCGCTGGCGCCTATATGACACTCTCGATAAAATAATTATTTATTATGTGAAGCGCTAAGAGGTAAGTCAGATTTTCGCAAATACCTGACTTCCAAACTTGGAGAAACAGACAGACACACTAACTGACAGTTTGTAGACAAAAGTATGAATAAAATAGAACCAGAAACAGTAGATTCAAAGTGAATTAACTTAAATTCACAAAAGACCTGGAAAAATTTAGGTTTAGAAATGTTGTTGATTTTTTAAACATTATATTAGGTAACATAGGAGACGAGATAGTTAAATATTTTCAAGTCAAGGATTGAAATGAGTGAGTAAGATCAGTCTCGCATCAACTTATTGGACTTTTTTAAAAAATTCTGCCTCCAATAGCACGCATATTTTCATTGTAGTTTATAACACCTTGTGTCTGGTCTGTAAACCTCAGCACAGCATTAAGCTTGAAGCACAGTAAGATCACCATATCTTGTACAATGTTAACATTTAGTGTTTACTGTGATCACCGTTACTCATCTCCTCACAACCAGCCAGCTGGGTCTACTCCACCCTCGCCTCTAGTTAATCATGTCCTCACGTTCACGCTAATCTTCCATGTAGGACTTCCTCACTCTGTTGACCTCACCCATCTGGGAATGGCAGCTGTTTCTGTACTAATGCATCCACCATTATCAGCAGTCTTCTCCCTTCGTCATCAACTGCTATAAATAATCCTACCCTTCTTTTTCTTCCATTATCTATAGCCATCCATTATCAGTCATCTACCGTTATCAGGAGCCCTTGTCTGTTCCCTTCTTGCCCTTGTAATGTTGGTTACAAGGTCATACTGGCACCCCCCTCTCTCTCTCTCTCTGTGTTGATGAACTTGTAATTCATGTACTGTTGATTCCCTGTTCCCATTGACTTTCTGTCTGATACTTTCCTCTGCTAATGGTTTCCCCTGGCCCTTGTTTCCCTTGGTCGTTTACCTTCTGACTGTAGTTCCCTCTGACCGTAGTTCCCCCTGACCGTAGTTCCCCCTGACCGTAGTTCCCTCTGACCGTAGTTCCCTCTGACCGTAGTTCCCCCTGACCGTAGTTCCCTCTGACTGTAGTTCCCTCTGACTGTAGTTCCCCCTGACCGTAGTTCCCTCTGACCGTAGTTCCCCCTGACCGTAGTTCCCTCTGACCGTAGTTCCCTCTGACCGTAGTTCCCTCTGACTGTAGTTCCCCCTGACCGTAGTTCCCTCTGACCGTAGTTCCCACTGACCGTAGTTCCCCCTGACCGTAGTTCCCCCTGACCGTAGTTCCCTCTGACCGTAGTTCCCTCTGACCGTAGTTCCCTCTGACCGTAGTTTCCCCTGACCGTAGTTCCCTCTGACCGTAGTTCCCTCTGACCGTAGTTCCCCCTGACCGTAGTTCCCTCTGACCGTAGTTCCCTCTGACTGTAGTTCCCTCTGACCGTAGTTCCCTCTGACCGTAGTTCCCCCTGACCGTAGTTCCCTCTGACCGTAGTTCCCTCTGACCGTAGTTCCCTCTGACCGTAGTTCCCCCTGACCGTAGTTCCCTCTGACCGTAGTTCCCCCTGACCGTAGTTCCCTCTGACCGTAGTTCCCCCTGACCGTAGTTCCCTCTGATCGTAGTTCCCTCTGACCGTAGTTCCCTCTGACCGTAGTTCCCTCTGACCGTAGTTCCCCCTGACCGTAGTTCCCTCTGACCGTAGTTCCCTCTGACTGTAGTTCCCTCTGACCGTAGTTCCCTCTGACCGTAGTTCCCCCTGACCGTAGTTCCCTCTGACCGTAGTTCCCTCTGACCGTAGTTCCCTCTGACCGTAGTTCCCCCTGACCGTAGTTCCCCCTGACCGTAGTTCCCTCTGACCGTAGTTCCCTCTGACCGTAGTTCCCTCTGACCGTAGTTCCCCCTGACCGTAGTTCCCTCTGACCGTAGTTCCCTCTGACTGTAGTTCCCTCTGACCGCAGTTCCCTCTGACCGTAGTTCCCCCTGACCGTAGTTCCCTCTGACCGTAGTTCCCTCTGACCGTAGTTCCCTCTGACCGTAGTTCCCTCTGACCGTAGTTCCCTCTGACCGTAGTTCCCTCTGACCGTAGTTCCCCCTGACCGTAGTTCCCTCTGACTGTAGTTCCCTCTGACCGTAGTTCCCCCTGACCGTAGTTCCCTCTGACCGTAGTTCCCCCTGACCGTAGTTCCCTCTGACCGTAGTTCCCTCTGACCGTAGTTCCCTCTGACCGTAGTTCCCCCTGACCGTAGTTCCCTCTGACCGTAGTTCCCTCTGACCGTAGTTCCCCCTGACCGTAGTTCCCTCTGACCGTAGTTCCCTCTGACCGTAGTTCCCTCTGACCTTAGTTCCCTCTGACCGTAGTTCCCTCTGACCGTAGTTCCCTCTGACCGTAGTTCCCTCTGACCGTAGTTCCTTCTGACCGTAGTTCCTTCTGACCGGTGTATCTCCAGAGTGACGGCCTCAGAACCAACATTGTCGAGAAACTCCCGGTCAACAAGACAGAGTGGGAGGCCGCCGTGTAATCTGGCCATGTCAACACGGCCGGCGCAGGAGCCACCGGGATGAACCCTCCACAACTTAATCATGTCCGCATTTTATGTAGGGTTGGACAAGCTTGTATTTCTGTATCCCAATGTAAATTTTCGATATTAGAAGCATTTAAATATCTCTGAATAGGATGAAATGTGTCTGAGTTTGATTGATCAATTAATATCTTGTTATTCGCATTTCAAACGCCCATTTTGTTTACATTTATGAAGCTCTCTTATATGAGATTTGTTTTCTGTTTAAAATTTAAGGATTATTTAAGCCCTGATCATTACATCTACGTGCCAGCTTAATCAGATTATTATGGTGGGGATGCTGTGTACCTTAGTAGTACCATGAGTGGTGAGGTACCTGTGTACCTCAGTGGTACGCTGAGTGGTGGGGTACCTGTGTACCTCAGTGGTAACATGAGTGGTTACCTATCAGGGATTACTGGTAGTGAGGTCCAGTTCGGAGGCGTTCCAACATGGCGAGGGCTGGAGGTGCGCACAGCGTCTCTCCTAAAAACATTCACGATACCTTTGAGGGTTGTGGGAAACCACTGTCACATGGCGCACATACAGGTCATGAGTGGCGCCCGGTCTTAGAGGAGGATCCAGAGGAGTTCCAGAACAGTAAACATCACAGTAAGGCGAACAGATTAGAGGCGCAACGCCGTCATCATAGAGTGGTAAACAGAGACGACTCTGGCCCACGCCGCCTCAGTATCAACATCCATCCTCTGGTGTAAGTGTTGGAATTATATACCATTCATGGTACTTGTGTACCATGAATACAAGGTATACGCTAAGGTATTCACACTGAGGACGACACAGTCTTCTGGTTGAGGAACACTCACTGAGTATACCTCAGTCTTCTGGCTGAGGTATACTCACTGACAACGATCCAGCCTGCAGGTTTACAGTATACTCACAGACACAAGAATGAGTCGTCTGTCTCAGGAATATTGGCTTTGGACAGATTCCCTGAACGGTTTACTGACAACTTTAGCTACGAAAACCAACATTTAGAAACAGCTGTCAGTGGGTGGAGATGCTGTGTAAACTTCCAGCTTTACCCGGCTCAAAGCAGCCCAGAAACGCCGCGATCTTTGACCTCAAAGAAAATCTCCACAATTCTGACAGAACTAACAAGAAAGTTTTAAATAACGAAAAAAAATATTAAATGAATTGACTCCCAAAAAGCACACGTGAGGAGAGAAGAGACATGGATATATCAGGAACAGGTTGGGATAGAGATTGGGATGTTGTGGGATGGAAGAGGAGTATATGGTCGCAGAACATCCCAAGCAAAACAAAGCAAAATGATGGAAACACAACAGAGGGGGATTCGAACGAGGGGACTCACTCTGACACCACCAAGCCACTCTCTTATACCTCATAACAGAACGGTCCATTGTCAAGAACTCTGATATACCAGTGATCCTGGTATGTGTACCAGAGGTACCAGTGGTGACCACACCACTGGTACCTCTGGACTACCATACCACTGGTACCTCTGGACTACCACACCACTGGTACCTCTGGACTACCACACCACTGGTACCTCTGGACTACCACACCACTGGTACCTCTGGACTACCACACCACTGGTACCTCTGGACTACCATACCACTGGTACCTCTGGACTACCATACCACTGGTACCTCTGGACTACCACACCACTGGTACCTCTGGACTACCACACCACTGGTACCTCTGGACTACCACACCACTGGTACCTCTGGACTACCACACCACTGGTACCTCTGGACTACCACACCACTGGTACCTCTGGACTACCACACCACTGGTACCTCTGGACTACCACACCACTGGTACCTCTGGACTACCACACCACTGGTACCTCTGGACTACCACACCACTGGTACCTCTGGACTACCACACCACTGGTACCTATGGACTACCACAACACTGGTACCTCTGGACTACCACACTCTGGTACCTCTGGACTACCACACACTGGTACTTCTGGACTACCACACACTGGTAGCTCTGGACTACCACACACTGGTACCTCTGGACTACCACACACTGGTACCTCTGGACTACCACACACTGGTACTTCTGGACTACCACACACTGGTACCTCTGGACTACCACACCACTGATACCTCTGGACTACCACACACTGGTACCTCTGGACTACCACACTCTGGTACTTTTGGACTACCACACTCTGGTACCTCTGGACTACCACACTCTGGTACCTCTGGACTACCACACTCTGGTACCTCTGGACTACCACACTCTGGTACCTCTGGACTACCACACTCTGGTACCTCTGGACTACCACACACTGGTACCTCTGGACTACCACACACTGGTACCTCTGGACTACCACACACTGGTACCTCTGGACTACCACACACTGGTACCTCTGGACTACCACACACTGGTACCTCTGGACTACCACACACTGGTACCTCTGGACTACCACACACTGGTACCTCTGGACTACCACACACTGGTACCTCTGGACTACCACACACTGGTACCTCTGGACTACCACACACTGGTACCTCTGGACTACCACACACTGGTACCTCTGGACTACCACACACTGGTACCTCTGGACTACCACAACACTGATACCTCTGGACTACCACACACTGGTACTTGTGGACTACCACACACTGGTACCTCTGGACTACCACACACTGGTACCTCTGGACTACCACACACTGGTACCTCTGGACTACCACACACTGGTACCTCTGGACTACCACACACTGGTACCTCTGGACTACCACACACTGGTACCTCTGGACTACCACACACTGGTACCTCTGGACTACCATACCACTGGTACCTCTGGACTACCACACTCTGGTACCTCTGGACTACCATACCACTGGTACCTCTGGACTACCACACACTGGTACCTCTGGACTACCATACCACTGGTACCTCTGGACTACCACACACTGGTACCTCTGGACTACCACACACTGGTACCTCTGGACTACCATACCACTGGTACCTCTGGACTACCACACTCTGGTACCTCTGGACTACCACACCACTGATACCTCTGGACTACCATACCACTGGTACCTCTGGACTACCATACCACTGGTACCTCTGGACTACCACAACACTGGAGGAGTCAACAAGGGAAGCAGACAGTGAGGAGTCAACAAGGGAAGCAGACAGTGAGGAGTCAACAAGGGAAGCAGACAGTGAGGAGTCAACAAGGGAAGCAGACAGTGAGGAGTCAACAAGGGAAGCAGACAGTGAGGAGTCAACAAGGGAAGCAGACAGTGAGGGGTCAACAAGGGAAGCAGACAGTGAGGAGTCAACAAGGGAAGCAGACAGTGTGGAGTCAACAAGGGAAGCAGACAGTGTGGAGTCAACAAGGGAAGCAGACAGTGTGAGTCAAGAAGGGAAGCAGACAGTGAGGAGTCAACAAGGGAAGCAGACAGTGAGGAGTCAACAAGGGAAGCAGACAGTGTGGAGTCAACAAGGGAAGCAGACAGTGTGAGTCAAGAAGGGAAGCAGACAGTGTGAGTCAAGAAGGGAAGCAGACAGTGTGAGTCAAGAAGGGAAGCAGACAGTGAGGGGTCAACAAGGGAAGCAGACAGTGAGGGGTCAACAAGGGAAGCAGACAGTGAGGGGTCAACAAGGGAAGCAGACAGTGTGAGTCAAGAAGGGAAGCAGACAGTGTGAGTCAAGAAGGAAAGCAGACAGTGAGGAGTCAACAAGGGAAGCAGACAGTGTGAGTCAAGAAGGGAAGCAGACAGTGTGAGTCAAGAAGGGAAGCAGACAGTGAGGGGTCAACAAGGGAAGCAGACAGTGAGGGGTCAACAAGGGAAGCAGACAGTGTGAGTCAAGAAGGGAAGCAGACAGTGTGAGTCAAGAAGGGAAGCAGACAGTGTGAGTCAAGAAGGGAAGCAGACAGTGAGGAGTCAACCAGGGAAGCAGACAGTGAGGAGTCAACAAGGGAAGCAGACAGTGTGGAGTCAACAAGGGAAGCAGACAGTGAGGAGTCAACAAGGGAAGCAGACAGTGAGGAGTCAAGAAGGGAAGCAGACAGTGAGGAGTCAACAAGGGAAGCAGACAGTGAGGAGTCAACAAGGGAAGCAGACAGTGAGGAGTCAACAAGGGAAGCAGACAGTGAGGAGTCAACAAGGGAAGCAGACAGTGAGGAGTCAACAAGGGAAGCAGACAGTGAGGAGTCAACAAGGGAAGCAGACAGTGTGGAGTCAACAAGGGAAGCAGACAGTGAGGAGTCAACAAGGGAAGCAGACAGTGAGGAGTCAACAAGGGAAGCAGACAGTGAGGAGTCAACAAGGGAAGCAGACAGTGAGGAGTCAACAAGGGAAGCAGACAGTGAGGAGTCAACAAGGGAAGCAGACAGTGTGGAGTCAACAAGGGAAGCAGACACACTAAACGGACACCCTCTCCTTTTTGCGTCACGCAACAAAGAAAGTCAAGCAGGAAACAATCAACACAAAAGTTCAATTCCAATCTTTCACTTTTGGCTTAAATGTCCAGATTATCTCATGCTGATGACCCTCTACTTTCACCAGTGTTAAGTGTGAGTGATCACAGTGTTACACAGTGTGTGGTCAGTGTTAGTGTGAGTGATCACAGTGTTACACAGTGTGTGGTCGGTGTTAGTGTGAGTGATCACAGTGTTACACAGTGTGTGGTCGGTGTTAGTGTGAGTGATCTCAGTGTTACATAGAGTGAAGCCAGTGTTAGTGTGAGTGATCACAGTGTTACACAGTGTGTGGTCAGTGTTAGTGTGAGTGATCACAGTGTTACACAGTGTGAGGCCAGTGTTAGTGTGAGTGATCACAGTGTTACACAGTGTGTGGTCAGTGTTAGTGTGAGTGATCACAGTGTTACACAGTGTGTGGTCAGTGTTAGTGTGAGTGATCACAGTGTTACACAGTGTGAGGCCAGTGTTAGTGTGAGTGATCATAGTGTTACACAGTGTGTGACCAGTGTTAGTGTGAGTGATCACAGTGTTACACAGTGTGAGGCCAGTGTTAGTGTGAGTGATCACAGTGTTACACAGTGTGTGGTCAGTGTTAGTGTGAGTGATCACAGTGTTACACAGTGTGAGGCCAGTGTTAGTGTGAGTGATCACAGTGTTACACAGTGTGAGGCCAGTGTTAGTGTGAGTGATCACAGTGTTACACAGTGTGTGGTCAGTGTTAGTGTGAGTGATCACAGTGTTACACAGTGTGAGGCCAGTGTTAGTGTGAGTGATCACAGTGTTACACAGTGTGAGGCCAGTGTTAGTGTGAGTGATCACAGTGTTACACAGTGTGTGGTCAGTGTTAGTGTGAGTGATCACAGTGTTACACAGTGTGAGGTAAGTGTTAGTGTGAGTGATCACAGTGTTACACAGTGTGAGGCCAGTGTCAGCTTCAGTGATCACAGTGTTACACAGTGTGAGGCCAGTGTTAGCTTCAGTGATCACAGTGTTACACAGTGTGAGCCCAGTGTCAGCTTCAGTGATCACAGTGTTACACAGTGTGAGGCCAGTGTCAGCTTCAGTGATCACAGTGTTACACAGTGTGAGGCCAGTGTCAGCTTCAGTGATCACAGTGTTACACAGTGTGAGGCCAGCGTTCAGCTTCAGTGATCACAGTGTTACACAGTGTGAGGCCAGTGTCAGCTTCAGTGATCACAGTGTTACACAGTGTGAGGCCAGTGTCAGCTTCAGTGATCACAGTGTTACACAGTGTGTGGTCAGTGTTAGTGTGAGTGATCACAGTGTTACACAGTGTGTGGTCAGTATTAGTGTGAGTGATCACAGTGTTACACAGTGTGAGGCCAGTGTTAGCTGTGAGTGATCACAGTGTTACACAGTGTGAGGCCAGTGTTAGTGTGAGTGATCACAGTGTTACACAGTGTGAGGCCAGTGTTAGTGTGAGTGATCACAGTGTTACACAGTGTGAGGTCAGTGTTAGTGTGAGTGATCACAGTGTTACACAGTGTGTGAGATCAGTGTTAGTGTGAGTGATCACAGTGTTACACAGTGTGAGGTCAGTGTTAGTGTGAGTGATCACAGTGTTACACAGTGTGATGGTCAGTGTTAGTGTGAGTGATCACAGTGTTACACAGGTGTGAGTCAGTGTTAGTGTGAGTGATCACAGTGTTACACAGTGTGAGGCCAGTGTTAGTGTGAGTGATCACAGTGTTACACAGTGTGAGGTCAGTGTTAGTGTGAGTGATCACAGTGTTACACAGTGTGAGGCCAGTGTTAGTGTGAGTGATCACAGTGTTACACAGTGTGAGGTCAGTGTTAGTGTGAGTGATCACAGTGTTACACAGTGTGAGGCCAGTGTTAGTGTGAGTGATCACAGTGTTACACAGTGTGAGGCCAGTGTTAGTGTGAGTGATCACAGTGTTACACAGTGTGTGGTCAGTGTTAGTGTGAGTGATCACAGTGTTACACAGTGTGAGGCCAGTGTTAGTGTGAGTGATCACAGTGTTATACAGTGTGTGGCCAGTGTTAGTGTGAGTGATCACAGTGTTACACAGTGTGAGGCCAGTGTTAGTGTGAGTGATCACAGTGTTACACAGTGTGTGGCCAGTGTTAGTGTGAGTGATCACAGTGTTACACAGTGTGTGGTCAGTGTTAGTGTGAGTGATCACAGTGCTACACAGTGTGTGGTCAGTGTGAGTGATCACAGTGTTACACAGTGTGTGGTCAGTGTTAGTGTGAGTGATCACAGTGTTACACAGTGTGTGGTCAGTGTGAGTGATCACAGTGTTACACAGTGTGAGGCCAGTGTTAGTGTGAGTTATCACAGTGTTACACAGAGTGTGGTCAGTGTTAGTGTGAGTGATCACAGTGTTACACAGTGTGAGGCCAGTGTTAGTGTGAGTGATCACAGTGTTACACAGTGTGAGATCAGTGTTAGTGTGAGTGATCACAGTGTTACACAGTGTGAGGCCAGTGTTAGTGTGAGTGATCACAGTGTTACACAGTGTGAGGCCAGTGTTAGTGTGAGTGATCACAGTGTTACACAGTGTGAGGCCAGTGTTAGTGTGAGTGATCACAGTGTTACACAGTGTGAGGCCAGTGTTAGTTTGAGTGATCACAGTGTTACACAGTGTGAGGCCAGTGTTAGTGTGAGTGATCACAGTGTTACATCAGTGTGAGGCCAGTGTTAGCTGTGAGTGATCACAGTGTTACACAGTGTGAGGCCAGTGCTAGCTTGAGTGATCACAGTGTTACACAGTGTGAGGCCAGTGTCAGCTTCCGTGATCACAGTGTTACACAGTGTGAGGCCAGTGTTAGCTGTGAGTGATCACAGTGTTACACAGTGTGAGGACAGTGTTAGTGTGAGTGATCACAGTGTTACACAGTGTGAGGCCAGTGTTAGTGTGAGTGATCACAGTGTTACACAGTGTGAGGCCAGTGTTAGTGTGAGTGATCACAGTGTTACACAGTGTGAGGCCAGTGTTAGTGTGAGTGATCACAGTGTTACACAGTGTGAGGCCAGTGTTAGTGTGAGTGATCACAGTGTTACACAGTGTGAGGCCAGTGTTAGTGTGAGTGATCACAGTGTTACACAGTGTGAGGCCAGTGTTAGTGTGAGTGATCACAGTGTTACACAGTGTGAGGTCAGTGTTAGTGTGAGTGATCACAGTGTTACAGTGTGTGAGGTCAGTGTTAGTGTGAGTGATCACAGTGTTACACAGTGTGAGGCCAGTGTTAGTGTGAGTGATCACAGTGTTACACAGTGTGAGGCAGTGTTAGTGTGAGTGATCACAGTGTTACACAGTGTGAGGCAGTGTTAGTGTGAGTGATCACAGTGTTACACAGTGTGAGGCCAGTGTTAGTGTCAGTGGTCACAGTGTTACACAGTGTGAGGTCAGTGTTAGTGTGAGTGATCACAGTGTTACAGTGTGTGAGGTCAGTGGTAGTGTGAGTGATCACAGTGTTACACAGTGTGAGGCCAGTGTCAGCTTCAGTGATCACAGTGTTACACAGTGTGAGGCCAGTGTTAGCTTCAGTGATCACAGTGTTACACAGTGTGAGCCCAGTGTCAGCTTCAGTGATCACATTGTTACACAGTGTGAGGCCAGTGTCAGCTTCAGTGATCACAGTGTTACACAGTGTGAGGCCAGTGTCAGCTTCAGTGATCACAGTGTTACACAGTGTGAGGCCAGCGTCAGCTTCAGTGATCACAGTGTTACACAGTGTGAGGCCAGTGTCAGCTTCAGTGATCACAGTGTTACACAGTGTGAGGCCAGTGTCAGTTTCAGTGATCACAGTGTTACACAGTGTGTGGTCAGTGTTAGTGTGAGTGATCACAGTGTTACACAGTGTGAGGTCAGTGTTAGTGTGAGTGATCACAGTGTTACACAGTGTGAGGCCAGTGTCAGCTTCAGTGATCACAGTGTTACACAGTGTGAGGCCAGTGTTAGTGTGAGTGATCACAGTGTTACACAGTGTGAGGCCAGTGTCAGCTTCCGTGATCACAGTGTTACACAGTGTGAGGCCAGTGTTAGCTTCAGTGATCACAGTGTTACACAGTGTGAGGACAGTGTCAGCTTCAGTGATCACAGTGTTACACAGTGTGAGGCCAGTGTCAGCTTCAGTGATCACAGTGTTACACAGTGTGAGGCCAGTGTTAGCTTCAGTGATCACAGTGTTACACAGTGTGAGGCCAGTGTCAGCTTCAGTGATCACAGTGTTACACAGTGTGTGGCCAGTGTTAGCTTCAGTGATCACAGTGTTACACAGTGTGAGGCCAATGTTAGCTTCAGTGATCACAGTGTTACACAGTGTGAGGCCAGTGCCAGCTTCAGTGATCACAGTGTTACACAGTGTGAGGTCAGTGTTACTGTGAGTGATCACAGTGTTACAGTGTGTGAGGTCAGTGTTAGTGTGAGTGATCACAGTGTTACACAGTGTGAGGTCAGTGTTAGTGTGAGTGATCACAGTGTTACACAGTGTGTGGTCAGTGTTAGTGTGAGTGATCATAGTGTTACACAGCGTGTGGTCAGTGTTAGTGTGAGTGATCACAGTGTTACACAGTGTGAGGCCAGTGCCAGCTTCAGTGATCACAGTGTTACACAGTGTGAGGTCAGTGTTAGTGTGAGTGATCACAGTGTTACAGTGTGTGAGGTCAGTGTTAGTGTGAGTGATGACAGTGTTACACAGTGTGAGACCAGTGTTAGTGTGAGTGATCACAGTGTTACACAGTGTGTGGTCAGTGTTAGTGTGAGAGATCACAGTGTTACACAGTGTGAGGCCAGTGTTAGTGTGAGTGATCACAGTGTTACACAGTGTGTGGCCAGTGTTAGTGTGAGTGATCACAGTGTTACACAGTGTGAGGCCAGTGTTAGTGTGAATGATCACAGTGTTACACAGTGTGTAGGTCAGTGTTAGTGTGAGTGATCACAGTGTTACACAGTGTGAGGCCAGTGTTAGTGTGAGTGATCACAGTGTTACACAGTGTGTGGTCAGTGTTAGTGTGAGTGATCACAGTGTTACACAGTGTGAGGCCAGTGTTAGTGTGAGTGATCACAGTGTTACACAGTGTGTGGCCAGTGTTAGTGTGAGTGATCACAGTGTTACAGAGTGTGAGGCCAGTGGTAGTGTGAGTGATCACAGTGTTACACAGTGTGTGGTCAGTGTTAGTGTGAGTGATCACAGTGTTACACAGTGTGAGGCCAGTGTTAGTGTGAGTGATCACAGTGTTACAGTGTGAGGCCAGTGTTAGTGTGAGTGATCACAGTGTTACACAGTGTGAGGCCAGTGTTAGTGTGAGTGATCACAGTGTTACACAGTGTGAGGACAGTGTCAGCTTCAGTGATCACAGTGTTACACAGTGTGAGGCCAGTGTCATCTTCAGTGATCACAGTGTTACACAGTGTGAGGCCAGTGTTAGCTTCAGTGATCACAGTGTTACACAGTGTGAGGCCAGTGTCAGCTTCAGTGATCACAGTGTTACACAGTGTGTGGCCAGTGTTAGCTTCAGTGATCACAGTGTTACACAGTGTGAGGCCAGTGTTAGCTTCAGTGATCACAGTGTTACACAGTGTGAGGCCAGTGCCAGCTTCAGTGATCACAGTGTTACACAGTGTGAGGTCAGTGTTAGTGTGAGTGATCACAGTGTTACAGTGTGTGAGGTCAGTGTTAGTGTGAGTGATCACAGTGTTACACAGTGTGAGGTCAGTGTTAGTGTGAGTGATCACAGTGTTACACAGTGTGTGGTTAGTGTGAGTGATCACAGTGTTACACAGCGTGTGGTCAGTGTTAGTGTAAGTGATCAGAGTGTTACACAGTGTGAGGCCAGTGCCAGCTTCAGTGGTCACAGTGTTACACAGTGTGAGGTCAGTGTTAGTGTGAGTGATCACAGTGTTACAGTGTGTGAGGTCAGTGTTAGTGTGAGTGATCACAGTGTTACACAGTGTGAGGTAAGTGTTAGTGTGAGTGATCACAGTGTTACACAGTGTGAGGCCAGTGTTCAGCTGTCAGTGATCACAGTGTTACACAGTGTGAGGCCAGTGTTAGCTGTCAGTGATCACAGTGTTACACAGTGTGAGGCCCAGTGTCAGCTTCAGTGATCACAGTGTTACACAGTGTGAGGCCAGTGTCAGCTGTCAGTGATCACAGTGTTACACAGTGTGAGGCCAGTGTCAGCTTCAGTGATCACAGTGTTACACAGTGTGAGGCCAGCTGTCAGCTTCAGTGATCACAGTGTTACACAGTGTGAGGCCAGTGTCAGCTGTCAGTGATCACAGTGTTACACATGTGTGAGGCCAGTGTCAGCTGTCAGTGATCACAGTGTTACACAGTGTGTGGTCAGTGTTAGTGTGAGTGATCACAGTGTTACACAGTGTGTGGTCAGTATTAGTGTGAGTGATCACAGTGTTACACAGTGTGAGGCCAGTGTCAGCTTCAGTGATCACAGTGTTACACAGTGTGTGGCCAGTGTTAGCTTCAGTGATCACAGTGTTACACAGTGTGAGGCCAGTGTTAGCTTCAGTGATCACAGTGTTACACAGTGTGAGGCCAGTGCCAGCTTCAGTGATCACAGTGTTACACAGTGTGAGGTCAGTGTTACTGTGAGTGATCACAGTGTTACAGTGTGTGAGATCAGTGTTAGTGTGAGTGATCACAGAGTTACACAGTGTGAGGTCAGTGTTAGTGTGAGTGATCACAGTGTTACACAGTGTGTGGTCAGTGTTAGTGTGAGTGATCACAGTGTTACACAGCGTGTGGTCAGTGTTAGTGTGAGTGATCACAGTGTTACACAGTGTGAGGCCAGTGCCAGCTTCAGTGATCACAGTGTTACACAGTGTGAGGTCAGTGTTAGTGTGAGTGATCACAGTGTTACAGTGTGTGAGGTCAGTGTTTGTGTGAGTGATGACAGTGTTACACAGTGTGAGACCAGTGTTAGTGTGAGTGATCACAGTGTTACACAGTGTGTGGTCAGTGTTAGTGATCACAGTGTTACACAGTGTGAGGCCAGTGTTAGTGAGAGTGATCACAGTGTTACACAGTGTGTGGCCAGTGTTAGTGTGAGTGATCACAGTGTTACACAGTGTGAGGCCAGTGTTAGTGTGAATGATCACAGTGTTACACAGTGTGTGGTCAGTGTTAGTGTGAGTGATCACAGTGTTACACAGTGTGAGGCCTGTGTTAGTGTGAGTGATCACAGTGTTACACAGTGTGTGGTCAGTGTTAGTGTGAGTGATCACAGTGTTACACAGTGTGAGGCCAGTGTTAGTGTGAGTGATCACAGTGTTACACAGTGTGTGGCCAGTGTTTGTGTGAGTGATCACAGTGTTACACAGTGTGAGGCCAGTGTTAGTGTGAGTGATCACAGTGTTACACAGTGTGTGGTCAGTGTTAGTGTGAGTGATCACAGTGTTACACAGTGTGAGGCCAGTGTTAGTGTGAGTGATCACAGTGTTACAGTGTGAGGCCAGTGTTAGTGTGAGTGATCACAGTGTTACACAGTGTGAGGCCAGTGTTAGTGTGAGTGATCACAGTGTTACACAGTGTGAGGCCAGTGTTAGTGTGAGTGATCACAGTGTTACACAGTGTGAGGCCAGTGTTAGTGTGAGTGATCACAGTGTTACACAGTGTGAGGCCAGTGTTAGTGTGAGTGATCACAGTGTTACACAGTGTGAGGTCAGTGTTAGTGTGAGTGATCACAGTGTTACACAGTGTGAGGCCAGTGTTAGTGTGAGTGATCACAGTGTTACACAGTGTGTGGTCAGTGTTAGTGTGAGTGATCACAGTGTTACACAGTGTGTGGTCAGTGTTAGTGTGAGTGATCACAGTGTTACACAGTGTGTGGTCAGTGTTAGTGTGAGTGATCACAGTGTTACACAGTGTGTGGTCAGTGTTAGTGTGAGTGATCACAGTGTTACACAGTGTGTGGTCAGTGTTAGTGTGAGTGATCACAGTGTTACACAGTGTGAGGCCAGTGTTAGTATGAGTGATCACAGTGTTACACAGAGTGTGGTCAGTGTTAGTGTGAGTGATCACAGTGTTACACAGTGTGAGGCCAGTGTTAGTGTGAGTGATCACAGTGTTACACAGTGTGAGGTCAGTGTTAGTGTGAGTGATCACAGTGTTACACAGTGTGAGGCCAGTGTTAGTGTGAGTGATCACAGTGTTACACAGTGTGAGGCCAGTGTTAGTGTGAGTGATCACAGTGTTACACAGTGTGAGGCCAGTGTTAGTGTGAGTGATCACAGTGTTACACAGTGTGAGGCCAGTGTTAGTGTGAGTGATCACAGTGTTACACAGTGTGTGGTCAAGTGTTAGTGTGAGTGATCACAGTGTTACACAGTGTGAGGCCAGTGTTAGTGTGAGTGATCACAGTGTTACACAGTGTGAGGCCAGTGTTAGTGTGAGTGATCACAGTGTTACACAGTGTGTGGTCAGTGTTAGTGTGAGTGATCACAGTGTTACACAGTGTGTGGTCAGTGTGAGTGTGAGTGATCACAGTGTTACACAGTGTGAGGCCAGTGTTAGTGTGAGTGATCACAGTGTTACACAGTGTGGTCAGTGTTAGTGTGAGTGATCACAGTGTTACACAGTGTGAGGCCAGTGTTAGTGTGAGTGATCACAGTGTTACACAGTGTGAGGTCAGTGTTAGTGTGAGTGATCACAGTGTTACACAGTGTGAGGCCAGTGTTAATGTGAGTGATCACAGTGTTACACAGTGTGAGGCCAGTGTTAGTGTGAGTGATCACAGTGTTACACAGTGTGAGGCCAGTGTTAGTGTGAGTGATCACAGTGTTACACAGTGTGAGGCCAGTGTTAGTGTGAGTGATCACAGTGTTACACAGTGTGTGGTCAGTGTTAGTGTGAGTGATCACAGTGTTACACAGTGTGAGGCCAGTGTTAGTGTGAGTGATCACAGTGTTACACAGTGTGAGGCCAGTGTTAGTGTGAGTGATCACAGTGTTACACAGTGTGTGGTCAGTGTTAGTGTGAGTGATCACAGTGTTACATAGTGAGGCCAGTGTTAGTGTGAGTGATCACAGTGTTACACAGTGTGAGGCCAGTGTTAGTGTGAGTGATCACAGTGTTACACAGTGTGAGGCCAGTGTTAGTGTGAGTGATCACAGTGTTACACAGTGTGAGGCCAGTGTTAGCTTGAGTGATCACAGTGTTACACAGTGTGAGGCCAGTGTTAGTGTGAGTGATCACAGTGTTACTACAGTGTGAGGCCAGTGTTAGCTGTCAGTGATCACAGTGTTACACAGTGTGAGGCCAGTGCTAGCTTGAGTGATCACAGTGTTACACAGTGTGAGGCCAGTGTCAGCTTCCGTGATCACAGTGTTACACAGTGTGAGGCCAGTGTTAGTGTGAGTGATCACAGTGTTACACAGTGTGAGGTCAGTGTTAGTGTGAGTGATCACAGTGTTACACAGTGTGAGGCCAGTGTTAGTGTGAGTGATCACAGTGTTACACAGTGTGAGGCCAGTGTTAGTGTGAGTGATCACAGTGTTACACAGTGTGAGGCCAGTGTTAGTGTGAGTGATCACAGTGTTACACAGTGTGAGGTCAGTGTTAGTGTGAGTGATCACAGTGTTACACAGTGTGAGGCCAGTGTTAGTGTGAGTGATCACAGTGTTACACAGTGTGAGGCCAGTGTTAGTGTGAGTGATCACAGTGTTACAGTGTGAGGCCAGTGTTAGTGTGAGTGATCACAGTGTTACACAGTGTGAGGTCAGTGTTAGTGTGAGTGATCACAGTGTTACACAGTGTGAGGCCAGTGTTAGTGTGAGTGATCACAGTGTTACACAGTGTGTGGCCAGTGTTAGTGTGAGTGATCACAGTGTTACACAGTGTGTGGTCAGTGTTAGTGTGAGTGATCACAGTGTTACACAGTGTGTGGTCAGTGTTAGTGTGAGTGATCACAGTGTTACACAGTGTGTGGTCAGTGTTAGTGTGAGTGATCACAGTGTTACACAGTGTGTGGTCAGTGTTAGTGTGAGTGATCACAGTGTTACAAAGTGTGAGGCCAGTGTTAGTGTGAGTGATCACAGTATTACACAGAGTGTGGTCAGTGTTAGTGTGAGTGATCACAGTGTTACACAGTGTGAGGCCAGTGTTAGTGTGAGTGATCACAGTGTTACACAGTGTGAGGTCAGTGTTAGTGTGAGTGATCACAGTGTTACACAGTGTGAGGCCAGTGTTAATGTGAGTGATCACAGTGTTACACAGTGTGAGGCCAGTGTTAGTGTGAGTGATCACATTGTTACACAGTGTGAGGCCAGTGTTAGTGTGAGTGATCACAGTGTTACACAGTGTGAGGCCAGTGTTAGTGTGAGTGATCACAGTGTTACACAGTGTGTGGTCAAGTGTTAGTGTGAGTGATCACAGTGTTACACAGTGTGAGGCCAGTGTTAGTGTGAGTGATCACAGTGTTACACAGTGTGAGGCCAGTGTTAGTGTGAGTGATCACAGTGTTACACAGTGTGTGGTCAGTGTTAGTGTGAGTGATCACAGTGTTACACAGTGTGTGGTCAGTGTGAGTGTGAGTGATCACAGTGTTACACAGTGTGAGGCCAGTGTTAGTGTGAGTGATCACAGTGTTACACAGTGTGGTCAGTGTTAGTGTGAGTGATCACAGTGTTACACAGTGTGAGGCCAGTGTTAGTGTGAGTGATCACAGTGTTACACAGTGTGAGGTCAGTGTTAGTGTGAGTGATCACAGTGTTACACAGTGTGAGGCCAGTGTTAATGTGAGTGATCACAGTGTTACACAGTGTGAGGCCAGTGTTAGTGTGAGTGATCACAGTGTTACACAGTGTGAGGCCAGTGTTAGTGTGAGTGATCACAGTGTTACACAGTGTGAGGCCAGTGTTAGTGTGAGTGATCACAGTGTTACACAGTGTGTGGTCAGTGTTAGTGTGAGTGATCACAGTGTTACACAGTGTGAGGCCAGTGTTAGTGTGAGTGATCACAGTGTTACACAGTGTGAGGCCAGTGTTAGTGTGAGTGATCACAGTGTTTCACAGTGTGTGGTCAGTGTTAGTGTGAGAGATCACAGTGTTACACAGTGTGAGGCCAGTGTCAGCTTCAGTGATCACAGTGTTACACAGTGTGAGGCCAGTGTTAGCTTCAGTGATCACAGTGATACACAGTGTGAGGCCAGTGCCAGCTTCAGTGATCACAGTGTTACACAGTGTGAGGCCAGTGCCAGCTTCAGTGATCACAGTGTTACACAGTGTGAGGCCAGTGTCAGCTTCCGTGATCACAGTGTTACACAGTGTGAGGCCAGTGTTAGCTTCAGTGATCACAGTGTTACACAGTGTGAGGCCAGTGTTAGTGTGAGTGATCACAGTGTTACACAGTGTGAGGCCAGTGTTAGTGTGAGTGATCACAGTGTTACACAGTGTGTGGTCAGTGTTAGTGTGAGTGATCACAGTGTTACACAGTGTGAGGCCAGTGTTAGTGTGAGTGATCACAGTGTTACACAGTGTGAGGCCAGTGTTAGTGTGAGTGATCACAGTGTTACACAGTGTGAGGCCAGTGTTAGTGTGAGTGATCACAGTGTTACACAGTGTGAGGCCAGTGTCAGCTTCAGTGATCACAGTGTTACACAGTGTGAGGCCAGTGTTAGTGTGAGTGATCACAGTGTTACTCAGTGTGAGGCCAGTGTTAGCTTCAGTGATCACAGTGTTACACAGTGTGAGGCCAGTGCCAGCTTCAGTGATCACAGTGTTACACAGTGTGAGGCCAGTGTCAGCTTCCGTGATCACAGTGTTACACAGTGTGAGGCCAGTGTTAGCTTCAGTGATCACAGTGTTACACAGTGTGAGGACAGTGTCAGCTTCAGTGATCACAGTGTTACACAGTGTGAGGCCAGTGTCAGCTTCAGTGATCACAGTGTTACACAGTGTGAGGCCAGTGTTAGCTTCAGTGATCACAGTGTTACACAGTGTGAGGCCAGTGTCAGCTTCAGTGATCACAGTGTTACACAGTGTGTGGCCAGTGTTAGCTTCAGTGATCACAGTGTTACACAGTGTGAGGCCAGTGTTAGCTTCAGTGATCACAGTGTTACACAGTGTGAGGCCAGTGCCAGCTTCAGTTATCACAGTGTTACACAGTGTGAGGTCAGTGTTAGTGTGAGTGATCACAGTGTTACAGTGTGTGAGGTCAGTGTTAGTGTGAGTGATCACAGTGTTACACAGTGTGTGGTCAGTGTTAGTGTGAGTGATCACAGTGTTACACAGTGTGAGGCCAGTGTTAGTGTGAGTGATCACAGTGTTACAGTGTGAGGCCAGTGTTAGTGTGAGTGATCACAGTGTTACACAGTGTGAGGCCAGTGTTAGTGTGAGTGATCACAGTGTTACACAGTGTGAGGACAGTGTCAGCTTCAGTGATCACAGTGTTACACAGTGTGAGGCCAGTGTCATCTTCAGTGATCACAGTGTTACACAGTGTGAGGCCAGTGTTAGCTTCAGTGATCACAGTGTTACACAGTGTGAGGCCAGTGTCAGCTTCAGTGATCACAGTGTTACACAGTGTGTGGCCAGTGTTAGCTTCAGTGATCACAGTGTTACACAGTGTGAGGCCAGTGTTAGCTTCAGTGATCACAGTGTTACACAGTGTGAGGCCAGTGCCAGCTTCAGTGATCACAGTGTTACACAGTGTGAGGTCAGTGTTAGTGTGAGTGATCACAGTGTTACAGTGTGTGAGGTCAGTGTTAGTGTGAGTGATCACAGTGTTACACAGTGTGAGGTCAGTGTTAGTGTGAGTGATCACAGTGTTACACAGTGTGTGGTTAGTGTGAGTGATCACAGTGTTACACAGCGTGTGGTCAGTGTTAGTGTAAGTGATCAGAGTGTTACACAGTGTGAGGCCAGTGCCAGCTTCAGTGGTCACAGTGTTACACAGTGTGAGGTCAGTGTTAGTGTGAGTGATCACAGTGTTACAGTGTGTGAGGTCAGTGTTAGTGTGAGTGATCACAGTGTTACACAGTGTGAGGTAAGTGTTAGTGTGAGTGATCACAGTGTTACACAGTGTGAGGCCAGTGTCAGCTTCAGTGATCACAGTGTTACACAGTGTGAGGCCAGTGTTAGCTTCAGTGATCACAGTGTTACACAGTGTGAGCCCAGTGTCAGCTTCAGTGATCACAGTGTTACACAGTGTGAGGCCAGTGTCAGCTTCAGTGATCACAGTGTTACACAGTGTGAGGCCAGTGTCAGCTTCAGTGATCACAGTGTTACACAGTGTGAGGCCAGCGTCAGCTTCAGTGATCACAGTGTTACACAGTGTGAGGCCAGTGTCAGCTTCAGTGATCACAGTGTTACACTGTGTGAGGCCAGTGTCAGCTTCAGTGATCACAGTGTTACACAGTGTGTGGTCAGTGTTAGTGTGAGTGATCACAGTGTTACACAGTGTGTGGTCAGTATTAGTGTGAGTGATCACAGTGTTACACAGTGTGAGGCCAGTGTCAGCTTCAGTGATCACAGTGTTACACAGTGTGTGGCCAGTGTTAGCTTCAGTGATCACAGTGTTACACAGTGTGAGGCCAGTGTTAGCTTCAGTGATCACAGTGTTACACAGTGTGAGGCCAGTGCCAGCTTCAGTGATCACAGTGTTACACAGTGTGAGGTCAGTGTTACTGTGAGTGATCACAGTGTTACAGTGTGTGAGAACAGTGTTAGTGTGAGTGATCACAGTGTTACACAGTGTGAGGTCAGTGTTAGTGTGAGTGATCACAGTGTTACACAGTGTGTGGTCAGTGTTAGTGTGAGTGATCACAGTGTTACACAGCGTGTGGTCAGTGTTAGTGTGAGTGATCACAGTGTTACACAGTGTGAGGCCAGTGCCAGCTTCAGTGATCACAGTGTTACACAGTGTGAGGTCAGTGTTAGTGTGAGTGATCACAGTGTTACAGTGTGTGAGGTCAGTGTTTGTGTGAGTGATGACAGTGTTACACAGTGTGAGACCAGTGTTAGTGTGAGTGATCACAGTGTTACACAGTGTGTGGTCAGTGTTAGTGATCACAGTGTTACACAGTGTGAGGCCAGTGTTAGTGAGAGTGATCACAGTGTTACACAGTGTGTGGCCAGTGTTAGTGTGAGTGATCACAGTGTTACACAGTGTGAGGCCAGTGTTAGTGTGAATGATCACAGTGTTACACAGTGTGTGGTCAGTGTTAGTGTGAGTGATCACAGTGTTACACAGTGTGAGGCCTGTGTTAGTGTGAGTGATCACAGTGTTACACAGTGTGTGGTCAGTGTTAGTGTGAGTGATCACAGTGTTACACAGTGTGAGGCCAGTGTTAGTGTGAGTGATCACAGTGTTACACAGTGTGTGGCCAGTGTTTGTGTGAGTGATCACAGTGTTACACAGTGTGAGGCCAGTGTTAGTGTGAGTGATCACAGTGTTACACAGTGTGTGGTCAGTGTTAGTGTGAGTGATCACAGTGTTACACAGTGTGAGGCCAGTGTTAGTGTGAGTGATCACAGTGTTACAGTGTGAGGCCAGTGTTAGTGTGAGTGATCACAGTGTTACACAGTGTGAGGCCAGTGTTAGTGTGAGTGATCACAGTGTTACACAGTGTGAGGCCAGTGTTAGTGTGAGTGATCACAGTGTTACACAGTGTGAGGCCAGTGTTAGTGTGAGTGATCACAGTGTTACAGTGTGAGGCCAGTGTTAGTGTGAGTGATCACAGTGTTACACAGTGTGAGGTCAGTGTTAGTGTGAGTGATCACAGTGTTACACAGTGTGAGGCCAGTGTTAGTGTGAGTGATCACAGTGTTACACAGTGTGTGGCCAGTGTTAGTGTGTGATCACAGTGTTACACAGTGTGTGGTCAGTGTTAGTGTGAGTGATCACAGTGTTACACAGTGTGTGGTCAGTGTGAGTGATCACAGTGTTACACAGTGTGTGGTCAGTGTTAGTGTGAGTGATCACAGTGTTACACAGTGTGTGGTCAGTTTGAGTGATCACAGTGTTACAAAGTGTGAGGCCAGTGTTAGTGTGAGTGATCACAGTATTACACAGAGTGTGGTCAGTGTTAGTGTGAGTGATCACAGTGTTACACAGTGTGAGGCCAGTGTTAGTGTGAGTGATCACAGTGTTACACAGTGTGAGGTCAGTGTTAGTGTGAGTGATCACAGTGTTACACAGTGTGAGGCCAGTGTTAATGTGAGTGATCACAGTGTTACACAGTGTGAGGCCAGTGTTAGTGTGAGTGATCACATTGTTACACAGTGTGAGGCCAGTGTTAGTGTGAGTGATCACAGTGTTACACAGTGTGAGGCCAGTGTTAGTGTGAGTGATCACAGTGTTACACAGTGTGTGGTCAATGTTAGTGTGAGTGATCACAGTGTTACACAGTGTGAGGCCAGTGTTAGTGTGAGTGATCACAGTGTTACACAGTGTGAGGCCAGTGTTAGTGTGAGTGATCACAGTGTTAC
Source organism: Procambarus clarkii (assembly GCF_040958095.1). Taxonomy (NCBI): domain Eukaryota; kingdom Metazoa; phylum Arthropoda; class Malacostraca; order Decapoda; family Cambaridae; genus Procambarus; species Procambarus clarkii. The sequence goes on from NC_091152.1 coordinate 19,724,337, forward strand.
ACAGTGTGTGGTCAGTGTTAGTGTGAGTGATCACAGTGTTACACAGTGTGTGGTCAGTGTGAGTGTGAGTGATCACAGTGTTACACAGTGTGAGGCCAGTGTTAGTGTGAGTGATCACAGTGTTACACAGTGTGGTCAGTGTTAGTGTGAGTGATCACAGTGTTACACAGTGTGAGGCCAGTGTTAGTGTGAGTGATCACAGTGTTACACAGTGTGAGGTCAGTGTTAGTGTGAGTGATCACAGTGTTACACAGTGTGAGGCCAGTGTTAATGTGAGTGATCACAGTGTTACACAGTGTGAGGCCAGTGTTAGTGTGAGTGATCACAGTGTTACACAGTGTGAGGCCAGTGTTAGTGTGAGTGATCACAGTGTTACACAGTGTGAGGCCAGTGTTAGTGTGAGTGATCACAGTGTTACACAGTGTGTGGTCAGTGTTAGTGTGAGTGATCACAGTGTTACACAGTGTGAGGCCAGTGTTAGTGTGAGTGATCACAGTGTTACACAGTGTGAGGCCAGTGTTAGTGTGAGTGATCACAGTGTTTCACAGTGTGTGGTCAGTGTTAGTGTGAGAGATCACAGTGTTACACAGAGTGAGGCCAGTGTTAGTGTGAGTGATCACAGTGTTACACAGTGTGAGGCCAGTGTTAGTGTGAGTGATCACAGTGTTACACAGTGTGAGGCCAGTGTTAGTGTGAGTGATCACAGTGTTACACAGTGTGAGGCCAGTGTCAGCTTCAGTGATCACAGTGTTACACAGTGTGAGGCCAGTGTTAGTGTGAGTGATCACAGTGTTACTCAGTGTGAGGCCAGTGTTAGCTTCAGTGATCACAGTGTTACACAGTGTGAGGCCAGTGCCAGCTTCAGTGATCACAGTGTTACACAGTGTGAGGCCAGTGTCAGCTTCCGTGATCACAGTGTTACACAGTGTGAGGCCAGTGTTAGTGTGAGTGATCACAGTGTTACACAGTGTGAGGTCAGTGTTAGTGTGAGTGATCACAGTGTTACACAGTGTGAGGCCAGTGTTAGTGTGAGTGATCACAGTGTTACACAGTGTGAGGCCAGTGTTAGTGTGAGTGATCACAGTGTTACAGTGTGAGGCCAGTGTTAGTGTGAGTGATCACAGTGTTACACAGTGTGTGGTCAGTGTTAGTGTGAGTGATCACAGTGTTACACAGTGTGAGGCCAGTGTTAGTGTGAGTGATCACAGTGTTACACAGTGTGAGGCCAGTGTTAGTGTGAGTGATCACAGTGTTACAGTGTGAGGCCAGTGTTAGTGTGAGTGATCACAGTGTTACACAGTGTGAGGTCAGTGTTAGTGTGAGTGATCACAGTGTTACACAGTGTGAGGCCAGTGTTAGTGTGAGTGATCACAGTGTTACACAGTGTGTGGCCAGTGTTAGTGTGAGTGATCACAGTGTTACACAGTGTGTGGTCAGTGTTAGTGTGAGTGATCACAGTGTTACACAGTGTGTGGTCAGTGTGAGTGATCACAGTGTTACACAGTGTGTGGTCAGTGTTAGTGTGAGTGATCACAGTGTTACACAGTGTGTGGTCAGTGTGAGTGATCACAGTGTTACAAAGTGTGAGGCCAGTGTTAGTGTGAGTGATCACAGTATTACACAGAGTGTGGTCAGTGTTAGTGTGAGTGATCACAGTGTTACACAGTGTGAGGCCAGTGTTAGTGTGAGTGATCACAGTGTTACACAGTGTGAGGTCAGTGTTAGTGTGAGTGATCACAGTGTTACACAGTGTGAGGCCAGTGTTAATGTGAGTGATCACAGTGTTACACAGTGTGAGGCCAGTGTTAGTGTGAGTGATCACATTGTTACAGTGTGAGGCCAGTGTTAGTGTGAGTGATCACAGTGTTACACAGTGTGAGGCCAGTGTTAGTGTGAGTGATCACAGTGTTACACAGTGTGTGGTCAATGTTAGTGTGAGTGATCACAGTGTTACACAGTGTGAGGCCAGTGTTAGTGTGAGTGATCACAGTGTTACACAGTGTGGTCAGTGTTAGTGTGAGTGATCACAGTGTTACACAGTGTGAGGCCAGTGTTAGTGTGAGTGATCACAGTGTTACACAGTGTGAGGTCAGTGTTAGTGTGAGTGATCACAGTGTTACACAGTGTGAGGCCAGTGTTAATGTGAGTGATCACAGTGTTACACAGTGTGAGGCCAGTGTTAGTGTGAGTGATCACAGTGTTACACAGTGTGAGGCCAGTGTTAGTGTGAGTGATCACAGTGTTACACAGTGTGAGGCCAGTGTTAGTGTGAGTGATCACAGTGTTACACAGTGTGTGGTCAGTGTTAGTGTGAGTGATCACAGTGTTACACAGTGTGAGGCCAGTGTTAGTGTGAGTGATCACAGTGTTACACAGTGTGAGGCCAGTGTTAGTGTGAGTGATCACAGTGTTTCACAGTGTGTGGTCAGTGTTAGTGTGAGAGATCACAGTGTTACACAGTGTGAGGCCAGTGTCAGCTTCAGTGATCACAGTGTTACACAGTGTGAGGCCAGTGTTAGCTTCAGTGATCACAGTGATACACAGTGTGAGGCCAGTGCCAGCTTCAGTGATCACAGTGTTACACAGTGTGAGGCCAGTGCCAGCTTCAGTGATCACAGTGTTACACAGTGTGAGGCCAGTGTCAGCTTCCGTGATCACAGTGTTACACAGTGTGAGGCCAGTGTTAGCTTCAGTGATCACAGTGTTACACAGTGTGAGGCCAGTGTTAGTGTGAGTGATCACAGTGTTACACAGTGTGAGGCCAGTGTTAGTGTGAGTGATCACAGTGTTACACAGTGTGTGGTCAGTGTTAGTGTGAGTGATCACAGTGTTACACAGTGTGAGGCCAGTGTTAGTGTGAGTGATCACAGTGTTACACAGTGTGAGGCCAGTGTTAGTGTGAGTGATCACAGTGTTACACAGTGTGAGGCCAGTGTTAGTGTGAGTGATCACAGTGTTACACAGTGTGAGGCCAGTGTCAGCTTCAGTGATCACAGTGTTACACAGTGTGAGGCCAGTGTTAGTGTGAGTGATCACAGTGTTACTCAGTGTGAGGCCAGTGTTAGCTTCAGTGATCACAGTGTTACACAGTGTGAGGCCAGTGCCAGCTTCAGTGATCACAGTGTTACACAGTGTGAGGCCAGTGTCAGCTTCCGTGATCACAGTGTTACACAGTGTGAGGCCAGTGTTAGCTTCAGTGATCACAGTGTTACACAGTGTGAGGACAGTGTCAGCTTCAGTGATCACAGTGTTACACAGTGTGAGGCCAGTGTCAGCTTCAGTGATCACAGTGTTACACAGTGTGAGGCCAGTGTTAGCTTCAGTGATCACAGTGTTACACAGTGTGAGGCCAGTGTCAGCTTCAGTGATCACAGTGTTACACAGTGTGTGGCCAGTGTTAGCTTCAGTGATCACAGTGTTACACAGTGTGAGGCCAGTGTTAGCTTCAGTGATCACAGTGTTACACAGTGTGAGGCCAGTGCCAGCTTCAGTTATCACAGTGTTACACAGTGTGAGGTCAGTGTTAGTGTGAGTGATCACAGTGTTACAGTGTGTGAGGTCAGTGTTAGTGTGAGTGATCACAGTGTTACACAGTGTGAGGTCAGTGTTAGTGTGAGTGATCACAGTGTTACACAGTGTGTGGTCAGTGTTAGTGTGAGTGATCACAGTGTTACACAGCGTGTGGTCAGTGTTAGTGTGAGTGATCACAGTGTTACACAGTGTGAGGCCAGTGCCAGCTTCAGTGGTCACAGTGCTACACAGTGTGAGGTCAGCGTTAGTGTGAGTGATCACAGTGTTACAGTGTGTGAGGTCAGTGTTAGTGTGAGTGATCACAGTGTTACACAGTGTGAGGTAAGTGTTAGTGTGAGTGATCACAGTGTTACACAGTGTGAGGCCAGTGTCAGCTTCAGTGATCACAGTGTTACACAGTGTGAGGCCAGTGTTAGCTTCAGTGATCACAGTGTTACACAGTGTGAGCCCAGTGTCAGCTTCAGTGATCACAGTGTTACACAGTGTGAGGCCAGTGTCAGCTTCAGTGATCACAGTGTTACACAGTGTGAGGCCAGTGTCAGCTTCAGTGATCACAGTGTTACACAGTGTGAGGCCAGCGTCAGCTTCAGTGATCACAGTGTTACACAGTGTGAGGCCAGTGTCAGCTTCAGTGATCACAGTGTTACACAGTGTGAGGCCAGTGTCAGCTTCAGTGATCACAGTGTTACACAGTGTGTGGTCAGTGTTAGTGTGAGTGATCACAGTGTTACACAGTGTGTGGTCAGTGTTAGTGTGAGTGATCACAGTGTTACACAGTGTGAGGCCAGTGTCAGCTAAAGTGATCACAGTGTTACACAGTGTGAGGCCAGTGTTAGTGTGAGTGATCACAGTGTTACTCAGTGTGAGGCCAGTGTTAGCTTCAGTGATCACAGTGTTACACAGTGTGAGGCCAGTGCCAGCTTCAGTGATCACAGTGTTACACAGTGTGAGGCCAGTGTCAGCTTCCGTGATCACAGTGTTACACAGTGTGAGGCCAGTGTTAGCTTCAGTGATCACAGTGTTACACAGTGTGAGGACAGTGTCAGCTTCAGTGATCACAGTGTTACACAGTGTGAGGCCAGTGTCAGCTTCAGTGATCACAGTGTTACACAGTGTGAGGCCAGTGTTAGCTTCAGTGATCACAGTGTTACACAGTGTGAGGCCAGTGTCAGCTTCAGTGATCACAGTGTTACACAGTGTGTGGCCAGTGTTAGCTTCAGTGATCACAGTGTTACACAGTGTGAGGCCAGTGTTAGCTTCAGTGATCACAGTGTTACACAGTGTGAGGCCAGTGCCAGCTTCAGTGATCACAGTGTTACACAGTGTGAGGTCAGTGTTAGTGTGAGTGATCACAGTGTTACAGTGTGTGAGGTCAGTGTTAGTGTGAGTGATCACAGTGTTACACAGTGTGAGGTCAGTGTTAGTGTGAGTGATCACAGTGTTACACAGTGTGTGGTCAGTGTTAGTGTGAGTGATCACAGTGTTACACAGCGTGTGGTCAGTGTTAGTGTGAGTGATCACAGTGTTACACAGTGTGAGGCCAGTGCCAGCTTCAGTGATCACAGTGTTACACAGTGTGAGGTCAGTGTTAGTGTGAGTGATCACAGTGTTACAGTGTGTGAGGTCAGTGTTAGTGTGAGTGATCACAGTGTTACACAGTGTGAGGTAAGTGTTAGTGTGAGTGATCACAGTGTTACACAGTGTGAGGCCAGTGTCGGCTTCAGTGATCACAGTGTTACACAGTGTGAGGCCAGTGTTAGCTTCAGTGATCACAGTGTTACACAGTGAGAGCCCAGTGTCAGCTTCAGTGATCACAGTGTTACACAGTGTGAGGCCAGTGTCAGCTTCAGTGATCACAGTGTTACACAGTGTGAGTCCAGTGTCAGCTTCAGTGATCACAGTGTTACACAGTGTGTGGTCAGTGTTAGTGTGAGTGATCACAGTGTTAAACAGTGTGTGGTCAGTGTTAGTGTGAGTGATCACAGTGTTACACAGTGTGAGGCCAGTGTCAGCTTCAGTGATCACAGTGTTACACAGTGTGAGGCCAGTGTCAGCTTCAGTGATCACAGTGTTACACAGTGTGTGGTCAGTGTTAGTGTGAGTGATCACAGTGTTACACAGTGTGTGGTCAGTGTTAGTGTGAGTGATCACAGTGTTACACAGTGTGAGCCCAGTGTCAGCTTCAGTGATCACAGTGTTACACAGTGTGAGGCCAGTGTCAGCTTCAGTGATCACAGTGTTACACAGTGTGTGGTCAGTGTTAGTGTGAGTGATCACAGTGTTACACAGTGTGTGGTCAGTGTTAGTGTGAGTGATCACAGTGTTACACAGTGTGACCCCAGTGTCAGCTTCAGTGATCACAGTGTTACACAGTGTGAGGCCAGTGTCAGCTTCAGTGATCACAGTGTTACACAGTGTGAGGCCAGTGTCAGCTTCAGTGATCACAGTGTTACACAGTGTGAGGCCAGTGTCAGCTTCAGTGATCACAGTGTTACACAGTGTGAGGCCAGTGTCAGCTTCAGTGATCACAGTGTTACACAGTGTGAGGCCAGTGTCAGCTTCATTGATCACAGTGTTACACAGTGTGTGGTCAGTGTTAGTATGAGTGATCACAGTGTTACACAGTGTGTGGTCAGTGTTAGTGTGAGTGATCACAGTGTTACACAGTGTGAGGCCAGTGTCAGCTTCAGTGATCACAGTGTTACACAGTGTGAGGCCAGTGTCAGCTTCGGTGATCACAGTGTTACACAGTGTGTGGTCAGTGTTAGTGTGAGTGATCACAGTGTTACACAGTGTGTGGCCAGTGTTAGCTTCAGTGATCACAGTGTTACACAGTGTGAGGCCAGTGTTAGCTTCAGTGATCACAGTGTTACACAGTGTGAGGCCAGTGCCAGCTTCAGTGATCACAGTGTTACACAGTGTGAGGCCAGTGTCAGCTTCAGTGATCACAGTGTTACACAGTGTGAGGCCAATGTTAGCTTCAGTGATCACAGTGTTACACAGTGTGAGGCCAGTGTCAGCTTCAGTGATCACAGTGTGTGGCCAGTGTCAGCTTCAGTGATCACAGTGTTACACAGTGTGAGGCCAGTGCCAGCTTCAGTGATCACAGTGTTACACAGTGTGAGCCCAGTGTCAGCTTCAGTGATCACAGTGTTACACAGTGTGAGGCCAGTGTTAGCTTCAGTGATCACAGTGTTACACAGTGTGAGGCCAGTGTCAGCTTCAGTGATCACAGTGTGTGGCCAGTGTCAGCTTCAGTGATCACAGTGTTACACAGTGTGAGCCCAGTGACAGCTTCAGTGATCACAGTGTTACACAATGTGAGGCCAGTGTTAGCTTCAGTGATCACAGTGTTACACAGTGTGAGGCCAGTGCCGGATTCAGTGATCACAGTGTTACACAGTGTGAGGCCAGTGCCAGCTTCAGTGATCACAGTGTTGCACAGTGTGAGGACAGTGTCAGCTTCAGTGATCACAGTGTTACACAGTGTGAGGCCAGTGCCAGCTTCAGTGATCACAGTGTTACACAGTGTGAGGCCAGTGTCAGCTTCAGTGATCACAGTGTTACACAGTGTGAGGCCAGTGTCAGCTTCAGTGATCACAGTGTTACACAGTGTGAGGCCAGTGTCAGCTTCAGTGATCACAGTGTTACACAGTGTGAGGCCAGTGTCAGCTTCAGTGATCACAGTGTTACACATTGTGAGGCCAGTGTCAGCTTCAGTGATCACAGTGTGAGGACAATTTTAGTGCCTCATCCTGGCGTTACATGTAACGATGTCAACTCCCTGAAATGTAAGAAGAGAGACTGATACATTATTTACAAAGTAGGGTTCACTACCACTTTGATATTGGTAATAACTATCAGTATTATGGTGTATATGTGAGGTGCTGCGAGGCCTGATAACAACGGGTAAATATTTACCATCATAACATGTTTACTGACTCGAGAAGTGTCCCGCCAATGTTACTCAGTAGTGTTATTGTGGCAACGACAATGTATTATTTGGCAATTATACATGTTACTGAAGTAGCTAATGTATCAATTTATGATACAAGGGAAGCTAGTGGCCGTAGCAGTCAGTACAAAGTATTAATACATCAGAAGAAATGTTCTATTCATTTCCTGTACAGTTGCTATATGGTATCATCTTCACCCCATACATGTACGTCTGTCCTAAACTAATAGGGGTCGGATATAGGCTGGTCGGGGGTAGGCCTAAATTAAATGCTATAACATATATATCAGTTTATAACGCTACCCTCACGTACTATTTTCTCAGACTAAAATTATATCGTTTAGTGAAATCTGAGTTTGAAAAAACGTAGAGTTTACAACAAACTCTTTTGATGAGTTACTCGAGTGGGAAGATAATTACAGTGATAAAGACTAGATGGTTACATAGACGTACACATAGATGGGTAGATAGATGGATAGTTTTATAGATAGATAGATGGATGGATAGACGGAGAATGTATTGATGGATAAATGTATAGATAGATGGATATATAGACAGATGGATACATGGATGGAAAAAAGGTTTGACTGATCGAGTCACTTCTGGGGTGTGAGTTTTCAGTTGCATATATGCCTGGGGACCATTCAGGCATGTTCGCATTTGTGTTCCTCGCGTGTGCCCAAAAGAATGAGGTGATTTGATAAAATACCATGCCCAAGATTACCATCAGAGTGCCGGCGGGCTGATGGGGAAATAGCCTCGGCTACCATCAGCTGTTGTCCGGTCGTGTTGGTCGAGTGGATAAGGTGCCCTGTACACCAGTTGCATAGTGCTCCTGGCAGTATGGGTTTGAGTCACTTCTGGGGTGTGAGTTTTCATATTATACATATTATATATATATAAGGGAGTACCCACGACTACCCAAGTGGAAGACAGTAACAACGAATAATTCAACAATTAAACAATAATTACTTAAACAATACATGTATATCAAAACGTTTCAAGGCTTTGTCAATATTTTCGAACTCCGAAAAATATAGTAAACATAACATTTTTTGGCCGGAGTTTCCCAGTGCATATTTTGTTATAATATGTACGATGTGCTTTGTTACGGCAAACTTCCAAAAAACTTAGTGGATAATAAAGCCCTACTCATCATCTATGTCTTCAAGTGCCCACTCGGGGACTGTCAGAACCAACGAGCTCAATATATAGGCAAGACAACAACATCCCATTTCAAGACGCCTAACAATACACAAGTAGCAAGGTCCTGTTAAAGCACATATAATCCTTATTCATAACTAGACCATCACCAGAAATATTCTCACAAACACAACCAGCGTCTCGAAAGACACATAAGCCTACAAACGTCACTAAACATAAGCCTACCCCCACCCCCTATTTTTTTGGTCTCTTATTTTTACCCTTCTCTTATTCTATATCACCTCACTTTGTGGGGCCACGTGCGCAACACATATGTGAAAAAGCTTGAATGGTCCCCAAGCCAATATGCAACTGAAAACTCCACCCCCCCAGAAGGATTCGAACGTAATTTGCCCGGAGCACTGCAACTGGCTTACCCGGTACCTTAACCACTCGACCAACCATGACCGTACAGAAGACATTGGTAGGTGAGACTATATCCCCAACGTCTCGACGACACTTGGTGGTAAGCTTGGGCATAGTTATTTCATGGAATCACCTCACTTTGTTCACGTAGCCCCACAAATTGAGGTGATTCGATGAAATAACTATGCCCAAGCTTACCACCAAGTGCCCGTCCATCTTAATGAGGGGCAAGTGTGCTGACCACAAACACCCTATGACACTCACCATACCATGACATATCACCTTGCAAAGGTCCTCGAGACAAGCCTCATATGACAGGCCGTCAACCATGGACAGATAAAGAGACATTCTTTGATAGATATAGATAATAAGAACATCAGCAGCTGCAATAATATAAGGTATTACCAGCGCCAAATATCTGGAGCTGGAATATCTCCAAATATATCTCCTGAATATATTAGCACTGTAGTTTATCTTTGATTAGGATGGTTACTCTCATAATCAAGAAATATTATTAAGAGTATATGTGTTTCATCAATGAGAATATGAGGTACATCAATGATTATGTGAGATCAATCAATGATTATGTGAGATCAATCAATGATTATGTGAGATCAATCAATGAGTGAATGAGGTCTATCAATAGGCATGTGAGCTCCAACAATGAGTGTTTGATTGATAGAATAGACAAAGATACAACGTCCAATATCAGGAACGTTAGAAGGAAAGAATTGCGCAGAATTGAGTCTATATACTGAGACTAATGAAAAAAATGTGCATCGTAGACCTCAAGGAAAAACTTCCTCAGCATTAGAGTTGTAAATAAATGCAGCGAGTTAGATGGGGAAACAGATGAAGGCATGTCAGTACACATGTTTTATACCAAATACTTTAGAAAATGCAAGAAAAGTCATTGCAATAGCCGACTGCTCGAGTGCAGGGCTCTAGAGCTGAAACTCGACCCTGAGAGCTGATTCAAGAAAGCGCTTAGGCAAGTATAATAAAGTAGATCATGCATAAATAGCGAACGCGACTCAGGTGTTCAAAATGAGAACACACACAATATAGACACAGTTTAGAGAACACAAGCAACAAGCACACTCACTGAGGAAGACATTCAACTGCTTAAATTACATTAATATAAAAGGTTGAGTATAATTCTCTGCTTTAAAACTGTCATGGCGTCCGTTTCCACACATAAAAGGTTTCTGCCTCTAGAACGAAATTAACATTACCGTAATTAGCAGACCTCAGGATGAAGGCCTCATTATTGCTTAACAAAACACTTTCTTTTTGACAAGTGTGACAAACCATTAAATATTCATCAGTTATTGACACATGTTTCAGAGACGCGTAATATTACAACCAAAATAGTAATATTCTAAGTATTCATTTTCAATACACACAAACTTATAAGAGAATAACAAGTATTCCCATTAACTCCAGGCATCACCGACACGCTGCACTACAGTCAATATTGTTCTATGTGGAGTGAAGAACCACCAGTATACCTTCTTTTGGAATAATTTAAAGAGTTCGTAAAAAGTAAATATTAGAGCCAAACTTAACTATTTCTGGGCCTAGTATATAGCACATATATGTACTATATAAGGCCGAGGACAGTGTGTATTAGGCCTAGGAATGTTAGGAGACGTTTGGGTCAGTCAGCTTCACATAGTTATGTTGCTGATGAAAAAGTTTCCGGTTTTTCTAAATTCAATATTGCAAAGGTCTACATTTTGTTGGTCCATCGCTATATATAGGAACTATTTGGTGAGAAAGTACCAGTTAATACTTCCATTTAAGGAGTCTGGGCTGCAACATCCAGCTGCAAACATTGCCACGCAATCTTGCACAATCAATGAGATATTTATTGAAATATCTCATTCTCAATCGACTTGAGAATGGTCCAGGACAGACCGAAACGTCGTCGGCCCTTCATTTCCTAGTGTGTGGTCTGGTCAACAAACGTCAGCCACGTTATTGTGACTCATCGCCTGCATATTTATTGAACATAACAAAGGAACATCATGATTGTCGACATCGCTCATTGTGCTTGTCGGCTTTCATCAAAGTTCAAAATTGACTTCAACTTTAAAGTCATCAACTTTCTAAGTAATGCACAGAGAAGAAAAGTTTAAATTGCTTATCAGTAAGTTGGTGAAGCATGGAAATTTGTTTTAACACTTCTCATGGCATAGTTTACTTGTAAAACCAACCCTGTCACTTGGCTTGGCAACCAGGACCAGTGTCACTTGGCTTGGCCACCAGGACCAGTGTCACTTGGCTTGGCCACCAGGACCAGTGTCACTTGGCTTGGCCACCAGGACCAGTGTCACTTGGCTTGGCCACCAGGACCAGTGTCACTTGGCTTGGCCCCCCGGGCCAGTGTCACTTGGCTTGGCCCCCAGGACCAGTGTCACTTGGCTTGGCCCCCAGGACCAGTGTCATTTGGCAAGGCCCCCAGGACCAGTGTCACTTGGCTTGGCTCCCAGGACCAGTGTCACTTGGCTTGGCCCCCAGGACCAGTGTCATTTGGCTAGGCCCCCAGGACCAGTGTCACTTGGCTTGGCCCCCAGGACCAGTGTCATTTGGCAAGGCCCCCAGGACCAGTGTCACTTGGCTTGGCTCCCAGGACCAGTGTCACTTGGCTTGGCCCCCAGGACCAGTGTCATTTGGCTAGGCCCCCAGGACCAGTGTCACTTGGCTTGGCCCCCAAAGCCAGTGTCACTTGGCTTGGCCCCCAGGACCAGTGTCACTTGGCTTGGCCCCCAGGACCAGTGTCATTTGGCTAGGCCCCCAGGACCAGTGTCACTTGGCTTGGCCCCCAAAGCCAGTGTCACTTGGCTTGGCCCCCAAGACCAGTGTCACTTGGCTTGGCCCCCAAGACCAGTGTCACTTGGTTCTCAAGGTCAGTGTCATTTGGTTTGGCCCCCAGGACCAGTGTCACTTGGCTTGGCCCCTAGGACCAGTGTCACTTGGCTTGGCCCCTAGGACCAGTGTCACTTGGCTTGGCCCCCAGGACCAGTGTCACTTGGCTTGGCCCCTAGGACCAGTGTCACTTGGCTTGGCCCCCAGGACCAGTGTCACTTGGCTTGGCCCCAGGACCAGTGTCACTTGGCTTGGCCCCCAGGACCAGTGTCACTTGCCTTGGCCCCCAGGGCCAGTGTCACTTGGCTTGGCCCCCAGGACCAGTGTCACTTGTCTTGGCCCCCAGGGCCAGTGTCATTTGGCTTGGCCCCCAGGACCAGTGTCACTTGTCTTGGCCCCCAGGACCAGTGTCACTTGGCTTGGCCCCCAGGACCAGTGTCATTTGGCTTGGCCCCCAGGACCAGTGTCACTTGGTTTGGCCCCCAGGACCAGTGTCACTTGGCTTGGCCCCTAGGACCAGTGTCACTTGGCTTGGCCCCCAGGACCAGTGTCACTTGACTTGGCCCCAAGGACCAGTGTCACTTGGCTTGGCCCCCAGGACCAGTGTCACTTGTCTTGGCCCCCAGGATCAGTGTCACTTGGCTTGGCCCCCCGGGCTAGTGTCACTTGGCATGGCCCCCCAGGACCAGTGTCACTTGGCTTGGCCCCCCGGGCCAGTGTCACTTATCTTGGCCCCCAGGACCAGTGTCACTTGGCTTGGCCCCCCGGGCTAGTGTCACTTGGCTTGGCCCCCAGGACCAGTGTCACTTGGCTTGGCCCCCAGGACCAGTGTCACTTGGCTTGGCCCCCAGGACCAGTGTCACTTGGCTTGGCCCCCAGGACCAGTGTCACTTGGCTTGGCCCCCAGGACCAGTGTCACTTGGCTTGGCCCCCCAGGACCAGTGTCACTTGGCTTGGCCCCCAGGACCAGTGTCACTTGGCTTGGCCCCCAGGACCAGTGTCACTTGGCTTGGCCCCCAGGACCAGTGTCACTTGGCTTGGCCCCAAGGATCAGTGTCACTTGGCTTGGCCCCAAGGATCAGTGTCACTTGACTTGGCCCCAAGGACCAGTGTCACTTGACTTGGCCCCCAGGATCAGTGTCACTTGATTTGGCCACCAGGACCAGTGTCACTTGGCTTGGCCTTGAAGACACTCTTACTCCCCACTTAGACGACAGTGACGATTACTGGCCTGAGATCACGGTGCACAGTAGCTAAGTGATCCCTACCTACTGATGACTGACAACTAACGGACTCAGAACACGGTACACAGTAGCTAATTACACATACTGACGACTGTGATCTCAGTTCAGAGTAGCCAAACTATCACCAACTCCTTTACTTAATTATTATAATTGTGAGGTATTATACTAGAAAAAAATTACAAGAAAATTCTATGTATTAACATTCAAGCAAGTTTATCTATAAAAAGAAATTAATTTTTCTTTTAAATATTTCTCAGTTTTTATGCAAAACTGTCATGTGAATTTAGGTGATTTAAAAATTGCTTTAAAATATGTACCTTGTTTTATACATAATTTTTTATTTTGATATTAATTAGTATTTTTGCTAAAAATTTCCCCCTCCCCGCTCAGCTCGTTGTCGCCGTGTGGGGGCTTCGTGGGCGGCTGCTGGAGTGTGATGCTCCTTAGGACAGTCCTCTGTCCTTTTCTAGCCTTGTGCTCCTGCTGCCGTCCTCTCCAATTCTGCTGGGCACCTTTTCCTTTTCCTTCTGTTTCGTTTTTCTCCCCCCTCTTCTCCTATCTGCTTGCCGTTTCCTGCCGACCTTTTGCTCGTTCTGGTTCTTCCATGGACTTCTTCTATTTTGACGCCCGGGTGCTTGAGGAGGCATACTCATGCACCCGTAGAACTGCAGTACCCGACGTCGAGAGCGAGGGGACCCTTTTATTGTCAATCCCCACTTCGTCACTGAACCCGATCTCGACGGACTGTCGGTTTCTTAAGGTGGCGTTTGTGGGGCGTATACTCACGACGCACCCCTAGGAGGCCCCGACTAGATCGGCGATAGCTTCTTGTTGGGTGTCCTGCCTCTAATTGTGGCTCCATGGTGGGTGTGGGGGCTCATTCGTGAGTGAATTCTTAATTTCGTCAAGATGATAACCCCTGTTTCGGCTGCTTCTGGCTTACCTTTTCAGGCTCGTGGGGTGGGCGACCAAGCCCCCGAGTCGGTCCGTATTGGAAGACCGGGCTCTGTAGCCTCCGCTGCATTGGGCCCCGACCTTGCTCCTCCTTTGGCCTCTCTGACTCCTTCCCCTGGCTCCCCTCCCTCCTCTGTGGTTGGGTCGAGCCCCAAGCCCCCAGTGGTGACTACCTCGTCCCCTGGCGCGGCTCCTTCTCTAGTTGTAACTACTGCGCCTTTTAACCCCTCTCTCTCTGGGGGTTCTCACCGCCGTTCTCGTCACGGCCGCCCTCGCTCGATTCCTTCCAGTTCTGCTACCTATCAAGCCTTGTTTGGTCCCGCTTCGTGGGCCAAATATTTTGATCTCCTCCCTCTTGATTCTGCGCCTCCTGACGATTTCTCCCTTCATCGACATCTCATTGATTCCGTGGATGCCTCCATTACTTTCAACCCCACTCGTCTCGGTACACGTGTCGTTGCTGCTCCTTCTCAGGATGCTGCTTCCCGCTTGGCTGCCTTATCCCGCCTTGGCGAGACCCCCGTTCGGGTCTCGAAGAATGCTCAATTGAATGCCAGTGTTGGCACTATTTTGCTCCCGCCCCATGTTGCAACCGGTGTTCGGGACCTGCGCGACTACCACGACGATATTCGCCATATCCTCGCTGCCCAGGGCCATTCTATTCTCCAGGTGGACACGTTTACTCGTCCCCCTCGTGGTAGTCGCCGTCAACCCCTCCGGGTTGTGAAGATTACCTTTGATGGTAGGACCCTTCCACCCTCTGTCATTCTTGCTGGTGCCAGGTGCTCTGTCCAGGAGTACATTCCTTCTCCTCGGCTCTGCAACAAGTGCTGGAGGTTTGGGCATGGTGCCCTCCGCTGCTCCGGGACTGTCTCTCTCTGTCCTTTGTGTGGTGGCGAAGGTCACTCTAAGTCGGAGTGCACTTCTCCCCAGGCTCGTTGCCTCAACTGCGGTGAGGCCCATCCTACCTTCTCCCGTGCGTGTGTCCATTACAAGCTTGAGGCAGCCGTCCTCAACCTGAAGCACCGGGAGCGTTTATCTTTTCCTGAGGCGAGGCGCCAGGTTCGCCGGCTCCCGCCTTATGCTCATATCTCTTATGCTCGCGTGTTGCGCTCTTCCTCTCCTCGTCCTTCCTGCCTTCCTCAGACTCACAACCGTTTCCGGGCCTTGGACCCTGATGCGCCCACTGCCCCCTCCTCTGTTCCTTTGGGTTCTCTCCCGAAGAATCCTCCTCCTGGTCCTCTGTCTGGGGTTCCCCTTCCTTCTACCCGGTCTGTCGTGTCTTCTGTGTCTTCTTCCTCGTCCCCCTCCGATCCTCCTTCCCATCCTCTTCCTCCATCTATTGGCTCTCCCCACCGCCTGTCGGTGCGGGCGGATGTCCATCGCTCTCCTAACGGCCGTCGTGTGTGCTCTCGTTCGGCTTCTCCCGTTGAGACACTGGAATCCGTTGCCCGGTACGTAGTTGCTGGGACACCGGTCTCTTTAAGTCAGAAGCGTAAGCCTGGCTCCTCTCCTTCCTCTTCCCCGGCGGGTAAGAAGGCTTCGCTTTCTTCCTCAGCTCCTCCTTCTGGCTCTGTTGCTCCTTCCCCTCCCGTTTCAGTGCTTGCGCCCCCTGTTCCTGCTATGGAGGTTTCTTTGGCCCCTGCTTCCCTTTCGGTTGCTGCTCTTGCTGGGGTTCGCTCCCCTCTTTCTACTCCCCCTCCTCCTGCTGCTGTCCTTGACGGCTCCTCTCCGTTGTCTCCTCCTCTTCCTCCTCCTCCTCCAGACCCTGCCCGCCCACCTCTGCTCTGTTCTCCCGTTTCCTTCCCTCCGTCTTTGCTCAGTTTACCCATGCCCCCTAACCCTGACTTTGCTGACCCTGATCCCGACCCTGATATTCTTTAACGTGCTCTGTTGGTCTTTCGCCTTTGTTTCTTCCTTGTTCTCTGTTTTTGTCCTTTCTCTTCTCGTCGTTGTCCATTCTTCAATGGAACGTTTGAGGTTATTACGCCAATTTCCTCGAACTCCAACTTCTGATTTCGCGGTTTTCGCCCCTTTGTGTCTGTCTCCAGGAGCCAATGCTTGGTGCTCGTCCTGGTCGTTTTCGTGGCTATTCCTTTCTCTCCCCCCCCCAGCCATTGCTGGGGCTTCTAATTCTTCTGCTCTTTTGATTCGTGCTGATGTTCCCTTTGTTCCTTTACTTTTTCCTTCGCCTCTCCATTGTTCTGCTGCTCGTATCTTTGTGGGGAAATGGTACACAGTTTGTTCCATTTATCTCCCCCCGAGTGTCCCGCTCTCTCTTCCTGATTTGAAACACCTCCTGGACTCCTTGCCGGAGCCTGTGCTCCTGCTGGGTGACTTCAATTGTCGTCATTCTCTTTGGGGTGACGTTCTGACGAATACCCGGGGTCGCCTCCTTGAGCCGTTTCTCCTCTCTTCTTCCCTGTCTCTTATGAATTCTGGTGAGCCCACTCATTTGGACTCTCGGACTCGCACCCTTTCTTGTCTTGATCTTTCTCTCTGCTTTTCTTCTCTTTACTTAGATTTCACGTGGCAGGTTCTTGATGACCTCCATGGAAGTGATCATTTCCCCATCCTTGTTTCCTTTTTCTCTTTTCGCCCTTCCCTCTCTTTCCCTAGGTGGCAGTTTGCTAAGGCAGACTGGACCCTATTTACCCTCAGTGCTGCTCTCCCTGACCTCTCCCTTCTGCCTCTCTCTCGCGCTCTCCTCCTTTTTCATGACACTGTCTTCAACGCTGCCCTCCGCTCTATTCCTCGCTCTTCCTCTCGGGGTCCACGGAAGTGCGTTCCCTGGTGGAATGCGGACTGTGCTCGGGCTGTCCGCTGTAAGCGTGCAGCCTGGAAGAGGCACCGCCGTAGGCAGACGACCGATTCTTTTCTTTTCTTTCGGAAAGCGAGTGCGGTGGCCCGTAGGGCCATCCGTACGGCTAAACGTGAATGTTGGGCATCTTATGTCTCATCAATTACGTCCGAGACCCCTCTGGCCCAGATCTGGAAGCGTATCCGCAAGATAGCGGGTAAGTTCGTTCCCGATGTTTCACCGGTCCTTCACCTCCATGATACTCTTGTAGCGGACCCGTTGCAGGTCGCTTCCGAACTGGGTTCCCATTTTTCTTCTGTTAGCTCTGGTCTTCATCTTCCCCAATCTTTCCTTCTTCGTAAACCTGTCCTTGAGTCTCGTCCTTTAGATTTCTGCACTCATCTTCAGCTTCCCTATAATGATCCCTTCTCTCTCTCTGAACTTCGTTCTGCCCTGGCCCTCTGCGGTTCTACGGCGGCGGGCTCCGATGGTATTCATTATGAGATGCTTCGCCATCTCCCTCCGGGCACGTCTCAGTATTTACTGAGTCTGTATAATCGGATCTGGGAGTCGTCGTCAGTCCCTGAGGACTGGCTCGATGCCGTTGTCCTCCCTGTTCGCAAACCGGGGTCTCTGGGTACTTCCCCTAAGGACTTTCGCCCTATTGCTCTCACAAGTTGTGTCTGCAAACTCTTTGAACGTATGGTTAACGTTCGTCTGATGTGGTTCCTGGAACACCATCACCTCCTCTCCCCTTCTCAATTTGGTTTCCGCAAGTGCCGCAGCACGACAGATGTCCTGGTGAACTTGGAGGTCTATATTCGTACTGCTTTTGCTGCGAAGACCTCCGTTGTTGCCGTCCTTTTTGACCTAGAAAAGGCTTACGACACCACTTGGCGTTATCATATCCTCTCTCAACTTCATTCTTTTGGCCTTCGTGGTCATCTCCCTCTCTTTCTCCGCAGCTTCCTCTCTCGTCGTTCCTTTCGGGTGCGCCTTGGTACCGCTCTCTCTCCCTCTTTTCAGCAATACGAAGGTGTGCCCCAGGGTGGTGTTCTGAGCACTACTCTTTTTCTTGTTGCCCTCAATGGTCTTCTTTCCTCTCTTCCTTCTGGTGTCTTCTCCGCTCTCTATGTCGATGATCTTACCCTTTGTTGTCAGGGTGATGATTCGCCTCTCCTTCAACGCCGGCTTCAACTTGCAATTGATGCCGTGTCGTCTTGGGCCACAGGTCATGGCTTCAAGTTCTCTACTTCTAAGACTTGTGCCATGACTTTTACGCGGAAACGGGTTGTTCTTCGTCCCTCTTTGTCGCTTTATGGTCATCCCCTTGAATACAAAGATTCCGCGAAGCTTTTGGGGTTATTCCTTGACACTCGTTTGTCTTGGTCTCCCCATATCTCTTACCTCCGTGTTGAGTGCTCTAAGGCCCTTACCCTCCTTCGGGTCTTGTCCCATACTTCTTGGGGGGCAGATAGGCGCACTCTCCTTGCTTTACATTCCTCTCTCGTCCTGTCTAAGCTCGATTATGGTTGCCCTGCTTACTCGTCTGCTTCTCCTTCTACTCTTCGCCGTCTTGATGCTTTGCACCATACTGGGTTGCGCCTCAGTTCTGGTGCCTTTCGTTCGACTCCCATCCTTAGCTTGTATGTTGACACTGGCTTCCTGTCTCTCCAGGACCGCCGTGATCGCTACTGTCTTCGCTATCTTGCGCGGTCTTTGCAACATCCTTCCTCTCGCCTCTGTCGTGCTTTAACTTTTACCCCTCCTGCGGTTCCTGTTCCTCTTCACCACCTCCCTCTTTCTGTCCGGTTATCTCGCCTACAGGATTCTCTCTCCGTTCATATTTCTGATGTTTCTCCTCGTGTTGTTCCTTCTTTGCCCCCGTGGAGGGTCCCTCTTCCGCGGTTTTGTACTTCCTTGACCCGTATCACTAAAGCTTTTATCCCTCCTACGGTTCTCAAACGCCTTTTCCTCGAGCACTTTTCTTCTCACTCCCGCTCCGTTTCTGTCTTCACCGATGGGTCTAAGTCAGCGGACGGTGTTGGCTACTCTGTTGTTTTTCCTGATCGCACTTATATGTGTCGCTTGCCTCCGGAGACTAGCATCTTTACAGCAGAACTTTATGCTATTCTCTATGCTCTTCGTCTCCTGCTTTCTCGTTGTCAGTCCTCCTTTGTGGTTGTTGTTGACTCTCGTAGTGCCCTCATGGCTCTCGGGTCCTTTAATCCGGTTCATCCAGTAGTTGTCGAGATCCAGCATTGGCTGTTTCTCGTTCACAGTAAATTTAAGTCGGTTGAGTTTTGTTGGGTTCCCAGCCATATTGGTGTGTCTTTAAATGAGCGTGCGGATGCTGCCGCTAAGGAAGCTGTCCGCTCTTGTCCCATCTCTCGTAAAGGCATTCCGTATTCCGACTTTTACCTAGTTATCCATTCCTCAGTTCTTACCCGTTGGCAGGCTTCTTGGTTGTCTGTTACTGGTAACAAGCTACGTACTCTTAAATGTTGTGTTTCCTCGTGGCCGTCCTCCTTCCACCGTAACCGGCGGTGGGAAACAGCTCTGGCGAGGTTGCGTATTGGCCATACTCGCTTAACCCATGGTCACTTGATGGAGCGCCGCCCTGCTCCTTATTGTCCTAGTTGCATTGTCCCTCTTACGGTCGTGCATGTCCTTCTTGAATGTCCTGACTTCCAGGACGAGCGTGTGTCTTGCTTTCCAACCGCCCCTCGCGGTCACCTGTCCCTCGATAGAATTCTTGGTGACTCGGATACTTTTGATATCGTTCGCCTTATGCGTTTTTGTTCTCGTATTGGCATCCTTGGTGATATTTAGCGCCCTCTGATTATTTTGCGTATTTGATGGTGCTACATAGCCTTCCCGGTTTGGTGCCTTCTTTTGATAATTACTTACTTACTTACTTGCTAAAAATTTATTGTAATTAAGAAAAATTTTATTTGCTTGCCTTCCCTCACTCCTGAGGAAGACTATTGAGTTCATTTTTAATACATATTTAAAGGGTGACTATAATATTGACAATATATTGTGTTGATTCATTGTTTCAAGAGAAGTGCTATGCTGGAAGATGACATTTTGTTGATGGGTCATGACTAAAGGCGCACCCTTTCTCTCCTCTTCTAAACCTTCTTTCTCTTTATACACGACGACCACTAGGAAGCCTCGTGATGGTGCGAGTCACCAAACTCTTGTGGGTTGCAACAACACTGGTCTCAGAACATGCTATATTGTAGATAAGTGATCCCCACTTACGACTGTGACGATCAGTGGCCCCAGAACAAGTTGCACAATAGCTAAGTGATCATGGCCCCCAGGACCAGTGATGACTGTGTGACGACCATTTGCTTTAGAACATGCTGCACAGTAGTTAACTGATCCGTACTTACTGAATGTATGACGACCAGTGGTCTCAGAATACGGTGCACAGTAGATAAGTGATTCCTACGTACTGACGAATAGTGGCCTCAGAACACGGTGCACAGTAGCTAAGTAATCCGCGCTTAATGACGACTACTAGGCTCAGAACATGGTACACAGTAGTTCATTACTCATAGCGACAAATGTGATCTCAGTTCAGAGTAGCCAAGCTATCACCAATTGCTGATGAGTGAGAATCCAGTCATTGTTTCTAGCTGCATCCCATCCTCCAAATTGACAGTACGATTTAATACTAAGTGAAAATAAGTACAATTCCTAACTGCTATGAATAGTATATAATTGCACTTATTTCTCTTCTTACATTTACCACCCTATTTTTAGAGGACGGGCTGCTATATACTATAATTATTAAGTATAATTTATAAAATTTTAAAGTAAATAGTTGTTGTGTAAAGTATTATGCGCAAGTTTATAAATAAATATTTTTTGTTTTTATTTTATATTTTTTACTAATTTTTATACAAAACTGTCTAATGATTTCAGGCGAATTTAAAATTGTCCTAAAAACTGATCATTATTTTATATAATATATTTAATTTTTATATGATTTATTTTTGTCTTACTGTAATTAAGATGATATAAGTGCTATTTATTTGCTTGTCCTCCCAAACGCCTGAGGAAAATTGATTTGTTGATTTTCTATTCATCGTTAAAGGGTTACTATAATATTCAGAATATATTGCGTTCATTCATTGTTTCAATGATGAAAGATGACAATTTGTTAATGGGTCATGACTACAGGCGCACCCTTTCTCTCCTCTTCTAAACTTTTTTCTCTTTATACTCGACGACCACTAGGAAGCCTCATGATGGCGAGTCACCAAACTCTTGTGGGTTGCAACCACACTGGACTCAGAACATGGTACAATGTATCTAATGTTAGGACCCCAGGCAGCCTGAAGAACGAGTCTAACTGTCTTTAGAGTTATTCCGACTACTGGACCTGATTGAGAAGTTAGAGGAAGTGTAAATATATGAATGTATTCTAAATACATGACAAATGTCAGTGAATAGTTTAAAAGCATGCGCAGAGGATGAACATGTAAATAAGTGACATGACATGAGATGTCGACACTCTGTTGACATGAAGTGAGACTCGCGGGACATCTTGACCATACTTGAGCAACAGAAGTTGTGAGGGAATGTCGCGTTCTGTTGAGCTCCTGGTCGAGGAGGACAACCTAGTTGTGTGCTCCTTCAAGAGGAGGGAATCAGGCAGGCGTTTATGCGGGAAGACTTAATGTACTCAAGTCAGGAGCAGAAGAGCTGTGAGGCAGTCTAAAAGAGACCTGGTTGGATGTCATAGGAGGACAACATCTTGGAGCAGCAGCTGATTGAGCGCCCTCCAGATACAAATTCTGCGGTTTGTGAGGGAGAACTGCAACGTTTGTGAGGGAGAACTGCAACGTTTGTGAAGGAGAACTGCAACGTTTGTGAGGGAGAACTGCAACGTTTGTGAGGGAGAACTGCAACGTTTGTGAGGGAGAGCTGCAACGTTTGTGAGGGAGAACTGCAACGTTTGTGAGGGACAACTGCAACGTTGTGAGGGAGAACTGCAACGTTTGTGAAGGAGAACTGCAACGTTTGTGAGGGAGAACTGCAACGTTTGTGAGGGAGAACTGCAACGTTTGTGAGGGAGAACTGCAACGTTTGTGTGGGAGAACTGCAACGTTTGTGAGGGACAACTGCAACGTTTGTGAGGGATAACTGCAACGTTTGTGTGGGAGAACTGCAACGTTTGTGTGGGAGAACTGCAACGTTTGTGTGGGAGAACTGCAACGTTTGTGTTGGAGAACTGCAACGTTTGTGTGGGAGAACTACAACGTTTGTGAGGGAGAACTGCAACGTTTGTGAGGGAGAACTACAACGTTTGTGTGGGAGAACTGCAACGTTTGTGTTGGAGAACTACAACGTTTGTGTGGGAGAACTACAACGTTTGTTTGGGAGAACTGCAACGTTTGTGTGGGAGAACCACAACGTTTGTGAGGGAGAACTGCAACGTTTGTGTGGGAGAACTACAACGTTTGTGTGGGAGAACTGCAACGTTTGTGTGGGAGAACTACAACGTTTGTGAGGGAGAACTGCAACGTTTGTGTGGGAGAACCACAACGTTTGTGAGGGAGAACTGCAACGTTTGTGTGGGAGAACCACAACGTTTGTGTGGGAGAACCACAACGTTTGTGTGGGAGAACTGCAACGTTTGTGAGGGAGAACTGCAACGTTTGTGTGGGAGAACCACAACGTTTGTGAGGGAGAACTGCAACGTTTGTGTGGGAGAACTGCAACGTTTGTGAGGGAGAACTGCAACGTTTGTGAGGGAGAACTGCAACGTTTGTGAGGGAGAACTGCAACGTTTGTGAGGGAGAACTGCAACGTTTGTGTGGGAGAACCACAACGTTTGTGAGGGAGAACTGCAACGTTTGTGAGGGCAAACTGCAACGTTTGTGTGGGAGAACTACAACGTTTGTGTGGGAGAACTGCAACGTTTGTGTGGGAGAACTGCAACGTTTGTGTTGGAGAACTACAACGTTTGTGTGGGAGAACTACAACGTTTGTGTTGGAGAACTACAACGCTTGTATGGGAAAGCTACAATGTTTGTGTGGTGGAAGTTAGTGAGAGAACTTCGTGCCAGAGGAGTACAAGCTATACTGTAAGGTGAAGTAGGACTTCCAGTGAGAACTGGAACTTCATGAACCTAATGAATCTTAGAGTTGTGTAGGGAGCTACAGGTCGTTGGTGTGAAGCGTTTGGGGAGAGCTTCACTGGCATATAAGGAGGACTACACTGATTGGTGGTGCTGCAGGAGTTCCTTACATATTCTGGGGACCCAGATGATGATTGTAGTGGGGGACCTCGAGTAATGGAGTAGAGGACCATATGGACCTGATAGGACCTGAGCTGGCTTTTGCTCTTGTCCTGGTGAGGCTTCCTGGCTAGAGAGAGAGAGAGAAAGACTCGGATATAACATGGGTGATAGTGGACTATAACTGAGGGGGATTGAGAGATCATCCCACAGTAAGGAGAGTGCGGGGAGTCACGGCGGCACAAGAGGGGGTGTGTACACATGACAACTAGGCAGTGTGAGCCGTAACCCCGAACAAAGGTGACACTGAACCTCTCTCCCAGAACCAGACGCTCACCAGGGTGATCTCTTAAATAATTGCAAGCACTCCAGTGTTCAGTGCTGGTCGACCGACGGTAGCAGGAGTGTGGCTGCCGAGGTCGACTGTTCGTTCTGTCAGGGCGTGGTTGGGGACCTCTGTTCAATGGTAAGCGAATATCAGGTTGGTTCAAATAACCAAGTTTCAGTGCAGGAATAAAGAAAAACTCTCCCGACTCCCCTCCACACCCAACGATTCTAAGTGATCAATACATACTTACATATGACTTTGACGACCAGTTGCCTGAGAACAAGGTGCATAGAAGCCAAGTTATCCCTCCCTTACTGACGACCTTGACAATCACTGGCCTCAGAATACGGTGCACAGTAGCTGTGATCCCCACTTTTTTACGACTGTAACGACCATGCAGTGGCCTCAAAACTCTGTGCACAGTAGCTGTGGTCCCCACTTACTGACGACTGTGACGACTACTGGCGCAATGAGGCACTCTGGTGTGGCGAGGCTCTCTGGTGTGGTGTGACGCACTCTGGTGTGGTGCGAGGCACTCTGGTGTGGTGTGACGCACTCTGGTGTGGTGCGACGCACTCTGGTGTGGTGCGAGGCACTCTGGTGTGGTGCGAGGCACTCTGGTGTAGTGAGGCACTCTGGTGTAGTGTTAGGCACTCTGGTGTAGTGAGGCACTCTGTTGTAGTGATACACTATGGTGTAGTGGGACACTCTGGTGTATTGTGAGGCACTCTGGTGTAGTGAGGCACTCTGGCGTAGTGTCAGGCACTCTGGTGTAGTGAGGCTGTCTGGTGTAGTGAGGCACTTTGGTGTAGTGAGGCACTCTGGTGTAGTGTCAGGCACTCTGGTGTAGTGTCAGGCACTCTGGTGTAGTGAGTCACTCTGGTGTAGTGAGGCACTCTGGTGTAGTGAGGCACTCTGGTGTAGTGAGGCACTCTGATGTGAGGCACTCTGGTGTAGTGAGACACTCTGGTGTAGTGAGGCACTCTGGTGTTGTGAGACACTCTGGTGTAGTGAGACACTCTGGTGTAGTGAGACACTCTGGTGTAGTGAGGCACTCTGGTGTAGTGAGACACTGTGTTGTAGTGAGACACTCTGTTGTAGTGAGACACTCTGGTGTAGTGAGACACTCTGGTGTAGTGAGACACTGGTGTAGTGAGGCACTCTGGTGTAGTGAGACACTCTGGTGTAGTGAGACACTCTGGTGTAGTGAGGCACTCTGGTGTAGTGAGGCACTCTGGCATAGTGTGGCACTCTGGTGTAGTGTGTCACTCTGGTGTAGTGAGGCACTCTGGTGTAGTGAGACACTCTGGTGTAGTGAGACACTCTGGTGTAGTGAGACACTCTGGTGTAGTGAGGCACTCTGGTGTAGTGAGACACTGTGTTGTAGTGAGACACTCTGTTGTAGTGAGACACTCTGGTGTAGTGTGGCACTCTGGGGTAGTGAGACACTCTGGTGTAGTGAGACACTCTGGTGTAGTGAGACACTCTGGGGTAGTGAAACACTCTGGTGTAGTGAGACACTCTGGTGTAGTGAGGCACTCTGGTGTAGTGAGGCACTCTGGCGCAGCAGCGAGGCACTCTGGTGTAGTGAGACACTCTGGTGTAGTGAGACACTCTGGTGTAGTGAGGCACTCTGGTGTAGTGAGGCACTCTGGCATAGTGTGGCACTCTGGTGTAGTGTGTCACTCTGGTGTAGTGAGGCACTCTGGTGTAGTGAGGCAGTCTGGTGTTGTGAGGCACTCTGGTGTAGTGAGGCACTCTGGTGTAGTGAGGCAGTCTGGTGTTGTGAGGCACTCTGGTGTAGCGTGGCACTCTGGTGTAGTGAGGCACACTGGTGTAGTGAGGCACTCTGGTGTAGTGAGGCACTCTGGTGTAGTGTGGCACTCTGGTGTAGTGAGGCACTCTGGTGTAGTGAGACACTCTGGGGTAGTGAGACACTCTGGTGTGGTGAGACACTCGGGTGTAGTGAGGCACTCTGGTGTAGTGAGGCACTCTGGTGTAGTGAGGCACTCTGATGTAGTGTTGCACTCTGGTGTTGTGAGGCACTCTGGTGTAGTGAGGCACTCTGGTGTAGTGAGGCACTCTTATGAAGTGATACACTCTGGTGTAGTGAGGCACTCTGGTGTTGTGAGGCACTCTGGTGTTGTGAGGCACTCTGGTGTTGTGAGGCACTCTGGTGTAGTGAAGCACTCTGGTGTAGTGAAGCACTCTGGTGTTGTGAGGCACTCTGGTGTTGTGAGGCACTCTGGTGTAGTGAAGCACTTTTGTGTAGTGAAGCACTCTGGTGTTGTGAGGCACTCTGGTGTTGTGAGGCACTCTGGTGTAGTGAAGCACTTTTGTGTAGTAAGGCACTCTGATGTAGTGTTGCACTCTGGTGTTGTGAGGCACTCTGGTGTAGTGAGGCACTCTGGTGTAGTGAGGCACTCTTATGAAGTGATACGCTCTGGTGTAGTGAGACACTCTGGTGTAGTGAGGCACTCTGGTGTAGTGAGACACTCTGGTGTTGTGAGGCACTCTGTAATGAGGCACTCTGGTGTAGTGAGGCACTCTGGTGTAGTGTGAGGCACTCTGGTGTAGTGAAGAACGCCTACTCTTTTACTCCCAACTTACTGACAACTGTGACGACCACTGGTCTGAGAACACGGTGCACAGTAGCTAAAAAATCCCAACTTACTGATGACTGTGTGAAGACTATTGGCTTCGGAACACGGTGCACAGTAGCTAGGTGATCTCTACTTACTGATGACTGTGTGACGACTAGTGACCTCAAAACACAGTGCACAGTAGCTAATTGATCTCCACTTTATACGACTACTGGGCTCAGAACGTGGTACACAGTATCTAATTACACATACCGACTACTGTTATCTTAGTTCAGAGTAGCCAAGCTATCGCCAAATACTTGTGGGTGAGAATGAGTTCACATATTTATCTTTTATATTTGATATTATGCCGAATTATTTTTTACAATATAATTTTTTTGTAAGTAGTGATATTAAAGTTTATGTATAAATATTTTTTTATTTTTTTTTATTTATTGTGTTTTACTTTGTATACAAAACTAAAATAATTACTTAAGTAATTTTAAAGTCTTTTTTAAAAACTTTACACAAATTTATATAAAACTTTTTATTTTTATATAAGAAATTTTTTGCCTAAAAATTATTTGTAATTAAGATGATATAAATGTTATTCATTTGATTGATCTCCCTCACTCAGGAGATACACAGCAGTGTTTTTTTTATATCTTTAAAGGGTAACTAAAATATTCACAATATATTGTGATCAGTCATTGTTTCGAGAGAAGTGCGATGCTGGAAGATGACCATTTGTTGATGGGTCATGACTATTGGCGCACCCTTTCTCTCCTCTTCTAAACCTTCTTTCTCTTTATACACGACGACCACTAGGAAGCCTCGTGATGGTGCGAGTCACCAAACTCCTGTGGGTTGCAACCACACTAGTCTCAGAACACGGTACACAGTAGTTAAGTGATCACTACTTACTGACGACTGTGACTTACCTACCTAGCGGTTACCTTGAGGTGCTTCCGGGGCTTAACGTCCCCGCGGCCCGGTCGTCGACCAGGCCTCCTGGTTGCCGGACTGATCAACCAGGCTGTTGGACGCGGCTGCTCGCAGCCTGACGTATGAGTCACAGCCTGGTTGATCAGGTATCCTTTGGAGGTGCTTATCCAGTTCTCTCTTGTACACTGTGAGGGATCGGCCAGTTATGACGATCAGTGTCCCTGAACAAAATGCACAGTAGCTAAGTGATCCCTACTTACTTTTGACTGTGTGATGAACATTTGCCTCAGAACACGCTGCACAGTAGCAAACTGATCCCTACTTACTGACTCTGTGACGGCCACTGGTCTCAGAATACTGTGTACAGTAGCCAAGTGATCCCCACTTACAGATGACTGTGTGACGACCACTGGCCTCATAACACAGTGCACAGTAAGTGATCCCGCTGAATGACGACTACTGGGCTCAGAACATGGTACACAGTAGTTAATTTAATTACTCATAACGGCAAATGTGACCTCAGTTCAGAGTAGCCAAGTTATCACCAATTACTGATGAATGATAATCCAGTCCTGCCTTTAAATACTATAATTATTAAGTATAATTTACAAAATTTTGTTAATAAAAACTTTGATTAAAGAATTTTACGCAAGTTTTTATATATATACTATTTTATTTTGTTTTATATATTTTTCTAACTTTTATACAAAACTGTCAAGTAATTTTAGGCGATTTTAAAATTGTCCTAAAAACTGTTAATTATTTTACACAAATTATTTAATTTTTATATGATTTAATTTTGTCTTTAAGACTTGACTGTAATTAAGATGATATAAATGCTATATATTTGCTTGTCCTTCCAAACGCTAGAGGTAGATTGTAAAGTTGGTTTTCTATACATCGTTAAAGGGTTACTATAATATTCAGAATATATTGCGTTCATTCATTGTTTCAATGCTGGAAGATGACTATTTTTTAATGGGTCATGACTATAGGCGCACCTTTTCTCTCCTCTTCTAAACCTTCTTTCTCTTTATACACGACGACCACTAGGAAGCCTCGTGATGGTGCGAGTCACCAAACTCTTGTGGGTTGCAACCACACTGGACTCAGAACATGGTACAATGTAGCTAATGTTAGGACCCCAGGTAGCCTGAAGAACGAGTCTAACTGTCTTAGACTCCGCCTACTGGACCTGATTGAGAAGTTAGAGGAAGTGTAGATATATGAATATATTCTAAATACATGACAAATTTCAGTGAATAGTTTAAAAGCATGTGCAGAGGATGAACATGTAAATAAGTGACATGACATGAGATGTCGATACTTTGCTGACATGAAGTGAGACTCGCGGGATATCTTGACCATACTTGAGCAACAGAAGTT
This sequence comes from Procambarus clarkii, assembly GCF_040958095.1. Taxonomy (NCBI): domain Eukaryota; kingdom Metazoa; phylum Arthropoda; class Malacostraca; order Decapoda; family Cambaridae; genus Procambarus; species Procambarus clarkii. The sequence goes on from NC_091152.1 coordinate 19,752,759, forward strand.
GTGAGGGAATGTCGCGTTCTGTTGAGCTCCTGGTCGAGGAGGACCACCTAGTTGTGTGCTCCTTCAAGAGGAGGGAATCAGGCAGGCGTTTATGTGGGAAGACTTAATGTACTCAAGTCAGGAGCAGAGGAGCTGTGAGGCAGTCTAAAAGAGACCTGGTTGGATGTCATAGGAGGACAACATCTTGGAGCAGCAGCTGATTGAGCGCCCTCCAGATACAAATACTGCGGTTTGTGAGGGAGAACTGCAACGTTTGTGAGGGAGAACTGCAACGTTTGTGAGGGAGAACTGCAACGTTTGTGAGGGAGAACTGCAACGTTTGTGAGGGAGAACTGCAACGTTTGTGTGGGAGAACCACAACGTTTGTGAGGGAGAACTGCAACGTTTGTGAGGGCAAACTGCAACGTTTGTGTGGGAGAACTACAACGTTTGTGTGGGAGAACTGCAACGTTTGTGTGGGAGAACTGCAACGTTTGTGTTGGAGAACTACAACGTTTGTGTGGGAGAACTACAACGTTTGTGTTGGAGAACTACAACGCTTGTATGGGAAAGCTACAATGTTTGTGTGGTGGAAGTTAGTGAGAGAACTTCGTGCCAGAGGAGTACAAGCTATACTGTAAGGTGAAGTAGGACTTCCAGTGAGAACTGGAACTTCATGAACCTAATGAATCTTAGAGTTGTGTAGGGAGCTACAGGTCGTTGGTGTGAAGCGTTTGGGGAGAGCTTCACTGGCATATAAGGAGGACTACACTGATTGGTGGTGCTGCAGGAGTTCCTTACATATTCTGAGGACCCAGATGATGATTGTAGTGGGGGACCTCGAGTAATGGAGTAGAGGACCATATGGACCTGATATCTAAGGGAGTGCTTGATTGTGTTTTTGCCGTGAAAGGCGCAATGCCAGGTGAGAGATTGATGCTTTTGTAGAGTAGGAAATATATAAATATTATATGTGTCATGTATTGCAGCCTAAAGCAGTGAAGGAAGCAGAAGGTTGTGGACTGAAGTCCGAGCAGCAGCCTGGTGCAGTTATAGGTTGGAGACATAAGGTGACATTAGTGTGTTACCAGTTGGTAGTAGCCTAAGAGGTGATTGTACTGTTTTATAACCATTTCCTTTATGTGTATTGTGTATGTTTAAATGTATTAACTATTATGTTTGTTAGCTGGCTTTTGCTCTTGTCCTGGTGAGGCTTCCTGGCTAGAGAGAGAGAGAGAAAGACTCGGATATAACATGGGTGATAGTGGACTATAACTGAGGGGGATTGAGAGATCATCCCACAGTAAGGAGAGTGCGGGGAGTCACGGCGGCACAAGAGGGGGTGTGTACACATGACAACTAGGCAGTGTGAGCCGTAACCCCGAACAAAGGTGACACTGAACCTCTCTCCCAGAACCAGACGCTCACCAGGGTGATCTCTTAAATAATTGCAAGCACTCCAGTGTTCAGTGCTGGTCGACCGACGGTAGCAGGAGTGTGGCTGCCGAGGTCGACTGTTCGTTCTGTCAGGGCGTGGTTGGGGACCTCTATTCAATGGTAAGCGAATATCAGGTTGGTTCAAATAACCAAGTTTCAGTGCAGGAATAAAGAAAAACTCTCCCGACTCCCCTCCACACCCAACGATTCTAAGTGATCAATACATACTTACATATGACTTTGACGACCAGTTGCCTGAGAACAAGGTGCATAGAAGCCAAGTTATCCCTCCCTTACTGACGACCTTGACAATCACTGGCCTCAGAATACGGTGCACAGTAGCTGTGATCCCCACTTTTTTACGACTGTAACGACCATGCAGTGGCCTCAAAACTCTGTGCACAGTAGCTGTGGTCCCCACTTACTGACGACTGTGACGACTACTGGCGCAATGAGGCACTCTGGTGTGGCGAGGCTCTCTGGTGTGGTGTGACGCACTCTGGTGTGGTGCGAGGCACTCTGGTGTGGTGTGACGCACTCTGGTGTGGTGCGACGCACTCTGGTGTGGTGCGAGGCACTCTGGTGTGGTGCGAGGCACTCTGGTGTAGTGTTAGGCACTCTGGTGTAGTGAGGCACTCTGTTGTAGTGATACACTATGGTGTAGTGGGACACTCTGGTGTATTGTGAGGCACTCTGGTGTAGTGAGGCACTCTGGCGTAGTGTCAGGCACTCTGGTGTAGTGAGGCTGTCTGGTGTAGTGAGGCACTTTGGTGTAGTGAGGCACTCTGGTGTAGTGTCAGGCACTCTGGTGTAGTGTCAGGCACTCTGGTGTAGTGAGTCACTCTGGTGTAGTGAGGCACTCTGGTGTAGTGAGGCACTCTGGTGTAGTGAGGCACTCTGATGTAGTGAGGCACTCTGGTGTAGTGAGACACTCTGGTGTAGTGAGGCACTCTGGTGTGGTGAGACACTCTGGTGTAGTGAGACACTCTGGTGTAGTGAGACACTCTGGTGTAGTGAGACACTCTGGTGTAGTGAGGCACTCTGGTGTAGTGAGACACTGTGTTGTAGTGAGACACTCTGTTGTAGTGAGACACTCTGGTGTAGTGAGACACTCTGGTGTAGTGAGACACTCTGGTGTAGTGAGGCACTCTGGTGTAGTGAGACACTCTGGTGTAGTGAGACACTCTGGTGTAGTGAGGCACTCTGGTGTAGTGAGGCACTCTGGCATAGTGTGGCACTCTGGTGTAGTGTGTCACTCTGGTGTAGTGAGGCACTCTGGTGTAGTGAGACACTCTGGTGTAGTGAGACACTCTGGTGTAGTGAGACACTCTGGTGTAGTGAGGCACTCTGGTGTAGTGAGACACTGTGTTGTAGTGAGACACTCTGTTGTAGTGAGACACTCTGGTGTAGTGTGGCACTCTGGGGTAGTGAGACACTCTGGTGTAGTGAGACACTCTGGTGTAGTGAGACACTCTGGGGTAGTGAGACACTCTGGTGTAGTGAGACACTCTGGTGTAGTGAGGCACTCTGGTGTAGTGAGGCACTCTGGCGCAGCAGCGAGGCACTCTGGTGTAGTGAGACACTCTGGTGTAGTGAGACACTCTGGTGTAGTGAGGCACTCTGGTGTAGTGAGGCACTCTGGCATAGTGTGGCACTCTGGTGTAGTGTGTCATTTTGGTGTAGTGAGGCACTCTGGTGTAGTGAGGCAGTCTGGTGTTGTGAGGCACTCTGGTGTAGTGAGGCACTCTGGTGTAGTGAGGCAGTCTGGTGTTGTGAGGCACTCTGGTGTAGCGTGGCACTCTGGTGTAGTGAGGCACACTGGTGTAGTGAGGCACTCTGGTGTAGTGAGGCACTCTGGTGTAGTGTGGCACTCTGGTGTAGTGAGGCACTCTGGTGTAGTGAGACACTCTGGGGTAGTGAGACACTCTGGTGTGGTGAGACACTCGGGTGTAGTGAGGCACTCTGGTGTAGTGAGGCACTCTGGTGTAGTGAGGCACTCTGATGTAGTGTTGCACTCTGGTGTTGTGAGGCACTCTGGTGTAGTGAGGCACTCTGGTGTAGTGAGGCACTCTTATGAAGTGATACACTCTGGTGTAGTGAGGCACTCTGGTGTTGTGAGGCACTCTGGTGTTGTGAGGCACTCTGGTGTAGTGAGGCACTCTGGTGTAGTGAAGCACTCTGGTGTAGTGAAGCACTCTGGTGTTGTGAGGCACTCTGGTGTTGTGAGGCACTCTGGTGTAGTGAAGCACTTTTGTGTAGTGAAGCACTCTGGTGTTGTGAGGCACTCTGGTGTTGTGAGGCACTCTGGTGTAGTGAAGCACTTTTGTGTAGTAAGGCACTCTGATGTAGTGTTGCACTCTGGTGTTGTGAGGCACTCTGGTGTAGTGAGGCACTCTGGTGTAGTGAGGCACTCTTATGAAGTGATACGCTCTGGTGTAGTGAGACACTCTGGTGTAGTGAGGCACTCTGGTGTAGTGAGACACTCTGGTGTTGTGAGGCACTCTGTAATGAGGCACTCTGGTGTAGTGAGGCACTCTGGTGTAGTGTGAGGCACTCTGGTGTAGTGAAGAACGCCTACTCTTTTACTCCCAACTTACTGACAACTGTGACGACCACTGGTCTGAGAACACGGTGCACAGTAGCTAAAAAATCCCAACTTACTGATGACTGTGTGAAGACTATTGGCTTCGGAACACGGTGCACAGTAGCTAGGTGATCTCTACTTACTGATGACTGTGTGACGACTAGTGACCTCAAAACACAGTGCACAGTAGCTAATTGATCTCCACTTTATACGACTACTGGGCTCAGAACGTGGTACACAGTATCTAATTACACATACCGACTACTGTTATCTTAGTTCAGAGTAGCCAAGCTATCGCCAAATACTTGTGGGTGAGAATGAGTTCACATATTTAACTTTAATATTTATTTGATATTATGCCGAATTATTTTTTACAATATAATTTTTTTGTAAGTAGTGATATTAAAGTTTATGTATAAATATTTTTTTATTTTTTTTATTTATTGTGTTTTACTTTTTATACAAAACTAAAATAATTACTTAAGTAATTTTAAAGTCTTTTTTATAAACTTTACACAAATTTATATAAAACTTTTTATTTTTATATAAGAAATTTTTTGCCTAAAAATTATTTGTAATTAAGATGATATAAATGTTATTCATTTGATTGATCTCCCTCACTCATGAGATACACAGTAGTGTTTTTTATATCTTTAAAGGGTAACTAAAATATTCACAATATATTGTGATCATTCATTGTTTCGAGAGAAGTGTGATGCTGGAAGATGACCATTTGTTGATGGGTCATGACTATAGGCGCACCCTTTCTCTCCTCTTCTAAACCTTCTTTCTCTTTATACACGACGACCACTAGGAAGCCTCGTGATGGTGCGAGTCACCAAACTCCTGTGGGTTGCAACCACACTAGTCTCAGAACACGGTACACAGTAGTTAAGTGATCACTACTTACTGACGACTGTGACTTACCTACCTAGCGGTTACCTTGAGGTGCTTCCGGGGCTTAACGTCCCCGCGGCCCGGTCGTCGACCAGGCCTCCTGGTTGCCGGACTGATCAACCAGGCTGTTGGACGCGGCTGCTCGCAGCCTGACGTATGAGTCACAGCCTGGTTGATCAGGTATCCTTTGGAGGTGCTTATCCAGTTCTCTCTTGTACACTGTGAGGGATCGGCCAGTTATGCCCAGTTGTGACGATCAGTGTCCCAGAAGAAGGTGCACAGTAGCTAAGTGATCCCTACTTACTTTTGACTGTGTGATGAACATTTGCCTCAGAACACGCTGCACAGTAGCAAACTGATCCCTACTTACTGACTCTGTGACGGCCACTGGTCTCAGAATACTGTGTACAGTAGCCAAGTGATCCCCACTTACAGATGACTGTGTGACGACCACTGGCCTCATAACACAGTGCACAGTAAGTGATCCCCGCTGAATGACGACTACTGGGCTCAGAACATGGTACACAGTAGTTAATTTAATTACTCATAACGGCAAATGTGACCTCAGTTCAGAGTAGCCAAGTTATCACCAATTACTGATGAATGATAATCCAGTCCTGCCTTTAAATACTATAATTATTAAGTATAATTTACAAAATTTTGTTAATAAAAACTTTGATTAAAGAATTTTACGCAAGTTTTTATATATATACTATTTTATTTTGTTTTATATATTTTTCTAACTTTTATACAAAACTGTCAAGTAATTTTAGGCGATTTTAAAATTGTCCTAAAAACTGTTTATTATTTTACACAAATTATTTAATTTTTATATGATTTAATTTTGTCTTTAAGACTTGACTGTAATTAAGATGATATAAATGCTATATATTTGCCTGTCCTTCCAAACGCTAGAGGTAGATTGTAAAGTTGGTTTTCTATACATCGTTAAAGGGTTACTATAATATTCAGAATATATTGTGTTCATTCATTGTTTCAATGCTGGAAGATGACCATTTGTTAATGGGTCATGACTATCGGCGCACCCTTTCTCTCCTCTTTTAAACCTTCGTTCTTTTTATACACGACGACCACTAGGAAGCCTCGTGATGGTGCGAGTCACCAAACTCTTGTGGGTTGCAACCACACTGGTCTCGGAACATGGTACAATGTAGCTAATGTTAGGACCCCAGGTAGCCTGAAGAACGAGTCTAACTGTCTTAGAGTTATTCCGCCTACTGGACCTGATTGAGAAGTTAGAGGAAGTGTAGATATATGAATATATTCTAAATACATGACAAATTTCAGTGAATAGTTTAAAAGCATGTGCAGAGGATGAACATGTAAATAAGTGACATGACATGAGATGTCGATACTTTGCTGACATGAAGTGAGACTCGCGGGACATCTTGACCATACTTGAGCAACAGAAGTTGTGAGGGAATGTCGCGTTCTGTTGAGCTCCTGGTCGAGGAGGACCACCTAGTTGTGTACTCCTTCAAGAGGAGGGAATCAGGCAGCCGTTTATGTGGGAAGACTTAATGTACTCGAGTCAGGAGCAGAGGAGCTGTGAGGCAGTCTAAAAGAGACCTGGTTGGATGTCATATGAGGACAACATCTTGGAGCAGCAGCTGATTGAGCGCCCTCCAGATACAAAATTCTGCGGTTTGTGAGGGAGAACTGCAACGTTTGTGAGGGAGAACTGCAACGTTTGTGTGGGAGAACCGCAACGTTTAAAGGAGAACTACAACGTTTGTGTGGGAGAACTGCAACGTTTGTGTGGGAGAACCACAACGTTTGTATGGGAAAGCTACAATGTTTGTGTGGGAGAGCTATAATGTTTGTGTGGTGGAAGTTAGTGAGAGAACTTCGTGCCAGAGGAGTACAAGCTATACTGTAAGGTGAAGTAGGACTTCCAGTGAGAAGTGGAACTTCATGGACCCAATGAATCTTAGAGTTGTGTAGGGAGCTACACGTCGTTTGTGTGAAGCGTTTGGCGAGAGCTTCACTGGCATATAAGGAGGACTACATTGATTGGTGGTGCTGCAGGAGTTCCTGACATATTCTGAGGACCCAGATGATGATTGTAGTGGGGACCTCGAGTAATGGAGTAGAGAACCATATGAACCTCGATATCTAAGGGAGTGCTTGATTGTGTTTTTGGTGTGAAAGGCGCAGTGCAAGGTGAGAGATTGTTGCTTTTGTAGAGTAGGTAATATATGAATATTATATATGTCATGTATTGCAGCCTAAAGCAGTGAAGGAAGCAGAAGGCTGTGGACTGAAGTCCGAGCAGCAGCCTGGTGCAGTTATAGGTTGGAGACATAAGGTGACATTAGTGTGTTATCAGTTGGTAGTAGCCTAAGAGGTGATTGTACTGTTTTATAACCATTTCCTTTATGTGTATTGTGTGTGTTTAAATGTATTAACTATTATGTTTGTTAGCTGGCTTTTGCTCTTGTCCTGGTGAGGCTTCCTGGCTAGAGAGAGAGAGAAAGACTCTGATATAACATGGGTGATAGTGGACTATAACTGAGTGGGATTGAGAGATCATCCCACAGTAAGGAGAGTGCGGGGAGTCACGGCGGCACAAGAGGGGGTGTGTACACATGACAACTAGGCAGTGTGAGCCGTAACCCCGAACAATGGTGACGCTGAACCCCTCTCCCAGAACCAGACTCACCAGGGTGATCTCCTAAATAATTGCAAGCACTCCAGTGTTCAGTGCTGGTCGTCCGACGGTAGCAAGAGTGTGGCTACCGAGGTCGACTGTTCGTTCTGTTAAGGAGTGGTTGGGGACCTCTGTTCAATGCACAGTAGCCAAGTGATCCGTACTTACGACTGTGACCTCAGAACACGGTACACAGTAACTAAGTGATCCCCACTTACTGATGGCTGTGACGATCACTGGCCTGAGAACACGGCGCACAGTACCTAAAAATCCACACTTATTGATGACTGTGAGAAGACCATCGGCTTCGGAACACGGTGCACAGTAGCTAAGTGATCTCTACTTACTGATGACTGTGTGACGATCAGTGACCTCTGAACACGGTGCACAGTAGCTACGAGATCACCACTTAATAACGACTACTGGGCTCAGAACGTGGTACACAGTAGCTAATTACACATACCGACTACTGTGATCTTAGTTCAGAGTAGCCAAGATATCACCAATTACATACGAGTGAGAAATAATTTACGTATTTAACTATTATAATTACTGGGTATTATATTATGACCAAATTTTAAGTATAAAAACTTGTAAGTATAGATGTGAAAGTTTATATATAAATGTTCAAAAATTTTATCATTTTATTTCCTTTATTTATATACAAAACTAAAATAGAAAATTAATTGATTTTAAAAATTTTTGCAAAACTTTCCACAAATTCAAATAAGACTTTTTATTTATTTATATGTTATTATTTTAACAAAGAATCGATTGTAATTAGGATGATATAAATGCTATTTATTTGATTGCATTCAGTTTGTCAGGAGACGAACAGCAGTGTTTTTTTTATATTTAAAGTGTAACTAAAATAGTCATAACATATTGTGATTATGCATTGTTTCAAGAGAAGTGCGATGGTGGAAGATGACCATTTGTTGATGGGTCATGACTATAGGCGCACCCTTTCTCTCCTCTTCTAAACCTTCTTTCTCTTTATACACGACGACCACTAGGAAGCCTCGTGATGGTGCGAGTCACCAAACTCTTGTGGGTTGCAACCATACTGGTCTCAGAACACGGTACACAGTAGCTAAGTTATCCCTTCTTTCTGACGACTGTGACGACCAGTGACCTCAGAACACGGTACACAGTAGCTAAGTTATCCGTACGTACTGACAACTTTGACGATCACTGGCTTCAAAACACGGTACATAGTACCTATGTAATAATTACATACTGATGACTGTGTGACGACAACTGGTGGAGTGAGGCACTCTGGTGGAGTGAGGCACTATGGTAGAGTGAGGCACTATGGTAGTGAGGCACAATGGTAGAGTGAGGCACTCTGGTGGAGTGAGGCACTATGGTAGAGTGAGGCACTATGGTGGAGTGAGGCACTCTGTTGTAGTGAGGCACTATGGTGGAGTGAGGCACTCTGGTGTGATGAGGCACTATGGTGGAGTGAGGCACTCTGGTGTAGTGAGGCACTATGGTGGAGTGAGGCACTCTGTTGTAGTGAGGCACTATGGTGGAGTGAGGCACTCTTACTGACACACTCTTACTTTTTTACTCCCAACTTATTGACAACTGTGACGACCACTAGCCTGAGAACACGGTGCACAGTAGCTAAAAAATCTCAATTTACTGATGACTGTGTGAAGACTATTGGCTTCGGAACACGGTGCACAGTAGCTAGGTGATCCCTACTAACTGATGACTGTGTGACGACCAGTGACCTCAGAATACAGTGCACAGTAGCTAAGTGATCTCTACTTATTGATGACTGTGTGACGACCAGTGGCCTCAGAGCACGGTGCACAGTAGCTAATTGATCACCACTTAATAACGAATACTGGACTCAGAACGTGGTACACAGTAGCTAATTACACATACCGACTACTGTGATCTTAGTTCAGATTAGCCAAGCGATCACCAATTACTTATGATGGAGAATGAATTCACGTATTTATCTGTTATAAATATTAGATATTCTAATAAAAATTTTTAGGGAAAGGACCCTTAATATGCCTTACTATTAAAGTTTAAATATAAATTTGTTAAATTTTCTTAAATTTTTTTACTTTAATTTTTATACAAAACTGACATAGGTAATTAAGATATTTTAAAATTTCTTTAAAAATTTTACACAAGTCTATATATCAGTTTTAATAATATATATGACTAAATATTTTTTCTAAAAATTAATTGCAATTAAGATGGTATAAATGCTATTTATTTGATTGTCCACCTTTACTCAGGAGGTACACAGTAGTGTTTTTTATATCTTTAAAGGGTGACGAAAATATTCATAATATATTGTGTTACTCATTGTTTCGAGAGAAGTGCGATGCTGGAAGATGACCATTTGTTGATGGGTCATGACTATAGGCGCACCCTTTCTCTCCTCTTCTAAACCTTCTTTCTCTTTATACACGACGACCACTTGGAAGCCTCGTGATGGTGTGAGTCACCAAACTCTTGTGGGTTGCAACCATACTGGTCTCAGAACACGGTACACAGTAGCTAAGTGATCCTCACTGATGACTGTGACGACCACTGGCCTCAAAACACGGTGCACAGTAGCTAAGTGATCCCCACTAACCAACAACTGTGACGACCAGTGGCCTCAAAACACGGTGCACAGTAGCTAAGTGATCCCCACTTACTGACGACAACTGGGCTCATAAAGTGGTACACAGTAGCTAATTATACATAACAACGACGGTGATCTCAGTTCAGAGCAGCCAAGCAATCAACAGCTGCTGATGAGTAATAATCAATTCCTGTATTTAAACTTTATCATTATTTTTAAGTATTATCTTTAAAAAAATTTTGAACTCTATTATTAATTCTACATGTACAAGCAAGTTTATTATATAATATTTTTGATTTTTTCTGATAAATTTATAAAAAAAAATTATAAAAAAGTAACGGATGTTTATTTTTTAAATTGAAATTGTTTCCAGACCTTTAAATTATTTTATATAAGTAACTTAATTTTTTTTAAAACAATATTTTTTTAGTAGATATTGTAATTAAAAAGATATTAATGCTATTTATTTGCTTGCCCTCTCTCACTCAGAAGGTAGGCAGTAGTGTTGGTTTTTTCTATCTTTTGAGGATGACTATAATATTCTCAAAATAGTGCGTTTATTCATTGTTTTGAGAAAAGTGTCATGTTGGAAAATGACCATTTGTTGAGAGTCACGGTACACAGTAGCTAAGTGATCCTTACTTACTGATGACTGTGTGATGACCAGAGGCCTCAATACACGGTGCACAGTGGCTAAGTGATCCCCCACTTACTAACGACTCTGACGACCACTGGCATCAGAACACAGTACTAATCAAATTAAATGTTTATTCAGGTAAGGCACATACATACAAGGTGAGATACCAACATTGATGGATTTATTGATAGAGCTAGTACATACAATGCCTAAAGCCACTATTACGCAAGCGTTTCGAGCAGGGGGACGACTTAGGTACACAGTAGCTAAGTGATCCCCACTTACAATTGTGTGACGACTAGTGGCGTAGTGAGACACTCTGGTGTAGTGAGACACTCTGGTGTGGTGAGAGACTCTGGTGTACTGAGACACTCTGGTGTAGTGAGGTACTCTGGTGTAGTGAGGTGCTCTGGTGTAGTGAGGTGCTCTGGTGTAGTGAGACACTCTGGTGTAGTGAGACACTCTGGTGTAGTGAGACACTCTGGTGTAGTGAGGCACTCTGGTGTAGTGAGACACTCTGGTGTAGTGAGGCACTCTGGTGTAGTGAGACACTCTGGTGTAGTGAGGCGCTCTGGTGTAGTGAGACACTCTGGTGTAGTGAGACACTCTGGTGTAGTGAGACACTCTGGTGTAGTGAGACACTCTGGTGTAGTGAGGTGCTCTGGTGTAGTGAGGTGCTCTGGTGTAGTGAGACACTCTGGTGTAGTGAGACACTCTGGTGTAGTGAGACACTCTGGTGTAGTGAGGCACTCTGGTGTAGTGAGACACTCTGGTGTAGTGAGGCGCTCTGGTGTAGTGAGGCACTCTGGTGGAGTGAGGCACTCTGGTGTAGTGAGACACTCTGGTGTAGTGAGACACTCTGGTGTAGTGAGACACTCTGGTGTAGTGAGGCACTCTGGTGTAGTGAGGCACTCTGGTGTAGTGAGGCACTCTGGTGTAGTGAGACACTCTTACTCTCACACACTATTTTTTTACTCTCAACTTACTGACAACTGTGACGACCACTAGCCTGAGAACTCGGTGCACAGTACCTAAAAAATCCCAATTTACTGATGACTGTGTGAATACTATTAGCTTCCGAACACGGTGCACAATAGCTAGGTGATCCCTACTTACTGATGACTGTGTGACAACCAGTGACCTCAGAATACAGTGTACAGTAGCTAAGTGATCTCTACTTACTGATGACGACCAGTGGCCTGAGAACACGGTGCACAGTAGCTAATTGATCCCCACTTAATGACGACTACTGGGCTCAGAACGTGGTACACAGTAGCTAATTACACATACCAACTACTGTGATCTTAGTTCAGAGCAGCCAAGCTATTTATTCTCGTATTTAACTATTATAATTATTAAGTATTAAACTTTAATTGTTTTACTCTTAGAAGTATTTGAAAGCATTGACATCAAATTTTACAATAATTAATTTTTAATTTATTTTTAATTTTTTCTTTAATTTTTATACGAAACTTCTATAAAAAATTAAAAGATTTAAAAATTTTCATTACAAACCTTCTACAAATTTATATATCATTTTTAATTTGTACTGTATATTAATTAATATTTTGGTTAGTAATTGATTGTAAATAAGATTATATAAATACTATTTATTTGACTGCCCTCGCACACTCTGGAGATGAACACAGTTTTTTTGTATCTTTAAAGGGACACTAAAATATTCATAATATATTGTAATCATTAATTGTTTCGAGAGAAGTGCGATGCTGGAAGATGACCATTTGTTGATGGGTCATGACTATAGGCGCACCCTTTCTCTCCTCTTCTAAACCTTCTTTCTCTTTATACACGACGACCACTAGGAAGCCTCGTTATGGTGCGCGTCACCAAACTCCTGTGGGTTGCAACCACACTGTATTGAGAACACGGTACACAGTAGTTAAGTGATCCCTACTTAATTACGACTGTGACGACCAGTGGGCCTCAGAACACGGTGCACAGTATCTAAGTGATCCCAACTAACCAACAACTGTGACGACCAGTGGCCTCAAAACACGGTACACAGTAGCCAAGCGATCCCCACTTACTGACAACTGTGACGACCAGTGGCCCCAAAACAAGGTACACAGTAGCCAAGTGATCCCCACATACTGACAACAGTGACGCCCACTGGCCTCAGAACACGGTCCACAGTAGCTAAGTTATCAGTACTTACGACTATGACGATCAGTGGCCTCAAAACACGGTACATAGTAGCGAAGTAATAACAACATACTGATGACTGTGTGACGACAACTGGTGCAGTGAGACACCCTGGTGTAGTGAGACACCCTGGTGTAGTGAGGCACTCTGGTGGAGTGAGACATTCTGGTGTGGTGAGACAGTCTGGTGAAGTGAGGCACTCTGGTGTGGTGAGGCATTCTGATGTAGTGATGATGTTCAAATTATCAGTAAGAATCAACCAACGCAAATATATGGAGGAGTCCTAGATAGGTGCATTGGCTTTAACCTGTCATACACAATTCATGAGACTGATATTATGGATGACTTAATGTCTGACCATTTAGCCATAACAGCTAACATACACGTGGCTAATGTTGACCTACCTGGCACTAAGCTGAGTAGACGCAGGCTAACAGTAAGGAAAGAACAAGAAAAATTCTTTATAGGCAGCATAGAACATTGGTATAACAATTATGAGCCTGAGAATGTACAACAGTTTTATGATGACCTCGTAAATAATACCTATGAGGCCATCAAAAATAGTGAGACACACCAAACAAAAAGACGTACTGGTAAGCAGGTCAGACACAACCAGTACTATGATGATGCTAAACTGAAAGAGCTTAAATCAATTGCTAGACAGACAGGAAAAGCATATAAGAGCCTTAGAACTCCTCAAATGTTAAAACTGTTTCAGGCCGCGCTTGCAGCGGCAAGGAAGAGAATGACTGAACTCAGACAAAATGAATGGGAGGGTTTTGTTAGCGGACTTAACCTGCATGCTCCCCTGGGCAAAGCCTGGAAAGGCATATAAACAAAATTAGTGGTAAAAATAATAGACAAGTTGCATACCCAAACCCGCTACAGAAAGCAACTCAGTTAATTACAAAATGGACTCAGGTTTCCAGCCTTGGAATGTTACCAGCTAGCACTAGGGAGAAATTGCAGGCGAGATCCACAGACAGAAATGCTCTCATAAATTCCATGTTGAGCAAGGAACATGACGAATGCGATGTTCCATATACAGATTATGAATTGGATGCAGCCCTCTCCAGGGGCAGTAGCACTGCTCCGGGTAAGGACTGTTACGTACTCCTAGCAGAATACGTATATAAATTTAAAATAACTTGTTTTGTTCCATTATATCATTGCCTGTATATGTACACACATTGTGTTTTTGTAAATTATCGTGTGGTGTGGCAGCGTCAGGGGAGACAGGAGCGCGGTTGCTTTGCACACGTCTAATACCTGTTAAATTCGGGAAGCTGGACCTGTTCAGTTGGGAGTTCCAGATGTCACTTTTATTTAGTTTAGGTAATTGTTTATTTTCTGCAATTAAGCCGGTGGCATTGTACTTATATATTTTGTAAGTAACTATTATATGTAATTTGCAGTCTTATGTGTTTTGAGAACAAGTGGTTGTTCAATTAGTTTTAAATATTAAAAAGTCCTTAGTTTCCATCCCTCATCCTGGGATGAGGCAGACGGGAGGTGAGAATTTGGGTAGCGACAGAGCGAGAGTTCAGTAGCTGAACGGGACTCGAAGGAATAACATGTGGGAGATAAGTCTGTTTACTTCTTGTTGTGCCATATTTTATTATAATATATTAAGTGAGATGACAATACTTTTGGTTTGTTGTATAAGTTAACTTTACCATCTGTGTTTTTATATTATACTGTTTGAATATATATATTATAAGTTATATGTATAATTTTTCAGTCCTAAGGGAGAAATACCTTTAAGTCTTAGCCTGTTATCATTCACGGGGTTATACTGGTGACCCGCTTTAGAGAGCAGCAGTGGTATCCCTAGACGTAATTAAAGCTTGGCTGCTGTAGGGTCACGAGCCGTAACGAACGATAGGTAACATGGCACTTGCGGAAACCAAATAGAGAAGGGGAGAGGAGGCGATGGTGTTCCAGGAACCACATCAGACGAACGTTAACCATACGTTCAAAGAGTTTGCAGACACAACTTGTGAGGGCAATAGGGCGAAAGTCCTTAATAGATGTTCCCAGAGACCCTGGTTTGCGAACAGGGAGGACAACGGCATTGAGCCAGTCCTCAGGGACTGACGACGACTCCCAGATCCGATTATACAGACTCAGTAAATACCGAGACGTGCACGGAGGGATATGGCGAAGCATCTCATAATGAATACATTCGGAGCCCGCCACTGTAGAACCGCAGAGGGCCAGGCCAGAATGAAGTTCAGAGAGAGAGAAGGGATCGTTATAGGGAAGTCGAAGACGAGTGCAGAAATCTAAAGGACGAGACTCAAGGACAGGTTTACGAATAAGACAAGATTGGGGAAGATGAAGACCAGAGCTAACAGAAGAAAAGTGGGAACCCAGTTCGGTAGCGACCTGCAACGGGTCCGCCACAAGAGTACCACGGAGGTGAAGGACCGGTGAAACATCGGGAACGAACTTACCTGCTATCTTGCAGATATGCTTCCAGATCTGTGGCAGAGGAGTTTTGGACGTAATGGTGGAGACATAAGATGCCCAACATTCACATTTAAACATACGGATGGCCCTATGGGCCACCGCACTCGCCTTCCGAAAGAAAAAAAAAAGAATCGGCTGTCTACCGACGGCGGTATCTCTTCCAGGCTGCACTTACAGCGGACAGCCCAAACACAGTCTTGATTCCACCAGGGAACGCACTTCCGTGGACCCAGAGAGGAAGAGCGAGGAATAGAGCGGAGGGCAGCGTTGAAGACAGTGTCATGAAAAAGGAGGAGAGCGCGAGAGAGAGGCAGAAGGGAGAGGTCAGAGAGAGCAGCACTGAGGGTAAATAGGGTCCAGTCCGCCTTAGCAAACTGCCACCTAGGGAAAGAGAGGGAAGGGCAAAAAGAGAAAAAGGGAACAAGGATGGGGAAACGGTCACTTCCATAGAGGTCATCAAGAACCTGCCACGTGAAATCTAAGTAAAGAGAAGACGAGCAAAGAGAAAGATCAAGACAGGAAAGGGTGCGATTCCGAGAGTCCAAATGAGTGGGTTCACCAGAATTCAGAAGAGACCGGGAAGAAGAGAGGATAAACGGCTCAAGATGGCGACCCCGGGTGTTCGTCAGAACATCACCCCAAAGGGAATGACGACAATTGAAATCACCCATCAGGAGCACAAGCTTCGGCAAGAAGTCCAGTAGGTGTTTCAGATCAGGAAGAGAAAGCGGGACACTCGGGGGGAGATAAATGGAACAAACAGTGTACCATTTCCCCACAAAGATACGAGCAGCAGAATAATGGAAAGGCAAAGGAAAAAGTAAGGGGACAAAGGGAACATGAGAGCGAATCAAGAGAGCAGAAGAGTTAGGAGCCCCAGCAACAGCTGGGGGGGGGGGAGAGAGAAAGGAATAGCCATGAAAGCGATCAGGACGAGCACCAAGCATCGGCTCCTGGAGACAAACACAAAGGGGCGAAAATCGCGAATTCAGAAGAGGGAGTTCAAGGAAATTGGCGTAATAACCCCGAACGTTCCATTGAAGAATAGACATCGACGAGAAGATAAAGGACAACAACAGAGAACAAGGAAAAAACAAAGGCGAAAGAGCAACATAGCACGTTAAAGATCAGGGTTGGGATCAGGGTCAGCAAAATCAGGGTTAGGGGGCATGGATAAACTGAGCAAAGACGGAGGGAAGGAAGCGGGAGAACAGACCAGAGGTGGACAGGCGGGGTCTGGAGGAGGAGGTAACCGAGAGGAGCAGGCAAGGACAGCAGCAGGAAGAGGGGGAGCAGAAAGAGGGGAGCGCACCTCAGCAAGGGCAGCAACCGAGAGGGAAGAGGGGGCCAAAGAAACCTCCATAGCAGGAATAGGGGGCGCAACCACCGAAATGGAAGGAGAAGGGGCGATAGAGTCAGAAGTAGGGGCCGAGGAAGAAAGCGAAGCCTTCTTACCCGCCGGGGAGGAGGAAGGAGAGGAGCCAGGCTTACGCTTCTGACTTAAAGAGACCGGTGTCCCAGCAACTACGTACCGGGCAACGGATTTCAGCGTCTGAACAGGAGAAGCTGAACGAGAGCACACACGACGGCCGTTAGGAGAGCGATGGACATCAGCCCGCACTGACAGGCGGCGGGGAGAGTCAATAGATGGAGAAGGACGGGAAGGAGGATCGGAGGAAGACAAGGAAGAAGACACAGGAGACATGACAAACCGGGCAGAAAGAAGGGGAACCCCAGACAGAGGATCAGGAGGGGGACCCTTCGGGACAGAACTCAAAGGAACAGAGGAAGGGGCAGTGGGCGTATCATGGTCCAAGGCCCGGAAACGGTTGCGAGTCTGAGGAAGGCGGGAAGGACGAGGTGAGGAAGAGCGCAACACGTGAGCATAAGTGACGTTAGCATAAGGCGGGAGCCGGCAAACCTGGCGCCTCGCCTCGGGAAAAGATAAACGCTCCCGGTGCTTCAATTTGAGGACGGCTGCCTCAAGCTTGTAATGGAAACAGGCACGAGATAAGGTAGGATGGGCCTCACCGCAGTTGAGGCAGCGAACCTGGGTATAAGTGCACTCTGACTTAGAGTGACCTTCGCCCCCAAACAAAGGACAGAGAGAGAGAGTCCCAGAGCAGCGGAGGGCACCATGCCCAAACGTCCAGCACTTGTTACAAAGCCTAGGAGAAGGAATGTACTCCTGGACAGAGCACCTGTCACCAGCAAGAATGACAGAGGGCAGAAGGGTCCTACCATCAAAAGTAATCTTCACAACCCGAAGGGGCTGACGGCGACGATCACGAATAAGCATGTCTATCTGGTGGATAGAATGGCCTTGAGCCTCAAGTATATGCTGGATATCATCGTGGCAGTACTGCAGATTCCGAACACCGGTTGCAACATGGGGCGGGAGGAGAATAGTGCCAACACTGGCATTAAACCGAGCATTCTTGGAGACCCGAGCAGGGGTCTCTCCAAGGCAGGGTAAAGCAGCCAAGCGGGAAGCCGCATCCTGAGAAGGAACAGCAACAACACGTGTACCGAGACGGGTGGGGTTGAAGGTGACAGAGGCATCCACGGAATCAACAAGGTGCCTATGAAGGGAGAAATCATCAGGAGGCGCAGAATCAAGAGGGAGGAGATCAAAGTATTTGGCCCACAAAGTGGGACCAAACAAGGCCTGATAAGCATCAGAAAGGGAAGGAATCGAGCGAGTGCGGCCGTGTCGAGGACGGCGTTGAGAACCCCCAGAGAGAGAGGGGTTAAAAGGCGCAGTAGTCACAACTAGAGACTGAGCCGAGCCAGGGGACGAGGTAGTCACCAGTGGGGGCTTGGGGCTCGACCCAACCACAGAGGAGGGAGGGGAACCGAGGGGAGTAGTCAGAGAGGCCAAAGGAGGAGCAAGGTCGAGGCCCAATGCAGCAGGGGCTACAGAGCCTGGTCTTCCAATATAGTCAGACTCGGGGGCTTGGTCGCCCACCCCACGAGCCTGAGAGGGTACAAGAGGGACATTCAACAACATAGACACGAAAAGAAACAATTTCACTCACGAATGTGCCCCCACACCCACCATGGAGCCACAATTAGAGGTAGGACACCAAACAAGAACCTATCGCCGATCAAGCCAGGGCCTCCTAGGGGTGCGTCGTGAGTATACGCCCCACAAACGCCACCTTAAGAACCGTCAGTCCGTCGAGATCGGGTTCAGTGACGAAAGGGGGATTGGCAATAAAAGGTTCCCCTCGCTCGAAACGTCGGGTACTGCAGTTCTACGGGTGCAAGAGTATGCCTCCTCAAGCACCCGGGCATCAAAATAGAAGAAGCCCAAAGGAATAACCAAAACAAGCAAAAGGTCGGCAGGAAACGACAAGCAGATAGGAGAAGAGGGGGGAGAAAAACGAAACAGAAGGAAAAGGAAAAGTTGTTCAGCACAATTAGAGAGGACGGCAGCAGGAGCACAAGGCTACAAAAGGACAGAGGACTGTCCCAAGGAGCATCACACTCCGGCAGCCGCCCACTAAGCCCACCTCACGGCATCAACGGGCTGAATAGGGAGGGGGGTTGATTGCAAGCTTGCGTCACCAGTGGGCACTACTTTGTTCAGTGTCATTAGTCAGTCAGCGACGACGGGATAAGGATACCGTGGGTCCATCAGGCTGTTGAATAGCTGTTCTTTAATGCGCCACTGGAGTGACAGTAAAGTAACGTAAACTCTTTGTTGTATTAGTTCTAGTTTTTTTGTGAATAAATTGTTATATTATAGAAAACGGTCGTTTACGTCAAACCTTCCAATATTGCTGCCCCACATTTCATGTTCTGCAACGCTTTGCCTACTTATGTTCATATCAAGTCTGTATCTAAAGCTCGAGTCCATTGCACAGCACCACACTTCTATAAATAACGAAGTGAGAATCCATCGGCTACCTTTTATTAGTTTGTTTACTAAGAGGAGCCAGCGACCTAAGTGACAGGTGTTACCCGTGTGGTGGCGCCTGGCGGTTTGCTCCCGCGGTCCTATGATCTTAGGCTTTAAGATTAAATATCTGCCACTGGCAGCTCTTGCTGTTTAAGGTCTGCCTCTCTTGTCAGGTAGTTACCATTAACGTAACATCAATAGGAATTAATTCTTTTGATAATTGTCAAAGACAAAAATCTCACAATAGCAAGTTGTAACAACGTTCTAATACGTCATAAACACGTTAAGCCAAGATGTAACAACTTCATTACAAGTTGTAACAAGCGGGAAATAGAGACAGTTTCGGTTTGTGTTTCCAGGGCAGTGTGCAGGTTCGAATCATCATAATGGCTTCTATTGATCTTTTCACTGATTCATCACGTTAATGTGATTTGTTAGTGAATACCTTAAGTCATTTCAGATTAAATGAAATGTAAAATTTAGTAACGGAATTTTGACTTAAACGTCGCTCTACGCTGTTGATAGCGAGGATATGTTGTATTAGTCCTTAAGGGTAAGTCTCGCTGCAATTTACAGCCTCTCAATTTAAAGTTGCATTTTTTTAAAATCAGTAGAGGAGTAAGCAATAATTTAGATTTTTTATTTTTGGTTTTTAAATCATCCATCAGCCAAAGTTTTTCTAAAGCTTTTTGGTATACTACAGTGCTCAGTCCCATTTCCAATTTTACTTGGCTAAAGCATAATGAAAACTAAATTAAAGATATTCTTTAATTAATTATTAATTCCTTATGAGTAATGCTTAAAAATTATACAGCTCAGAAAATCTCATCATAATAACTCTGTGCATACAACTACAATGTCCTATGAAACTGGTTCATAGGACAGTAAACTATAAATGAGTACAAGTGTAAAGGTACCTATAATGATGGTTAAGGAGGCACACGATGTCTAATCACTTTGGACGTAACGATACAAACGACGCAACAACTGAACGAGTACAAACCCTGAACGACAGTATATCGCGGAGATACATGGCTTGGAAAGGCCAGCTTTGTTTAATTTTCTTATTACATATTATTACTAAAACAGCTGTCAATGTTTGTATTTGTCTTTGATATCACTCTATTTAATAAAAGAGGATTTTATTATGTTAAAATATACCAACTCAGTAAAGACGTTTGATATTTGTTTAAAGTGAGCCGTAGTTTCATGTCCCAGAAAAAAAAGAACTGGGATGCCACATTAGACACGTGTGGCAAAGACTGCCCATCCCTGCCCTAAGCTGTCCATAGTCCTCTTTAAGACACAATTATCATTTATCTTAGAATCATAACAATTTCTTCCTACGCTGTATCTTGAAGGATTTATCTGCTCTATTGTGTACCAACCTCAAAGCCTCCAATTAACTTACCTTTGTACCTGGAGATCTGCTCTTCTCCCTCACGATCCTATCTAAAGGTTTACACTTTTCCCACTTTGTCCATTACGTTGTAACTCCAATCTTACCCACTCCACCTGCAAGTCCCAATGTCTAAGGTTCCTTACTGAGCCTTGAACCGAGGCCCAGACTTTATCAAGCACTTCTCCATTGTTCACTGACGAGTACACACCTCTCAACAACTGTCACTACACCCACCAGCAGTGACAGTCACCTCTGCTCTCCTCAACACCCTCACCAGTCACTACACCCACCAGCAGTGACAGTCACCTCTGCTCTCCTCAACACCCACCAACAGTGACAGTCACCTCTGCCCTCCTCAACACCCTCACCGGTCACTACACCCACCAGCAGTGACAGTCACCTCTGCTCTCCTCAACACCCTCACCGGTCACTACACCCACCAGCAGTGACAGTCACCTCTGCTCTCCTCAACACCCTCACCAGTCACTACACCCACCAGCAGTGACAGTCACCTCTGCTCTCCTCAACACCCTCACCAGTCACTACACCCACCAGCAGCAACAGTCACCTCTGCTCTCCTCAACACACTCACCAGTCACTACACCCACCAGCAGCAACAGTCACCTCTGCTCTCCTCAACACCCTCACCAGTCACTACACCCACCAGCAGTAACAGTCACCTCTGCTCTCCTCAACACACTCACCAGTCACTACACCCACCAGCAGTGACAGTCACCTCTGCTCTCCTCAACACCCTCACCAGTCACTACACCCACCAGCAGCAACAGTCACCTCTGCTCTCCTCAACACACTCACCAGTCACTGCACCCACCAGCAGTGACAGTCACCTCTGCTCTCCTCAACACCCTCACCAGTCACTACACCCACCAGCAGTGACAGTCACCTCTGCTCTCCTCAACACCCTCACCAGTCACTACACCCACCAGCAGTGACAGTCACCTCTGCTCTCCTCAACACCCTCACCAGTCACTACACCCACCAGCAGTGACAGTCACCTCTGCTCTCCTCAACACCCTCACCAGTCACTACACCCACCAGCAGCAACAGTCACCTCTGCTCTCCTCAACACCCTCACCAGTCACTACACCCACCAGCAGTGACAGTCACCTCTGCTCTCCTCAACACCCTCACCAGTCACTACACCCACCAGCAGTGACAGTCACCTCTGGAGGTACTGTAGCGTTGGAGAACTTCGCAGTTTGCTACACCTCCTTCAGTGTATATAATTGCCGCAGTTTTGGTGTTATACAATTATGAGAATTTATCCATTGTTCCACATTGTGTTCCTCTGGGAGCAACTTTACCGTGTCTTACTTTACACTTAAAAGCTTATAACAAAGTAACTGTTTGCCAATACTTCAGATTCCTGAGAGACCAAAAAAATTGACAGGTGGTCGGTCAACAGGGGTTTACTCTGTTGTGTGTGTTGGTGCTCCCTTCACCAGACTGCTCTACAGGGACCTCCGGCTCAGTCCTTCACGAAAACTGTCCGGCCAGCTCACTGTTGGTTGGCCAGGCAGCTTGTCCCTGCTTGCTGGACGCAGTTCTGGCGACACGTGCGCCTCCACACACCCAGTACACAGGACTGTACCCCAGGAAACGTTCACTCTGGGGCCCCTTTAACTCCAACAACTACGATTTCTAGGACTCTACACTTGGCGACCCTCCCTTTCCCCCCTGATAAGCCCAGCTTATACTGACAGTATAGTGACCAGAGACATTGTGTCTCTGGTGACGTTGTCCCCCGGACGGTCCCCCTCGACGTAACAGCCTTGTCTTTGTTTATGAAGTGACTTTGTTGTCCAGCTTTCCCTAAAGTATGATTAATTACCATACATCATTATATGGCAACAATGGAAACTGAAGGAAATTGTTACATACCTTCAAGATTGGTGGATGTCTGTCCCTCGATGACTTACCTGAAATGTCACGAGAATTATTTATATTCTTTTTGACAAGTTTTTATACATTAAAATTCTGATGTACCACATTAATAATCATATTTTAATCCACATATATAAGCAACGCAGGTAAAGGTGATGTTTGATCATCAACGTGTTGTTTACCTTGACGGACGAGACGCTGGAGCTCTTGTCTTGACGGACGAGGCGCTGGAGTGGCTGGTCTTGACGGACGAGACGCTGGAGCTCTTGTCTTGACGGACGAGACGCTGGAGCTCTTGTCTTGATGGACGAGGCGCTGGAGCTCTTGTCTTGACGGACGAGGCGTTGGAGCTCTTGTCTTGACGGACGAGGCGCTGGAGCTCTTGTCTTGACGGACGAGGCGCTGGAGCTCTTGTCTTGACGGACGAGGCGTTGGGGCTCTTGTCTTGACGGACGAGACGCTGGAGCTCTTGTCTTGACGGACGAGGCGCTGGAGCTCTTGTCTTGACGGACGAGGCGCTGGTGCTCTTGTCTTGACGGACGAGACGCTGGAGCTCTTGTCTTGACGGACGAGGCGCTGGAGTAGCTGGTCTTGACGGACGAGGCGCTGGAGCTCTTGTCTTGATGGACGAGGCGCTGGAGCTCTTGTCTTGACGGACGAGGCGCTGGAGCTCTTGTCTTGACGGACGAGGCGCTGGAGTAGCTGGTCTTGACGGACGAGACGCTGGAGTAGCTCGTCTTGACGGACGAGGCGTTGGAGCTCTTGTCTTGACGGACGAGGCGCTGGAGCTCTTGTCTTGACGGACGAGACGCTGGAGCTCTTGTCTTGACGGACGAGGCGCTGGAGCTCTTGTCTTGACGGACGAGGCGCTGGAGCTCTTGTCTTGACGGACGAGGCGTTGGAGCTCTTGTCTTGACGGACGAGACGCTGGAGCTCTTGTCTTGACGGACGAGGCGCTGGAGCTCTTGTCTTGACGGACGAGGCGCTGGAGCTCTTGTCTTGACGGACGAGGCGCTGGAGTAGCTGGTCTTGACGGACGAGACGCTGGAGTAGCTCGTCTTGACGGACGAGGCGCTGGAGTAGCTCGTCTTGACGGACAAGGCGCTGGAGTAGCTCGTCTTGACGGACGAGACGCTGGAGTAGCTCGTCTTGACGGACGACACGCTGGAGTAGCTCGTCTTGACGGACGAGACGCTGGAGTAGCTCGTCTTGACGGACGAGACGCTGGAGTAGCTCGTCTTGACGGACGAGACGCTGGAGTAGCTCGTCTTGACGGACGAGGCGCTGGAGTAGCTCGTCTTGACGGACGAGACGCTGGAGTAGATCGTCTTGACGGACGAGGCGCTGGAGTAGATCGTCTTGACGGACGAGGCGCTGGAGTAGCTCGTCTTGACGGACGAGGCGCTGGAGTAGCTCGTCTTGACGGACGAGGCGCTGGAGTAGCTCGTCTTGACGGACGAGGCGCTGGAGTAGCTCGTCCTGACGGACGAGGCGCTGGAGTAGCTCGTCTTGACGGACGAGGCGCTGGAGTAGCTCGTCTTGACGGACGAGGCGCTGGAGTAGCTCGTCTTGACGGACGAGGCGCTGGAGTAGCTCGTCTTGACGGACGAGGCGCTGGAGTAGCTGGTGTAGTGAGGCGAGGCAGGACAAGTGGTTGACAGCGTTGCCAGCGACACACTCACACAAATATATCAAGCCGCCGTAATATTTCAGCACAAGACGAGAAACACTGCACGAAAGAATTAAGAGGCACCGACACGCACGTAATTTTGCCACAGCGGTTATGGCTTATCTTCGTCTAATATTTCCTGTAAATCACTAAACTATCCCGAGTAAGTCCTTCGCCGCGTACAGCAGTTACCGCGTGTTCTGCCCTGGTGTTTGCCTTACCGATATGCACAATACACTTCACGGACCTTGCAAAGCACAGAACAAATATTTGAAGTACCCGCATCCATTATAAAACAAATTTAATGTCACGTCAACAGACTATAGACAACACGCCAAAAGTTTGCCAATATTTCAATATCCAGTCACACTAACTCTCTATAACTGAATACTTGTATCCCAGTTTTCCAGCAATAATGTTTATATTCCTCATGACGCGTTTGGGGTCACACTCACCAGAGTATATCCATCTGCCACCATACTCAATACTAATGCTGAACTGACGCGCGCAAGTTGAGGCCTCAAAGTCTTCTTTTCAACGCGCTCATACATCTGGTCATACGACCCGTCCTTGCATACAAAGTTCCAAGCTCGTTAATCCAGCCGCCAAACCCCCTGTTTATGAATGAAAAACGTTTTCACACGACTCACCACTGATGACGTTCGAACACTTCCGAAACAAGTGCTTCACTGTCGAATTTTATTCAAACCCAGCCCGTCCTCCAAACAAAGATCCAAAAGTGATTCCATCCAACCGCCAAACCCCCCTGTTTATGAATGAAAAGCGGTTTACACACGACTCACAACTGATTTCGTTCGAACACTTCCGGAACAAGTGCTTCACTGGCGAGTTTTGTTCGAACCACAACGCTATAAATGCTTCACCCACGTACTACAAACGCAAATAATCGCCAACCTAACCTAAACACCTAACCTAACCTAACCTATGCTTATATATGCCCAATATGCTAATATATTATAATATTAATTTATATTTGAGAAAATTCTTGTTTTGAATGAACAGCATGTTAAAATTTATGAATGTGTCTGTAGGGTCGACCGCTGGATGTAATGGACTTGAGTCGAGGACGGGTTGAAATACGACTTGAAGACGGTCACAGCTCAAGATTACTTTAAGATGGGTTGACAAAGGCTCCTCCCGCGTTCTGCAAATATGTATAATTATCTACAGAACTATAACACCTGAACTAGCCTATCATAGTCCTAATTATTAAAAAAATTAATATACAAAGCGTTCATTTCTATTCGCGTAAACATCGTTTTTGCGTACACAGTACATACAAATAAACAAATGTGTCTTTGGGGTCGGTGGAAGGTTGGATGAGTAGTCCGTCGATGCTTATTAGGATGGGCTTATAAGGACGGGCTTATGAGGACGAGCTTATGAGGACGAGCTTATGAGGACGTGCTTTTCAGGAAGGACTGAATTACATGCTTTAAAATTACGTGGGAGAAATCTTTAGGAAGGTGCACATGGAAAACACAACACGAGTGGTGCGTTTGGCCGATGTTTTGAGGAGAAACAGTGATGAAACACCACCTCTCTTCCAATGGGTGGTTGAGTGTGCTCATTCGCATCTTGAGAGGAAGACCCGAGCCCTTTACTTCCGCGGGTCAAGTCACAGCCCGTCCCCATAAACAAAGGCCAAGTACTCATTAATCTAGCCGTTAAACTCCTTGTTTACAAACATAAAACACTTTACACGCGACTCACAACCCAAACCGTCGTCACACTACAATCCGTCCAAATACTACAACCCGTTCTCACACTTGGTTGGTTAAACCAGCGGCCGTCCTTTAAAGACGCATTTATCAAAATAAACAAAACAAAATTCATTTATTCAGGTAAAAGAATATACACAGAGGATGAGTTACAGACATAATGTTGAATTAATAGATAGAACTAGTACATACAATACCTAAATCCACTAATACGCACAGCGTTTCGGGCAACTACAATCAATTTTAACAAACTGTGTATTAAAAATTGGTTTGTTCGCATATATAAATTAATATTATAAAGATAAAAATTCTATGTATAGTTAGGCGTAGGTTAAATGTTAAGGTTGTGTTGGCGATTATTTGTATTTTAAGTATTTCGGTGAAGTATTTATAGAATTGTGGTTCGAACAGAGGACGTGAGCGAAGCACTTGTTCCTGACGTGTTCGGACGTCATCAATTGTGAGTTGTGTGTAAACCGTTCTCAATCATAAACATGGGGTTCAGCGGGTGCATTGACTGGACTTTGGGTCTTAATTTAGAGGACGGGTTGTCACAACAACAGCCCGCCCTCCAAACAAAGACCCAAAAGTAATTCCATGCACCCGCCTTACCCCATGTTTATAAATGAAAAACGGTTTACACACGACTCAGACCTGATTTCGTTAGAACACTTCCGTAACAAGTGCTTCACTGACGAATTTTGTTCGAACAACAACACTGTAAATGCTTCACCCACGTACTACAAATAATCGTCAACAAAACCTAAACACCTAACCCTAACCTATGCCTATATATGCACAATATGCTACTATATTATAATAATTTATATTTGAAAAAATTCCCGTTTTGAATGAACAGCTTGTACAAATTTATGAATGCGTCTGTGGGGACGACCGCTGGATGGAATGGACTTTGCACAACAGATGTCGTTCACCCGCTTCTCTAACAGGGCTTTGCTGACGTTATCTGTTCGAATCACACCCGTAAATGCTTCCCGCCAATAATTTCCAGTAGAACCTAAACAACACAACGTAACCTAACCCAAAATTAACTATTTACCAAGTTCTAGTATATATATTACTATAAATTTATATTTGAGAAAAGGCCGATTTCCAGTACAAGATACGTTAAAATGATTTAATGTGTTTACGTGGTGGGCGGTCGCTTGAACTAGGAAGGCTGAGTTGTTGGAGCAGTGAGTCATTACATATAGTTAGTGCAGCCCGTCCTCCAAACAAAGAGCCAAAAGTGATTCCATGCACCCGCCAAACCCCCTGTTTATGAATGAAAAGCGGTTTACACACGACTCACAACTGCTGACATTCGAACATATCCGGAACAAGTGCTTCACTGACGAATTTTGTTCGAATCACAACGCTATAAATGCTTCACCCACGTACTACAAATACAAATAATCGCCAACAGAACCTAAACACCTAACCTAACCTAACCTATGCCTATATATACACAATATGCTAATATATTATAATATTAATTTATACTTGAGAAAATTCCCGTTTTGAATGAACAGTATGTTAAAATTTATGAATGCGTCTGTGGGGTCGACCGCTGAATGTAATAGACTTAAGTCGAGGATGGGTTGTGTGCTGTGCTGAGACGGAAATACGAAAAGCTTATCTGGAAAATTTCACCGCTTCTGATGGATAATTGAAACAAGTGTTTAGTCAAAGTGATATACTGAGATCGGATGGTCATATTAATTATCACCTAATTGTGTACAGTACAACTATAATGTTTTTAAAAGGTGCAGGTACAGTAATTACTCCACCGTTGTTTGGACGTCTGCTAGGAGTGAACTAAAGTTTCATTATGTGTGAGGCAAACACCAGGGCAGAACACGCGATAACTGCTGTACGCGGCGAAGGACTTACTCGGGATAGTTTAGTGATTTACAGGATATATTAGACGAAGATAAGCCATAACCGCTGTGGCAAAATTACGTGCGTGTCGGTGCCTCTTAATTCTTTCGTGCAGTGTTTCTCGTCTTGTGCTGAAATATTACGTCGGCTTGATATATTTGTGTGTGTGTGTCGCTGGCAACGCTGTCAACTACTTGTCCTGCCTCGCCTCACTACACCAGCTACTCCAGCGCCTTGTCCGTCAAGACGAGCTACTCCAGCGCCTCGTCCGTCAAGACGAGCTACTCCAGCGCCTCGTCCGTCAAGACGAGCTACTCCAGCGCCTCGTCCGTCAAGACGAGCTACTCCAGCGCCTCGTCCGTCAAGACGATCTACTCCAGCGCCTCGTCCGTCAAGACGAGCTACTCCAGCGCCTCGTCCATCAAGACAAGAGCTCCAGCGTCTCGTCCGTCAAGGTAAACAACACCTTGATGATCAAACATCACCTTTACCTGCGTTGCTTATATATGTGGATTAAAATATGATTATTAATGTGGTACATCAGAATTTTAATGTATAAAAACTTGTCAAAAAGAATATAAATAATTCTCGTGACATTTCAGGTAAGTCATCGAGGGACAGACATCCACCAATCTTGAAGGTATGTAACAATTTCCTTCAGTTTCCATTGTTGCCATATAATGATGTATGGTAATTAATCATACTTTAGGGAAAGCTGGACAACAAAGTCACTTCATAAACAAAGACAAGGCTGTTACGTCGAGGGGGACCGTCCGGGGGACAACGTCACCAGAGACACAATGTCTCTGGTCACTATAGTGTCAGTGTTACCGGGGCTTATCAGGGGGAAAAGGGAGGGTCGCCAAGCGTCGAGTCCCAGAAATCGTAGTTGTAGGGGGGTAAAGGGGCCCCAGAGTGAACGATTCCTGGGGTACAGTCCTGTGTACTGGGTGTGTGGAGGCGCACTTATCGGCTGAACTGCGTTCAGCGAGCAGTGACTAGCTTCCTGGCCAACTAGCAGTGAGCTGGCCGGACAGTTTTCGTGAAGGACTGAGCCGGAGGTCCCAGTAGACCAGTCTGGTGAAGGGAGCACCAACACACACAACAGGGTAAACCCCTGTTGACCGACCACCTGTTAATTTGTTTGGTCTCTCAGGACTCTGAAGTATTGGCAAACATTGACTTTGTTATAAGCTTCTAAGTGTAAAGTAAGAACTAACTGTAAAGTTGCTCCCAGAGGAACACAATGTGGAACAATGGATAAATTCTCATAATTGTATAACACCAAAACTGCGGCAATTATATACACTGAAGGAGGTGTAGCAAACTGCGAAGTTCTCCAACGCTACAGTACCTCCAGAGGTGACTGTTGCTGCTGGTGGGTGTAGTGACTGGTGAGGGTGTTGAGGAGAGCAGAGGTGACTGTCACTGCTGGTGGGTGTAGTGACTGGTGAGGGTGTTGAGGAGAGCAGAGGTGACTGTTACTGCTGGTGGATGTAGTGACTGGTGAGGGTGTTGAGGAGAGCAGAGGTGACTGTCACTGCTGGTGGGTGTAGTGACTGGTGAGGGTGTTGAGGAGAGCAGAGGTGACTGTCACTGCTGGTGGGTGTAGTGACTGGTGAGGGTGTTGAGCAGAGCAGAGGTGACTGTCACTGCTGGTGGGTGTAGTGACTGGTGAGGGTGTTGAGGAGAGCAGAGGTGACTGTCACTGCTGGTGGGTGTAGTGACTGGTGAGGGTGTTGAGGAGAGCAGAGGTGACTGTCACTGCTGGTGGGTGTAGTGACTGGTGAGGGTGTTGAGGAGAGCAGAGGTGACTGTTGCTGCTGGTGGGTGTAGTGACTGGTGAGGGTGTTGAGGAGAGCAGAGGTGACTGTTGCTGCTGGTGGGTGTAGTGACTGGTGAGGGTGTTGAGGAGAGCAGAGGTGACTGTCACTGCTGGTGGGTGTAGTGACTGGTGAGGGTGTTGAGGAGAGCAGAGGTGACTGGTGCTGCTGGTGGGTGTAGTGACTGGTGAGGGTGTTGAGGAGAGCAGAGGTGACTGGTGCTGCTGGTGGGTGTAGTGACTGGTGAGGGTGTTGAGCAGAGCAGAGGTGACTGTCGCTGCTGGTGGATGTAGTGACTGGTGAGGGTTTTGGGCAGACGCCGCCTGAGAATAGGTGTTGGTCGACATGAATATGATGGGGAACAATGTAGAACCTGTTGATGAGAACCTGTTGATGAGTCAAGAGAGTCAACTTGTGGGGCTTGCAGCTGTAGTGAAGATGAATAGAGTAAGAAAATAACAGGACAGAAAATGAATGTTATTGAGAGCAGAGTGAAATCACTTTAAGTGCCTGAAATGGAAACTCTTAAATTGGTGAATAAGATTTAATTCCCCTGTA
The DNA here is from genome assembly GCF_040958095.1 of Procambarus clarkii. Taxonomy (NCBI): domain Eukaryota; kingdom Metazoa; phylum Arthropoda; class Malacostraca; order Decapoda; family Cambaridae; genus Procambarus; species Procambarus clarkii. The sequence goes on from NC_091152.1 coordinate 19,783,079, forward strand.
CCTAGAGCCCTTGAATTCCAGCCTGAGAGTAGGCCTGGAGCCGGAACCGGAACTCTCTCCTGACAGGAGACGGATCCAAAAAAGACCTGAAGCCGAATTCGGACTTTTGCCTAAAAGCCAAAAAGTGCGGATTTGGCTTCATTGTCTCTGCTGTTACGAATGTTCTTGTTTTAGATTCACCTACTTAGAACAAAATGTTCCAAGTAGCACGGGCTGTGGTGAACCCGTAGTGGACTTTGCTGTTACGTAACTTGACAGCACAATAGCTGCACAGTACACTGTTGTGTAATAACATATCAATGGCTCCACCGGACACTGTAGTGACTTAACATGATATCACAGTGGCTGCACACGCGTCCTCGCGAGCGTTCACACCACAACAAATGTACTAAATTGCCCGAACCTAACCTAACTGAGGACCACGAATAGAAAACAGAATATCACGTCAATTTTTGCGATCCGCTATGATTTTTGTAAACCATTTTTTGGCAATAGGAAGACTTATACGTCCAACTCCGATGTGCTATTCGAGAGAACAGGTTGATACAGGACAATTTAGTGACTTAACATGATATTGTGGTGGCAGCGCAGGACAATGTTATTACTAAACGAGATTTCAAACTGGCTGCACAGGAAAGTGGCCATGACTGCACAGGAAAGTGGCCATGACTGCACAGGATAGACCAGAAACTGCACAGGAAAGTGGCCATGACTACACAGGATACACCAGAAACTGCACAAGAAAGTGGCCATGACTACACAGGATACACCAGAAACTGCACAAGAAAGTGGCCATGACTACACAGGATACACCAGAAACTGCACAAGAAAGTGGCCATGACTACACAGGATACACCAGAAACTGCACAGGAAAAAGTTAACTTCAGCTGGCAGCGTCCTGATACCCCTGAAAGCATAGTTAACTGCTGGACCGAATAGTTGCAGGAATTGTTCCCGTGATCCCAATAATCGCCTAACAGTACATGTGACTGTTTGTGTGTTGTACTGGCAGGACATGTGACTGTGTTGGACTGGCAGGACATGTGACTGTGTTGGACTGGCAGGACATGTGACTGTGTTGGACTGGCAGGACATGTGACTGTGTGTTGGACTGGCAGGACATGTGACTGTGTGTTGGACTGGCAGGACATGTGACTGTTTGAGTGTTGGACTGGCAGGACATGTGACTGTGTGTTGGACTGGCAGGACATGTGACTGTGTTGGACTGGCAGGACATGTGACTGTGTTGGACTGGCAGGACATGTGACTGTGTTGGACTGGCAGGACATGTGATTGTGTTGGACTGGCAGGACATGTGACTGTGTTGGACTGGCAGGACATGTGACTGTTTAAGTGTTGGACTGGCAGGACATGTGACTGTGTGTGTGTTGGACTGGCAGGACATGTGACTGTTTGAGTGTTGGACTGGCAAGACATGTGACTGTGTTGGACTGGCAGGACATGTGACTGTGTTGGACTGGCAGTACATGTGACTGTGTGTTGGACTGGCAGGACATGTGACTGTGTTGGACTGGCAGTACATGTGACTGTGTTGGACTGGCAAGACATGTGACTGTGTTGGACTGGCAGGACATGTGACTGTGTTGGACTGGCAGTACATGTGACTGTGTGTTGGACTGGCAGGACATGTGACTGTGCGTTGTACTGGCAGGACATGTGACTGTGTTGGACTGGCAGGACATGTGACTGTGTTGGACTGGCAGGACATGTGACTGTGTTGGACTGGCAGGACATGTGACTGTGTTGGACTGGCAGGACATGTGACTGTGTGTTGGACTGGCAGGACATGTGACTGTGTGTTGGACTGGCAGGACATGTGACTGTTTGAGTGTTGGACTGGCAGGACATGTGACTGTGTGTTGGACTGGCAGGACATGTGACTGTGTTGGACTGGCAGGACATGTGACTGTGTTGGACTGGCAGGACATGTGACTGTGTTGGACTGGCAGGACATGTGACTGTGTTGGACTGGCAGGACATGTGATTGTGTTGGACTGGCAGGACATGTGACTGTGTTGGACTGGCAGGACATGTGACTGTTTAAGTGTTGGACTGGCAGGACATGTGACTGTGTGTGTGTTGGACTGGCAGGACATGTGACTGTTTGAGTGTTGGACTGGCAAGACATGTGACTGTGTTGGACTGGCAGGACATGTGACTGTGTTGGACTGGCAGTACATGTGACTGTGTGTTGGACTGGCAGGACATGTGACTGTGTGTTGGACTGGCAGGACATGTGACTGTGTTGGACTGGCAAGACATGTGACTGTGTTGGACTGGCAGGACATGTGACTGTGTTGGACTGGCAGGACATGTGACTGTGTGTTGGACTGGCAGGACATGTGACTGTGTGTTGGACTGGAAGGACATGTGACTGTGTGTTGGACTGGCAGGACATGTGACTGTGTTGGACTGGCAGTACATGTGACTGTGTGTTGGACTGGCAGGACATGTGACTGTTTGAGTGTTGGACTGGCAGGACATGTGACTGTGTGTTGGACTGGCAGGACATGTGACTGTTTGAGTGTTTGACTGGCAGGACATGTGACTGTTCGAGTGTTGGACTGGCAGGACATGTGACTGTGTGAGTGTTGGACTGGCAGGACATGTGACTGTGTGAGTGTTGGACTGGCAGGACATGTGACTGTGTTGGACTGGCAGGACATGTGACTGTGTTGGACTGGCAGGACATGTGACTGTGTGTTGGACTGGCAGGACATGTGACTGTGTTGGACTGGCAGTACATGTGACTGTGTTGGACTGGCAAGACATGTGACTGTGTTGGACTGGCAGGACATGTGACTGTGTTGGACTGGCAGTACATGTGACTGTGTGTTGGACTGGCAGGACATGTGACTGTGTTGGACTGGCAGGACATGTGACTGTGTTGGACTGGCAGTACATGTGACTGTGTGTTGGACTGGCAGGACATGTGACTGTTTGAGTGTTGGACTGGCAGGACATGTGACTGTTTGAGTGTTGGACTGGCAGGACATGTGACTGTTTGAGTGTTGGACTGGCAGGACATGTGACTGTGTGTTGGACTGGCAGGACATGTGACTGTGTGTTGGACTGGCAGGACATGTGACTGTTTGAGTGTTGGACTGGCAGGACATGTGACTGTTCGAGTGTTGGACTGGCAGGACATGTGACTGTGTTGGACTGGCACGACATGTGACTGTGTTGGACTGGCAGGACATGTGACTGTGTGTTGGACTGGCAGGACATGTGACTGTGTTGGACTGGCAGTACATGTGACTGTGTTGGACTGGCAAGACATGTGACTGTGTTGGACTGGCAGGACATGTGACTGTGTTGGACTGGCAGTACATGTGACTGTGTGTTGGACTGGCAGGACATGTGACTGTGTTGGACTGGCAGGACATGTGACTGTGTTGGACTGGCAGTACATGTGACTGTGTGTTGGACTGGCAGGACATGTGACTGTTTGAGTGTTGGACTGGCAGGACATGTGACTGTGTGTTGGACTGGCAGGACATGTGACTGTGTGTTGGACTGGCAGGACATGTGACTGTTTGAGTGTTGGACTGGCAGGACATGTGACTGTTCGAGTGTTGGACTGGCAGGACATGTGACTGTGTGAGTGTTGGACTGGCAGGACATGTGACTGTGTGTTGGACTGGCAGGACATGTGACTGTGTGAGTGTTGGACTGGCAGGACACGTGACTGTGTGTTGGACTGGCAGGACACGTGACTGTGTGTTGGACTGGCAGGACATGTGACTGTGTGAGTGTTGGACTGGCAGGACATGTGACTGTGTGTTGGACTGGCAGGACATGTGACTGTTGGTGTGAGTTGTGAGAAATGTAGGGAAGATAACGCGTCGAGCGTTTTCAGGTCCTGTCCTTGTGTTATTGCGCAGAGCAAGGAGAGTGGTGTGTTATTGCACAGAGCAAGGAGAGTGGTGTGTTTTTGCGCAGAGCAAGGAGAGTGGTGTGTTATTGCGCAGAGCAAGGAGAGTGGTGTGTTATTGCGCAGAGCAAGGAGAGTGGTGTGTTATTGCGCAGAGCAAGGAGAGTGGTGTGTTATTGCGCAGAGCAAGGAGAGTGGTGTGTTATTGCGCTGAGCAAGGAGAGTGGTGTGTTATTGCGCAGAGCAAGGAGAGTGGTGTGTTATTGCGCAGAGCAAGGAGAGTGGTGTGTTATTGCGCAGAGCAAGGAGAGTGGTGTGTTATTGCGCTGAGCAAGGAGAGTGGTGTGTTATTGCGCAGAGCAAGGAGAGTGGTGTGTTATTGCGCAGAGCAAGGAGAGTGGTGTGTTGTTGTGCAGAGCAAGGAGAGTGGTGTGTTATTGCGCAGAGCAAGGAGATTGGTGTGTTATTGCGCTGAGCAAGGAGAGTGGTGTGTTATTGCGCAGAGCAAGGAGAGTGGTGTGTTATTGCGCAGAGCAAGGAGAGTGGTGTGTTATTGCGCAGAGCAAGGAGAGTGGTGTGTTATTGCGCAGAGCAAGGAGAGTGGTGTGTTATTGCGCAGAGCAAGGAGAGTGGTGTGTTATTGCGCTGAGCAAGGAGAGTGGTGTGTTATTGCGCTGAGCAAGGAGAGTGGTGTGTTATTGCGCTGAGCAAGGAGAGTGGTGTGGTATTGCGCTGAGCAAGGAGAGTGGTGTGTTATTGCGCTGAGCAAGGAGAGTGGTGTGTTATTGCGCTGAGCAAGGAGAGTGGTGTGTTATTGCGCTGAGCAAGGAGAGTGGTGTGTTATTGCGCTGAGCAAGGAGAGTGGTGTGTTATTGCGCAGAGCAAGGAGAGTGGTGCGTTACTGCGCAGAGCAAGGAGAGTGGTGTGTTATTGCGCAGAGCAAGGAGAGTGGTGTGTTATTGCGCAGAGCAAGGAGAGTGGTGTGTTATTGCGCTGAGCAAGGAGAGTGGTGTGTTATTGCGCTGAGCAAGGAGAGTTGTGTGTTATTACGCTGTTCCCGAATCTCAACATATGTTCTCAATCATTATATAAGTTTTTATGTTATTATGTATACAATATAAAGATATTATATTATAAATGAAATAAATATAAGTATTGGTTCATGTTAACGCATTGAGGACATGTAAACATGTCATTAAAATGCCAAGTAACCTTTCCATGTATTTTAAAGTAGTTGACCTATTATCATAGTCACCCATTCTCCCTCCGAGGCGCTCGTCCCTGCTGGCCTTCCTCAGGTGGGGTGATGCAGCCTTAATTTACACGAGGAGAATACTTCCCTATTCTTGGCCAACCTTGGAACATATAAATACTAGAGCAACCTTGGAACATATAAATACTAGAGCAACCTTGGAACATATAAATACTAGAGCAACCTTGGAACATATAAATACTAGAGCAACCTTGGAACATATAAATACTAGAGCAACCTTGGGACATATAAATACTAGAGCAACCTTGGAACATATAAATACTAGAGCAACCTTGGGACATATAAATACTAGAGCAACCTTGGGACATATAAATACTAGAGCAACCTTGGGACATATAAATACTAGAGCAACCTTGGAACATATAAATACTAGAGCAACCTTGGAACATATAAACAGATGAGCAAACTTTACTTTAATTATAGTCTATTCAAAATGCGCTAAACATATATATAATTTATATTAAAAATAACGGCTCACGGAGGCGGCCTTGATAACGCAAAAAGATATTTCAAGGCTTTACCTTCCTTCAATTTGGAGAAAGTGGAAGTCTAACAGGACTGTCTCGCCGCTCTCATGAATACTGGAGCACCGCGCCCCTGCTTATTAGCCCGGGGGGAGAACCCGGTGGGAGGGGGGAGAACCCGGTGGGAGGGAGGAGAACCTGGTGGGAGGGAGGAGAACCTGGTGGGAGGGAGGAGACCCGTTGGGAGGGGGAAGACCCGGGTGGGAGGGGGGAGAACGCGGTGGGAGGGGGGACAACGCGGTGGGAGGGAGGAGAACCCGGTGGGAGCGAGGAGAATCGGGAGGGAGAACCCGGAGAGATGCAAGAGATGGCAGGAAGGGAGGGAGGGAGGGAGGGAGGGAGGGAGGGAGGAACAGTGTGAGGGGAACAGAGCCAGATAGCAGAAGGAAGGGCCACCATATGACAAAGTCTCAGCATCTCGATCCTCTCCCTTTGAGGATTCCTCCTCTGTGTTACCTTGAATGTTTTTGGAGAACCACCATGAAGTCTATGACTGTGGGGTAGGTGGTGGTGGCGCAGTGGTACCACCAGCAGCAGCCGGCTCCAGCCGCTAGGTCCCCAGTTCAGTTCCCGCCAGCGTGAAGCGTCTGACGAATAAATTGCTTCCTCAATATGCCTTGCAGATTTTTTCTCCCCGACAACGGGTAATTTATGGCTTTGAAACCTTGCCCGTGTTTCATCAGACTTACAAATAAAGTCGTGAATAGATTCAGTCACCAATATATTATCTTCTTCACAGCGTTTGATCATTGATTGTACACTGAAAAATTCTTCACTTTGTCCTTCTGATTAATGTGTGAGTGTAATGTCCTCTTGCATGCTCGTCCCAGTTATGGTTACAAGGATTATGGTTCACGTTACACACGACTCCGGCTATTATTAAGGACTTGAGTCATACACTGGACGTTACCAACGTCAATAAAAATAGAAGACATTTACCGGTTTGACCAAATTCAATAGTTCCTCTTTTTACTTTCTAATTGCATTTTACGTCAATATATTTACCTGAGGGTCACTAAATCTAGTGGCCTCCACGAGGACAGGAAGCCGTCGGCTTGTCGAAGGTCTTCCCATTTGCCGTGATGATCTCTTCCAGTTGTACTTTAAAATTGAACAGTTTTGGCATTTACGGCTTCGGCGGGTAGGCGGTTCCATGGGTTAAGACCCCTGTGGGTGAAAAAGTATCTCCTGTCCTCAGTCTTACATTGTGGCTTGTTGAGCTTGAAACTGTTGGTCCCTGTTAGTGTTGCATCTGACTGTGATGCTGTTGACGCGATCTGTTGAGCGCACCCGACCCCCTATTCCTTTAGGAAGGGAGACGTGACGATGTTAACACCTTCTGTTGAGCGCACCCGACCCCCTATTCTTTTAGGAAGGGAGATGTGACGATGACAAATAAATGTCACATTTGTTAAGCGCACTCGACCTCATTTTCTCTTCCCCTGTGGAAGGCTGTGATTTTGTTTGACCCTTGTGTAGTTTCTATATTTCTAATCACATTTTTAGTGTGCAGAAGTGATGTGGGTGGTGTCTTGGTCAACAGGGATCGGTTCACCCAGTGCAGTCCTGAACACAAGACGTGTTCCGGAGGGAAAAAGTGGCCGAGATGGTGTAGATTGAATTGTCTGTAATACTTATCGAAGTATTGGTGATTGGACCGACGTATCCCAGGATGGCCAAGTTGAGTTATGAGATGAAAGTACTATATGTCTTTTAAGGCTTGTTTTAACACTTTAACGCAACCGGACCGTAAAGCCTGTGTGGAAGTCTGCCGGTGTGTTGCTGGAGACCCCTACCAGTGTGTTGCTGGAGACCCCTACCAGTGTGTTGCTGGAGACTTCTGCAAGTGTGTTGCTGGAGACCCCTGCCAGTGTTGCTGGAGAGTAGAAGTGGTGTTGTGGCACCGTGACAATACTGTATAGGACTGGCCCATGATTTACTGAGAAAGGTGAACTCACCGTTGTGAGGACCATTGAAGACAGACTTACCTATGACTCGGGGAAGGATCGTGAAAAAAGAGGCACTAAGGCCCCATATACAGTTTGGTAAGTAAAGAACCTGGTTTCTGGCTAACTGACGCCGTAACACTGACCTTGTGAAGAAATTTTCCGGATCATATGATGGTGCTCATCGTTACTATAAATACGACCTAAACGGAAGGATGGGCTACTCCTCTCTAACTACCTAGACAACAGGACAGTAAGGATTAAGTTCCTACAGAGACACTCTGACTACTTTGACCTCCATACAGGTGTATCCCAAGGATCAGTCCTTGGTCAGATGTTTTACATTCTCTATATCAATGACATCCCAAGACACAATTGCCTGCACCTCACTAACTATCTGCTACGATGACGACGTCTCCCGCCTCGCCACCAGCACCTCAGTAGGCACGTAAGGCACAAGATGAACTTGACATAGTGACAGACTGGCAGAATGACTGGCGCATCAAATCAAACTTTCCCAAATCTAAAATCACTTACTTTTCCTGCGAACGAAACACACGCACACTTCCAGTGAAACCATATTCCCTCTCTCCAATTGTCACACACATCTCGGTATCACCTTCCACCACAGTTTAAGGCCTCACACTTAAGCAACACTTACATTACCACACACACAGACGCATTGTACAAAACATGCAAGAGCTCACCAGGCCATAGGTAAGGTATTATCAGGGAAACGCGCGAAGCCATTACATTTATATAGCAGTTGGTAAAAAGGAAATTTTCAAGATTAAGATTTGCCAAAACCTGACACTAAAACGCACCTCTGGAAAGAACTCCTTAGACCCCTCGTAACATACACCCAACTTGCAAAATCCTTCGCTGCTCCTACTAGTGAACTAAAACTCCATAGGAGTCAAAACCGAGCACTTAGGTGGATCAGTAATACTCGCTGACAAGATTTCAACACTAGTGGAAATCTATTGTGAATGTGAATGTTGTACTTCATGAACGTTCAAACATTCTAGCCATAAATGTCTATTGGCAAAGTCTGGTTGAGAAACAAATCGACTTCTCTCACGAACATCACACTGATCTCACTAACACACTCAGACGTGCACATACACAAGATCTCTTCACCGCTCTACGAGATCCTCCACCTGATCCTGTATACAGATTCTCTCTACAACCAGAAAGAGATTCTCTTTCTCTACAACCAGCACCTTAAAATCCGCCAACTCAGCCCTGGTGGATTTGAGCCAATCGCTGCAATAATGCGGCTGTTGTTGTTGTCACCGAAACACCCATTGTGAGTACTTGGCTCTCTAGCCCGCGGCCAAACAGCTGGGTCAAGTCCTGGGCACTTTGTCTCCTGACGACTCTCTCTCTCTCCTCTCACGTATTCTTCTTCTGTACCCACTTCCCTGCTCGCCCTTCGGGGCATTCTTGTCCTGTATCTTGTCTAGTTTATGGGGTGAGCAGTGCAGACGTGTGTCTGGGGAGCTCCTGCTGGCTCCTGTTGTTCTCTTACACTCAACTACTCAGAACTAAATTTTGCCTGTAGCACGGACCATAGTGATCCCGTAAACAGTACCTGCTGGCCGTCTCCAGCTGTCTTATTGTCGCTACCTGTGGCCACCTTACACCACCTGTGTGTCACACCACACCACCTGTGTGTCACACCACCCCACCTGTGTGTCACACCACCCCACCTGTGTGTCACACCACCCCACCTGTGTGTCACACCACACCACCTGTGTGTCACACCACACCACCTGTGTGTCACACCACTCCCACCTGTGTGTCACACCACCCCACCTGTGTGTGTCACACCACCCCACCTGTGTGTGTCACACCACCCCACCTGTGTGTGTCACACCACCCCACCTGTGTGTCACACCACCCCACCTGTGTGTCACACCACACCACCTGTGTGTCACACCACACCACCTGTGTGTCACACCACTCCCACCTGTGTGTCACACCACCCCACCTGTGTGTGTCACACCACCCCACCTGTGTGTGTCACACCCCCCCACCTGTGTGTGTCACACCACCCCACCTGTGTGTGTCACACCACCCCCACCTGTGTGTGTCACACCACCCCCACCTGTGTGTGTCACACCAGCCCCACCTGTGTGTGTCACACCACCCCCACCTGTGTGTGTCACACCACCCCCACCTGTGTGTGTCACACCACCCCCACCTGTGTGTGTCACACCACCCCCACCTGTGTGTGTCACACCACCCCCACCTGTGTGTGTCACACCACCCCCACCTGTGTGTGTCACACCACCCCCACCTGTGTGTGTCACACCACCCCCACCTGTGTGTGTCACACCACCCCACCTGTGTGTGTCACACCACCCCACCTGTGTGTGTCACCACACCGCCTGTGTGTGTCACACCACCCCACCTGTGTGTGTCACACCACCCCACCTGTGTGTCACACCACCCCACCTGTGTGTCACACCACCCCACCTGTGTGTCACACCACCCCACCTGTGTGTGTCACACCACCCCCACCTGTGTGTGTCACACCACCCCACCTGTGTGTGTCACACCACCCCCACCTGTGTGTGTCACACCACCCCACCTGTGTGTGTCACACCACCCCCACCTGTGTGTGTCACACCACCCCCACCTGTGTGTGTCACACCACCCCCACCTGTGTGTGTCACACCACCCCACCTGTGTGTGTCACACCACCCCCACCTGTGTGTGTCACACCACCCCACCTGTGTGTGTCACACCACCCCACCTGTGTGTGTCACACCACCCCACCTGTGTGTGTCACACCACCCCCACCTGTGTGTGTCACACCACCCCACCTGTGTGTCACACCACCCCACCTGTGTGTGTCACACCACCCCACCTGTGTGTGTCACACCACCCCACCTGTGTGTGTCACACCACCCCACCCTGTGTGTCACACCACCCCACCTGTGTGGGTCACCCACCCCACCCCACCTTGTGTGTCACACCACCCCACCTTTGTGTGTCACACCACCCCCCACCTGTGGTCACACCACCCCACCTGTGTGTGTCACACCACCCCCACCTGTGTGTGTCACACCACCCCACCTGTGTGTGTCACACCACCCCACCTGTGTGTCACACCACCCCACCTGTGTGTGTCACACCACCCCACCTGTGTGTGTCACACCACCCCCACCTGTGTGTGTCACACCACCCCCACCTGGTGTGTCACACCACCCCACCTGTGTGTGTCACACCACCCCACCTGTGTGTGTCACACCACCCCACCTGTGTGTGTCACACCACCCCACCTGTGTGAGTCCACACCACCCCACCTGTGTGTCACACCACCCCACCTGTGTGTGTCACACCACCCCACCTGTGTGTGTCACACCACCCCACCTGTGTGTGTCACACCACCCCACCTGTGTGTGTCACACCACCCCACCTGTGTGTGTCACACCACCCCCACTCTGTGTGTCACACCACCCCACCTGTGTGTGTCACACCACCCCCACCTGTGTGTGTCACACCACCCCCACCTGTGTGTGTCACACCACCCCCACCTGTGTGTGTCACACCACCCCACCTGTGTGTGTCACACCACCCCCACCTGTGTGTGTCACACCACCCCCACCTGTGTGTGTCACACCACCCCCACCTGTGTGTGTCACACCACCCCCACCTGTGTGTGTCACACCACCCCCACCTGTGTGTGTCACACCACCCCCACCTGTGTGTGTCACACCACCCCCACCTGTGTGTGTCACACCACCCCCACCTGTGTGTGTCACACCACCCCCACCTGTGTGTGTCACACCACCCCCACCTGTGTGTGTCACACCACCCCCACCTGTGTGTGTCACACCACCCCCACCTGTGTGTGTCACACCACCCCCACCTGTGTGTGTCACACCACCCCCACCTGTGTGTGTCACACCACCCCCACCTGTGTGTGTCACACCACCCCCACCTGTGTGTGTCACACCACCCCCACCTGTGTGTGTCACACCACCCCCACCTGTGTGTGTCACACCACCCCCACCTGTGTGTGTCACACCACCCCCACCTGTGTGTGTCACACCACCCCCACCTGTGTGTGTCACACCACCCCCACCTGTGGTGTCACACCACCCCCACCTGTGTGTGTCACACCACCCCCACCTGTGTGTGTCACACCACCCCCACCTGTGTGTGTCACACCACCCCCACCTGTGTGTGTCACACCACCCCACCTGTGTGTGTCACACCACCCCCACCTGTGTGTGTCACACCACCCCCACCTGTGTGTCACACCACCCCCACCTGTGTGTGTCACACCACCCCCACCTGTGTGTGTCACACCACCCCCACCTGTGTGTGTCACACCACCCCCACCTGTGTGTGTCACACCACCCCACCTTGTGTGTCACACCACCCCCACCTGTGTGTGTCCACACCACCCCCACCTGTGTGTGTCACACCACCCCCACCTGTGTGTGTCACACCACCCCCACCTGTGTGTGTCACACCACCCCCCACCTGTGTGTGTCACACCACCCCCACCTGTGTGTGTCACACCACCCCCCACCTGTGTGTGTCACACCACCCCACCTGTGTGGTCACACCACCCCCACCTGTGTGTGTCACACCACCCCACCTGTGTGTGTCACACCACCCCCACCTGTGTGTGTCACACCACCCCCACCTGTGTGTGTCACACCACCCCCACCTGTGTGTCACACCACCCCCACCTGTGTGTGTCACACCACCCCCACCTGTGTGTGTCACACCACCCCACCTGTGTGTGTCACACCACCCCACCTGTGTGTGTCACACCACCCCCACCTGTGTGTGTCACACCACCCCACCTGTGGTGTCACACCACCCCCCCCGTGTGTGTCACACCACCCCCCACCTGTGTGTCACACCACCCCCACCTGTGTGTGTCACACCACCCCCACCTGTGTGTGTCACACCCACCCCCACCTGTGTGTGTCACACCACCCCCACCTGTGTGTGTCACACCACCCCCACCTAGTGTGTTGTCACACCACCCCCAACTCTGTGTGTGTCACACCACCCCCACCTGTGTGTGTCACACCACCCCCACCTGTGTGTGTCACACCACCCCCACCTGTGTGTGTCACACCACCCCCACCTGTGTGTGTCACACCACCCCCACCTGTGTGTGTCACACCACCCCAACCTGTGTGTGTCACACCACCCCCACCTGTGTGTGTCACACCACCCCCACCTGTGTGTGTCACACCACCCCCACCTGTGTGTGTCACACCACCCCCACCTGTGTGTGTCACACCACCCCCACCTGTGTGTGTCACACCACCCCCACCTGTGTGTGTCACACCACCCCCACCTGTGTGTGTCACACCACCCCCACCTCTGTGTGTCACACCACCCCCACCTCTGTGTGTCACACCACCCCCACCTGTGTGTGTCACACCACCCCCACCTGTGTGTGTCACACCACCCCCACCTGTGTGTGTCACACCACCCCCACCTGTGTGTGTCACACCACCCCCACCTGTGTGTGTCACACCACCCCCACCTGTGTGTGTCACACCACCCCCACCTGTGTGTGTCACACCACCCCCACCTGTGTGTGTCACACCACCCCACCTGTGTGTGTCACACCACCCCACCTGTGTGTGTCACACCACCCCCACCTGTGTGTGTCACACCACCCCACCTGTGTGTGTCACACCACCCCCCACCTGTGTGTGTCACACCACCCCCACCTGTGTGTGTCACACCACCCCCACCTGTGTGTGTCACACCACCCCCACCTGTGTGTGTCACACCACCCCCACCTGTGTGTGTCACACCACCCCCACCTGTGTGTGTCACACCACCCCCACCTGTGTGTGTCACACCACCCCCACCTGTGTGTGTCACACCACCCCCACCTGTGTGTGTCACACCACCCCCACCTGTGTGTGTCACACCACCCCCACCTGTGTGTGTCACACCACCCCCCACCTGTGTGTGTCACACCACCCCCACCTGTGTGTGTCACACCACCCCCACCTGTGTGTGTCACACCACCCCCACCTGTGTGTGTCACACCACCCCCACCTGTGTGTGTCACACCACCCCCACCTGTGTGTGTCACACCACCCCCACCTGTGTGTGTCACACCACCCCCACCTGTGTGTGTCACACCACCCCCACCTGTGTGTGTCACACCACCCCCACCCTGTGTGTGTCACTACCACCCCCACCTGTGTGTGTCACACCACCCCCACCTGTGTGTGTCACACCACCCCCACCTGTGTGTGTCACACCAACCCCCACCTGTGTGTGTCACACCACCCCCACCTGTGTGTGTCACACCACCCCACCCTGTGTGTGTCACACCACCCCCACCTGTGTGTGTCACACCACCCCCACCTGTGTGTGTCACACCACCCCCACCTGTGTGTGTCACACCACCCCCACCTGTGTGTGTCACACCACCCCCACCTGTGTGTGTCACACCACCCCCACCTGTGTGTGTCACACCACCCCCACCTGTGTGTGTCACACCACCCCCACCTGTGTGTGTCACACCACCCCCACCTGTGTGGGTCACACCACCCCCACCTGTGTGTGTCACACCACCCCCACCTGTGTGTGTCACACCACCCCCACCTCTGTGTGTCACACCACTCCACCTGTGTGTGTGACACACAGGTGGTGTGTGTCACCCCACCTGTGTGTCACACCACTCCACCTGTGTGTCACACCACACCATCTGTGTGTCACACCATCCCCACCTGTGTGTCACACCATCCCCACCTGTGTGTCACACCATCCCCACCTGTGTGTCACACCATCCCCACCTGTGTCACACCACCCCACCTGTGTGTCACACCGCCCCCACCTGTGTGTCACACCGTCCCCACCTGTGTGTCACACCGCCCCCACCTGTGTGTGTCACACCACCCCCACCTGTGTGTGTCACACCACCCCCACCTGTGTGTGTCACACCACCCCACCTGTGTGTGTCACACCACCCCACCTGTGTGTGTCACACCACCCCCACCTGTGTGTGTCACACCACCCCCACCTGTGTGTCACACCACCCCCACCTGTGTGTGTCACACCACCCCCACCTGTGTGTGTCACACCACCCCCACCTGTGTGTGTCACACCACCCCCACCTGTGTGTGTCACACCACCCCACCTGTGTGTGTCACACCACACCACCTGTGTGTCACACCACCCCACCTCTGTGTGTCACACCACCCCCACCTGTGTGTCACACCACTCCACCTGTGTGTCACACCACACCACCTGTGTGTGTGACACACAGGTGGTGTGTGTCACACCACTCCACCTGTGTGTCACACCACACCACCTGTGTGTCACACCATCCCCACCTGTGTGTCACACCATCCCCACCTGTGTGTCACACCATCCCCACCTGTGTGTCACACCATCCCCACCTGTGTGTCACACCATCCCCACCTGTGTGTCACACCATCCCCACCTGTGTGTCACACCATCCCCACCTGTGTGTCACACCACCCCACCTGTGTGTCACACCACCCCCACCTGTGTGTCACACCGCCCCCACCTGTGTGTCACATCATGTCGGAGCCCATTATGTCTGTACGTGACATAATGGGCTCCTCCACACCTCCGTCAGGGCGGAAGGAGTCCGCTGGACTGAAATTCAATTATAATGTGTATTATGAAATTGTCTACACAGCGATCTTTGAAGTATTACGGATCAAGCTGGAGGAAGTGGCTGGCTTTCAAATGCTTCACGGTAACAGGTTGGTGAAAACTGTAAACAATGAGACATTTTCTGAGTTTCTGAGGAAGTATTATGATGATCTTATCACTTTGCCTAATGGGAAAGGGTCGGGACAAGTGAATAATTTGTGAATGAGATTTACACTTTTTTCTGTGAGGGATGTGCTCTTTGAAATGTTGAATGGGACTATTGCTAACATTCTTAGACAGTGTGGAACAGTGGACATTGTTCGTCTGAAAAAGCATACTTTTGGTTCAGCTAAATAAATTTTTACTGGTACTAGAACAGTGAAAATAGAACTTAACCGAAATATTCCTTCATCAGTGTAAGTGGTGGACAACAACATTGACGTTATTTACAGTGGACAGCCGTAAACTTGTTCTAAGTGTGAGCGTGTGGGTCACCTTCCTGCCGCCTGCCAAGTGGAGGCTGCAGACCGTATTAACAGTTTTCGTGAAAATGTTTTCTCCCAATAGCCTGGGAAGATTGTACCTGACCCGGCCCACACTGAGGCAGGTGCTACAGTACCAGGCGGAATGTACCTGACCCGGCCCACACTGAGGCAGGTGCTACAGTACCAGGCGGAGTGTACCTGACCCGGCCCACACTGAGGCAGGTGCTACAGTACCAGGCGGAGTGTACCAGACCCGGCCCACACTGAGGCAGGTGCTACAGTACCAGGCGGAGTGTACCTGACCCGGCCCACACTGAGGCAGGTGCTACAGTACCTGGCGGAGTGTACCTGACCCGGCCCACACTGAGGCAGGTGCTACAGTACCAGGCGGAGTGTACCAGACCCGGCCCACACTGAGGCAGGTGCTACAGTACCAGGCAGAGTGTACCTGACCCGGCCCACACTGAGGCAGGTGCTACAGTACCAGGCGGAGTGTACCAGACCCGGCCCACACTGAGGCAGGTGCTACAGTACCAGGCAGAGTGTACCTGACCCGGCCCACACTGAGGCAGGTGCTACAGTACCAGGCGGAGTGTACCTGACCCGGCCCACACTGAGGCAGGTGCTGCAGTACCAGGCGGAGAGGATAACACAACCCACAACTCTGCTAGTGAGACGACTCCGGCAGTGTTTCCTGGTGTGAGTACAGGGCACTGACGGAGACTTGGTTCAGGACGGTATAGTGAAGCGGTCCAGGACGCTCTGTCAGAGGTAGTTCGCCCTGGTGACGGTGAGGTAGTCCGTCCTGGTGACGGTGAGGTAGTCCGTCCTGGTGACGGTGAGGTATAGTCCGTCCTGGTGACGGTGAGGTAGTCCTTCCTGGTGACGGTGAGGTAGTTCTTCCTGGTGACGGTGAGGTAGTCCGTCCTGGTGACTGTGAGGTAGTCCGTCCTGGTGACGGTGAGGTAGTCCGTCCTGGTAACTGTGAGGTAGTCCGTCCTGGTGACTGTGAGGTAGTCCGTCCTGGTGACTGTGAGGTAGTCCGTCCTGGTGACGGTGAGGTAGTCCGTCCTGGTGACTGTGAGGTAGTCCGTCCTGGTGACTGTGAGGTAGTCCGTCCTGGTGACTGTGAGGTAGTCCGTCCTGGTGACTGTGAGGTAGTCCGTCCTGGTGACTGTGAGGTAGTCCGTCCTGGTGACTGTGAGGTAGTCCGTCCTGGTGACTGTGAGGTAGTCCGTCCTGGTGACTGTGAGGTAGTCCGTCCTGGTGACTGTGAGGTAGTCCGTCCTGGTGACTGTGAGGTAGTCCGTCCAGGTGACGGTGAGGTAGTCCGTCCAGGTGACGGTGAGGTAGTCCGTCCTGGTGACGGTGAGGTAGTCCGTCCTGGTGACGGTGAGGTAGTCCGTCCTGGTGACGGTGAGGTAGTCCGTCCTGGTGACGGTGAGGTAGTCCATCCTGGTGACGGTGAGGTAGTCCGTCCTGGTGACGGTGAGGTATAGTCCGTCCAGGTGACGGTGAGGTAGTCCGTCCTGGTGACGGTGAGGTAGTCCGTCCTGGTGACGGTGAGGTAGTCCGTCCTGGTGACGGTGAGGTAGTCCGTCCTGGTGACGGTGAGGTAGTCCGTCCTGGTGATGGTGAGGTAGTCCGTCCTGGTGACGGTGAGGTAGTCCGTCCTGGTGACGGTGAGGTAGTCCGTCCTGGTGACGGTGAGGTAGTCCGTCCTGGTGACGGTGAGGTAGTCCGTCCTGGTGACTGTGAGGTAGTCCGTCCTGGTGACGGTGGAGTGAAGATAATAAATGGGATCCCTTCATCACTGAGGATGGCTGGCAGCACGATGTATACTTTTTACCAGGGCCAGGAACAGGCAAGCTTTAAGTGCAGAATGCCTGGGCACACGGCTGCTTCGTGCTGAGTTGCCCCGTTAGATCGGGCAAATATGTTTTAAATGACTTTTCGCCGATGAAGGCACTAAAGCCACACGAAAAAAATGGGGAGGCCGGTGAACCTGTGAAGGAATCAGAGGTGGGTCCTGTGGAAGAGGACTGAGAGAGAAGAGCTGTTAGACCTGCCCAGTTGCCACTCACTGGTGTCGTGAAGAATGAAGTTTTCGCCCCGTCTGGTGTAGTGTCGGAGAAGGTATTTGCTGAATGTCATGAAGATGGGGCTGATGTTACCAAGATAATGACTTTTCACAGCATCGAAAAAGTGAGAAATTGCAAGGAGAGATGCTGGTAAATACACTAAAGAGGAGAAAGGATGTGGTCGGTGGTGAGGGAGATCCACCCATGTCCCTCCCAGTTTCTCCGGATGTGTTGGAGGCTGAGGAGGTATATCTGTTGCTGTGGTAAATGTTGAGGCACAAGAGACTGACTAGGATCGGGGGGGGAGGTGAGCAGAGTAAGCATTTGGGTGGGGATTGGTCTGTGATTGACTATGGTGATTGTGCCCAAAATTCGGGGGCGTTTTGTGGTGATGTCTTAAGAGGCTGTTATGGCTCAATCGAAAGATGATGTAAGGACTGGTTCGGTGGTTGTACCTGGCGGGATAAAGGTTCGAGATGGTGGTATTGCTGAAGCTGGCGGTTTAGGTGTCTGCAGATTGGTTGTCTGAGTTACGGTGGCCGAGTTTCGATGTACCACGATGAATGTTAATGACCTGTGTGACGTTCAGAAGCAAGTTCTCTTGAGTGCGTTACTCCGGCGCCTTTTGCTGGTTTCTTGGAGCACAATGTTAGTGATTTAGAACGTTTACGGTTGTTGTAACAATCCTTTCAGGTGTCTTGCCATTTGACGGGAGAAGTGTTAGTCTTCCTGAAGAGGTCGTCGGTGATTAAGATCTTGGCTATTGAGAAGGATTAGGATGGTTTTGTGATGCTTATATAGCATTAGTTTTTGATCAGTTGGTTTTTATATTGAATGTTTATGCTCCATATAAAAACCAACTGTTCAAAAATTAATGCCATATAAGCATCACACAACCATCCTCATCCTTCTCAACAGCCAAGATCTTAATCACCGACGACATCTTCAAGAGCACTAACACTCCTCCCATCAAATGGCGAGACGCCTGAAATACCACCTGAAAGAATTGTTCCAACAACTGTAAATGTTCCAAATCACTAACATTGTGCTCCTGAACCAAGAGACCATGAAAAGGTGCCGGAGTAAGATTGTGGCTCCTGGTGAGGAGTTTGAGTAAAGGCTACGCAGCAACGTGTGAGGAAGCTGTCTGAGGACGAAGTACGACGTTTCTCTGCTATTGTGAACGATAGATAGTAGGGGCAGCTTGAAGCCTGTAAGGTGGTCGTACCTATGAGGACATTATTGTGACAGAACCCTTCATGTGGATAAATTGAACACGTGTGCCAGTGTGGAACATGATAGGCGACTTCTCACACTCTAGTTGACAGCGGAGAGTAATATCATGAAAGGGAATTAGATCATCCCAACTGAGGAGAGAGAGGGTAAGTCACGCTGGCTCAGCGGGGTGTGTACTCATGACAGTGGGCCAGATTTGAACCGTTTCCCCAAGTAAGGTGATATTGAACCCCTTTTCCATAAGCAAGACTATTTCAGGGTGATTTTTCCAAGGTGCACTTCATTACCCATCCATTGACTGATTGAAGTAAGAGTTATTAACATTATTATTATCGGAGGGGGTGTTCATTCTGATAATTTGACAGTAAGTGTAAACCCCTCCCCTGGTGTACCTTATCTGAGGCATGACACAAGAGCGATGATACTTGGTGGGGATTTTAATTGTGTGATGTCAGAAAGCGGCTTGTGTCTCAAAGGTTGTGTTGCAATTACTACAGCTGTGTGGTTTACACAAGGCCGGGGATGGTGGCGTTCATGCATCGTTCACGGACGGATGCAACACTATTGAATCAATTTTATATTCATTGTTAGACGTGCGAAGTTAGACGCGGACCATGCCAGTCAACTTTTCGGATCATTGTTTGGTGTTGACAGTTTTGCACAGGAGTGTGTTGATTGATCGTGGACGTGATTGGTGGAAACTGAACTGTGGGTTGTTGAATGTATGCGAGGTCCGTGAGAGGTTTAGGAAGTTATAGGAGGTGCTGTGGGGTTGGATGTTTGAGGTTGCTAGTTGACTTGGTGGGAGTGGAATAAAATTGAATATCAGAAATACTTTCGAATTAAAGTCGGTTAGAGAAATTGCATCATAATGCGGATGCTGGTGTTGTGTTTTGAAGAAATTACTGCGTGGAAGGAATGGCTGGTGGCGTTGAGGCGGGAATTGGTGGGGTGGGTGTTTGTGAGGCGAGAGGAGAGGGTATTTGATGAATCGTTGTCAGGATATGTCCTCGAGAGGGTGATAGGTTAGGTTCGTGGTGAGGTTTGTATGGAGGGCATTCATTTGGGAGATTTGACCATGGTATGTAGTACTGCTGGTATGCTATATTGTGTGTGGGAGTGATTGCGTGATTTGTACTTCCGGGGTGGAGTGTGATAGCGGGTTGCGTTAGGGTATTTTTGTCATTTTGTTCGAAAGTAGTGCTGCCTAGGATGAGGGAGGGAGGAGAATTATAAAGTTAAAGCGCCAAGCCATTACAACTATATATCACTTGGGAGGAGGTCAGGATAAGGATTTGGGATGGGATGGGGGGGGGGGGGAATCTACCGGTGATTTATTTCAGTATGAATTCAGGAAATTGAATTTATTACTTCTGAGCAGACTGTATTTTATAATTTACTGTCACCAGTAAAATTATCTTCACACATTTTTGGGAGTTTCATATTTTAATTTTACTGTGATTAAACGGTTGATACAATTATTAATGTGTTATAGATCACACAACTATATAAAGAATATTTAAGATGGACTCAGCGGGTTTGTAGTGTGAGAGCTGGACCTCCAGCATGGGACTCTGTCTGTCTCATGGGGTCCGTCCTGGACCTGTATTAATGGCACCTGTTGATCCTTGTTATGTCCAGCTCAACTGTGTCTCATGTGGTCCGTCCTGGACCTGTATTAATGGCACCTGTTGATCCTTGTTATGTCCAGCTCAACTGTGTCTCATGTGGTCCGTCCTGGACCTGTATTAATGGCACCTGTTGATCCTTGTTATGTCCAGCTCAACTGTGTCTCATGGGGTCCGTCCTGGACCTGTATTAATGGCGCCTGTTGATCCTTGTTATGTCCAGCTCAACTGTGTCTCATGGGGTCCGTCCTGGACCTGTATTAATGGCGCCTGTTGATCCTTGTTATGTCCAGCTCAACTGTGTCTCATGGGGTCCGTCCTGGACCTGTATTAATGGCGCCTGTTGATCCTTGTTATGTCCAGCTCAACTGTGTCTCATGGGGTCCGTCCTGGACCTGTATTAATGGCACCTGTTGATCCTTGTTATGTCCAGCTCAACTGTGTCTCATGGGGTCCGTCCTGGACCTGTATTAATGGCACCTGTTGATCCTTGTTATGTCCAGCTCAACTGTGTCTCATGGGGTCCGTCCTGGACCTGTATTAATGGCGCCTGTTGATCCTTGTTATGTCCAGCTCAACTATGTCTCATGTGGTTACAATTTACCTGCCAAAACAATATGCTGTAAAACTGATGACTCCATATAAGTGCAGGTGTGACATATGAAATTGGGTGATTGATAAGGGCTCAACTTACCCTTGTGGTGTTGTCATGGGGGTTTAGTCGGATACTTAGCACTTCCTGATGTTTTGCTTAGTCTCGGCAGCAAATAGCAATTATGTCAGTCACACTACATTCTTGGACACGTAAGTTTCTGTCGTTGGACGGACTCCAGTCTCACCACAACACTCAATATGGCTGCCCTCCTCTCCTCTCCCGAGGTTGCTTACATTCGAGATTCGGGAGGAAGAATGGGTTCGAGGTCAAATCTAACTATTAATGAATATTTAATTTAGTAGATTAATTTTATTGTATAACCAGCACTATGACTGATGTATTTTATATTAAATTAGCCAAAATGTTGGCTAAACTATTGTGTTGTTGTTGTTGTGTTGATTTAGGGGCGACGACGATCGTGGGATCGGATGCGCCCCGGCTGCCCGATACCGGGAAATAGCGGAGGGATGGGGTCCCTATAGTCTCTTCAGGCCATAGACCCTACAATCTCCTCAGGCCACAAATTTTACAGTCTCTTCAGGCCACGGACATGACGGATGAAGCGGAAGGTATGGCGAAGGATGTCATGACGGACGTCTTCGTCTCGGACCTGCCCCGTCAAGGAGAACGGGAACTGTGAGGCGGGGAATATTCAGCCTACGAACGGCACTCTGTAGTCTGACGCGAGCGCTATGAAATCGAGGACAGTGAAGTAGGTGCTCCACTCTATCCTCCTGGGTCGGACACCACTGGCAGTATGGGGAATCTACCAGCCGTAGACGATGGAGATGTGCGGCCAGGCAAGTGTGCCCAATCCGAAGACGAGTGATGGCAGTGTCGAGGAGTCGAGAATGATGACGAGTCCATGGACGCGGGGTGGAATCAAAATTGCGCAGAAATTGCGTCTTCTTAAAAAGGGAGCGGGCATTCCAAAACACCACAGTATACTCAGGATGGGGCGCCATTATCCCTGAAATACAACAGCTAACTTTTTGACCACCAGTGCACAGACATCTCCAAAGGGGGAACCACTAGAGAAAGCCATAAAACCCTCATACAAAGTAAGTAAAATGTGTGGTATCAATGACTTCCAGTCCAGAGGATGTTGATCTATGCTTCTCTCTGCCTGACGGAAGCGGTGGTCGGCTCGCGAACTGTCTTGACGGCGTCTGCGACTGGTGGGAGCCTCACTCTGGGCCTCATGTTCCCCCGGTGTCACAATCCCTTGGGAAAGTGCCTGGGGGACCAGAGGATCATCAGGATTGTCTGTTGGAGCAGTACCTCCTGATCGATGGGTGTGTCGACGACGCTGGTGTTGGCTTCTTTGAGGAGAGGCAGGAGGGTGACGAGTGCTAGGCTCCGGCCGAGACTGAGCGTCCATGTCTGTATCCGTGGATGAGTTTCTGTCAGTGTCAAGGCTACCCAGGAGGGAAAATCGATTAGCAACCTGGGCGTATGAGGCAAGTGACTGGGACAGGCAAGAGCGTCTGCTAGTTCCTACTTGTGAAGAGACCCGACCAGGGGAAACCTGGAGGCGAGAAGCAATAGGCTGATTGAGGGTGCGCAACTTCTGGAACAGCTCATGTCGAGGTGTCCCCGCTGTTTTATGATCGATGTCCAACTGGAGGGCCTCAAGATATACAGGGCAACTCTTAGACGTAACCTTATGATGGGCATGGCATAAAAAGCAGCGAGGTGCAGCAGAGCACCCACCGTTATCACTGTCTGAATGGCCTGTTTTGCCGCAGTTTGCACAACGTGCTGCATTACAGCAGGTCAGGCGACTGTGGCTCAATAGATGACAAGCGTAACATCGTAACACAGGGAAATTGTAGGGCTGAACCTGATACGAGGTCCTGTGTAGTGCCACTCGGTCAGGGAGGTGCCCATCGAACTTTACACGGACCATGGATGTCGGCCCTGCTGCTCCGCGAATCCTGGTAACTTCCAATAATCTCGCTGATGCACCCCCTAATACCTGCAGAGCGGCCTGGATGTCATCCACATCTACACTCTGGTCAATTGGGCCAATCTTCCCATACCGGGCCCGAGACTCCTCCTCCTGCGACAATACCTGTAGGCACCTGACAGGCCAGTCCCCCAACTTAATAATGTCGGATACACAGATGTGTGATAGAGCCTCCTTTCTGATATGAAGCTTCAGTGCTGCACCCCTACCCAGGGTACGTATGGTCTCAGGCAGGCAATGTGGCCACAATACGGAAGCCTCGATTGCTGCACCTAAGGTACGAGGATTTGCAAACACGCACTGACCTGATTCTGACTGGATTAGGACAACCACAAACGAGGAACGGGGTACCACAAGACTACGGTCTTCTGAAGGGGAAGACATCCTCTTAGCATCTCGCTCTGGGGCAGCATCAGCCGACTCATATTCCAGCAGACGTTTTCCTCTCTGGGACTTGCTGTCAACATCCATGGCGCCCCCGCTAGGGGAGGCGTCCATTAGGGAGGCTCCGGCCTCCCCCGGTCCTGTGAGCCCCTGGGTAGCTGCAGTGAGCACACACAGGCCCAAAGAAGCCAGCTGAATTCAAAGATGAGTTCCAGGTAAGGTGTAGAAAGAACGTCCAGCCAGGAGCGTTCAATCCGCGCGCCAAGATGGCTGACCTTCGGGCGGGAACCTAAACTATTGTGTATCTGACCTTGGGTATGTAACCCCATTTTCTGTAACTTTACTATGATGACTAGACCACACACTAGAAGGTGAAGGGACAACGACGTTTCAGTCCGTCCTGGACCATTCTCAAGTCGATTGTCTACTTTACTATGAGTAACTAATGTAAATTAACAACACCTTATGGTTGTTACATTAGAATTTATATATTTGATGTGAAAATTTCCCACATGGGACGAGGGGGAAGGAATGGTGCCAAACCACTTGGATGGTCGGGAATTGTATGCCGACCTGTGTGAAGCGAGACCGTCCCTCTACCGTCCAGCTCAAGTGGTTGACCTGCCTGGGATGACTGAAAGGTTGACACGATCAGTGTCTTGTGAGGAGGTCTGGGGGTCGTGAAGAGGGTAAAAGGTTAAGGGTAAAACGAAGGAGTTATGGCTTCCTTATGGAGCTTTATGGTGCAGACGATGAGTCACAATAATGTGGCAGAACAAATGGTGACCAAACCACAACTCAGAAGATGGAGACGCGACGACGTTTCTGTCGGTCCTGAACCATTATCAAGTTGTGTGATACTCGATATGATAATGTCGACTTGATAATGGTATCACACGACTTGATAATGCTTCAGGAAAGATTGAAACGTCGTCACTTCCCCTGAGTTATGGTTTGGTCATCCTTTATGTTGTATTTTGGGGAGTAATTGGTTTCGATGTTCAGGAAATGATTAGATACTGTTTGGATAGGAGGTGTTTGGCTGGATCCCAATATTGCGATTGTAAGGTTATTACCAAAAAAATGATGATTTGAATGATTTCAGGAACTGGAGTTTGTTAACACTTCTGAATATTGATTATAAAATAGTAGTTTGACTGTTAAGTGACAGACTTAGTGAGGTAATGGGGCTATGTACTTCAGATGGGCAGAGTTGTGGGGTGACTGGTAGGTTGAGCGTCCACCACAACAAGCTGATGAGACACATGTTGTATTGGTTCCGTAGTGGTGAGATTTCAGTGGCATTGGTCGGGTTGGACTGGTCGAAGGCATTTGGCAGGGTCGACATGAGTTTCCCATGCTAACTTAAGGGTTAAGTTAACATGGGAACTTTAACATGAGGTTAAGTTAACTTAAGCTGCTAAGGGGTCCTTAAGGGTTTAACACCCCCCATGCTCAAGAAATTTTTTTTTATTTTTTTCGTCTAATAAAAATGTTCATTTAAGTTCCTTGAGCACGGGGGGGGAGGGGGGGTCGTAAGTGACATGTTTTGGCCGCAATAGGCGGAGGAAGTCTGGCAAAATGTAGGGGTTGACAGAGCAAGCGTCGGAGGCGGTCAGCTCCACCCGAGCTGTGGGGGGGGGGGGGGGGCGTGGAGTTGCCACAAAGAAATTATTACCTAATTATTTCAATGGCTCTGATTTATTTTTTTCTTAGTTTTTTTGCAGTAATATTATTCAAAAGTGTATAGTGTGATATATTTATAATAAAAGGAGTGAATCATCGCTATACTCAAAAGTATGGTGTGCATATTAGTGATTCAATTATTATGTTCATAAAACGATAAACAAATAGGTTTGCTGTTATATATAACCTGTGTATATAGTGTAATAAGTATCTGCATGTTTTGTTCACCATAACTAACCACTAAGTTGGTATGGAGGCTTAGTATGTAATTATAGTTACATATTTATTTTTAAATTTTTAGGCGATGTGTCACAAGCTGAACCGCAGTGCTGTTAGCTCATGCTGAGTGCGTCAGCCTTGGTTGCTCGCACAGTACTGTGGCTCTCACACGGAGAATGGTGCATACGATTTTTTTAAAACATGGCGTCTGTTTACAAGAGCCCTGAGGAAGCTGATGTGAACCCCCGTGTAGCCGCGGGCCATTTGAATCGTGGCCAGCACCCTATGTCGTATATATATGCCATGCGCATGGTGGACCATTTTACTCCTGTCGTGTGTGTATATATATATATATATATATATATATATATATGCCATGCACTGTTTAAGGGTGAGGTTTAATGGTTCCGTAGTGGTGAAATTCCAGTGGCACTGGTCGGGTTGAACTGGTCAAAGGCATTTGACAGGGTCGCCATGGAGTTTATTTTTGAGGCATTGTGTCGTTTAGTTATGAATGATTGTTGTGTGGAATGGGTACGGATGCTGTATTTGAATTGTCAAGATAAGGTGTGCATTAATGAGCTTTTTTCTTATTTATATATACAAGAGTTCCTACATTCTTGTACAGCCACTAGTACGCGTAACGTTTCGGGCAGGTCCTTAATCCTAAGTTCCCTGGAATACGACTTCCGCGAAGAATCGTTTTTATAACCAAGTACCCATTTTATTGTTGAGTTAAACAGAGGCTACAGTTAAGGATTTGTGCCCAGTAAATCCTTCCCGGCCAGGATACGAACCCATGACAAGGTGCTCGTGGAACGTCAGGCGAGTATCTTACCACTACGCCATGGAGACTGGTATAGCTTTCACATTAGAGAGATTAATGAGACAAGAATGTCCCTTGTTGATATCATTGTTAGTCTTAGACAAGGAGCCCCTAAATAGGGCTCTGGATTCTACATTGTTGGCTGTGTCTCCAAGGTTACTGAAGGGGAGCCGGTCGGCCGAGCGGCCAGCACGCGGGACTTGTAATCCTGTGGTCCTGGGTTCGATCCCAGGCGCCGGCGAGAAACAATGGGCAGAGTTCTTCACCCTATGCCCCTGTTACCTAGGAGTAAAATGGGTACCTGGGTGTTAGTCAGCTGTCACGGGCTGCTTCCTGGGGGTGGAGGCCTGGTCGAGGACCGGACCGCGAGGACACAAAAAGCCCCGAAATCATCTCAAGATGGGTTGGTGGTTGCCATGTTTGGATATGCGGATGATGCGCCTGTGGTAATGGGCTCGGATGGATGTCTTGTGTGGGTGGTTGATGTTTTGTGTCGATTAGAGAAGGTGACTGAGGACGGTCTTAAATAAGGAAACGACTTGTTTGATGGGTGCGTGCTCGTCTAGGAGGGAAATGGCCCGGTTGGATGGTTGATGGTGGTGCCGATGTTAACTTGTTTGGGTATTGTGGGGTAGTCCTAGAAGGCAGTTATTTGTTTTTATTCTTTGTCAATATTTAATTTGTATTTTTTTACTTGATTTTTTTAGTTTAAGTATTTATTATTCTAAGTAGTTGACTGTATGTAAATTTAGCCTGTCAAGCTTTACCTTCACATAGTTGGGTGTATATGTTGACAGTTTATCCCAATTGGTGGAGATAACCCATAAATATTTACTTTCTATTTCATATAAATTATATCACATATGGTGGCATATATCAAGCTACAATGAGGTTAATACTACAAATGTTATAATTTTCTTAGCTGTATGGTTGCTATGGCCTGATTAGGCTGTGAATGATTCCTCCAACATGTGTTAGGGTGTGGCTACATGTGGTCCGGGTGCCATGTAATGGTGCCTAGCACTGTCAGACAGCCAGATCATGCATGAGAGCGTCACAGGTCATGTAGTTGGTAAACAGCTAATATCTCCAGATCTCAAATTAGACTCAAAACACTAGACTGTGTTTTAAAGAATAATTGTGGAAGCTTAAATATACGTGATGTAAATATGGGTTTCTTGTGATGACGTAATGGTAATAACAATAAAATTTGTGTCGGAAAATCCGACACCATTTTATTTCATACAGATAATAGCTGTATTGTATAAACAAGTTACCCATAGAAAACGTAACTTGTAGTGGAATTACCGTCTATAGAAAACGGGATATCATCACCACATACTATTATATTCACCACCTATTATGATGGGAATTATTCCTAAATACATTAGTCTTTGGACTTTACCATCATAAAAACATCTTATATAAATTAACTTAATTATCAATATTAAAGTAGAGTAAATGTGACCCTTCTATCACTTTCTGAAATCTGGACAATGTAAGCCAGGCGTCAGTGGGGAAGGAGGGAGCCATTGTTTATACTGAGACCAGAGGCTCACACGGGAGCAAATTCGGCTCCTGTTAATTTTACTTGGACGTAGTGTTATGGAAACCAAAGGTGTACCATTATCAACACGCTGTCTACAAATTCAAGTTAAGTGTCTATCCGAAACCCGTTTATCATTCATTTATGGCCATTAATGTCAGGATATAGGGTGTCCCGGTTAGATCACGAAATCGCCTCAAACTAAAGGTAATTAAGCCAGGTCTTCATTGTTCCATGTACTGTATAGTGTTTTCTCTGATATAGCTTGTCATATATAGAATCTGGCTTTACAGCTAGCGCCCTTTTGACAGGTCAAGACGAGGAAGCAAGATTTTGTGCACCAGTTACTGGGTGATGGAAGCTACCTCAAAGAGGATAATTTGGTGTCTACACCCTAGTTATACCTGGTGTACTAACCTGCTGTACTATAAGATAAGGAACCTTTTCAATGTATGTAGTTAATACTGTAGTTTGATTGGCTGCATATATATTAATTTAATAAACCCCCCTAATGTGTAGAGGATCGATTTGTGAGATTATGAGATTATTGCAGAAATACAGTCCACTTATCATTATACAAATTGCTATCGAAGTATATAAATTAACGTAAATATAAATTCATATAAATTAAATAAATATAAATCTCACAGGTCGGTTCCCACAATTTGGTAATGGCTAACTATAGAATGTTAACATGTGTGTCGGATTTCCGACATGTATTGTGTGGTTTCCTAGTTTTAAACAAATCAGTGAAAAGATACATGGGAAGCTGTGCAACGGTCAGTGTTTGTGCAAGTCGGGATGATGTAATCTAGAAAGTTGACGATCTAGCAGAGGGCTTGTGATCAACGTACAGGTTCTGTCAAAGGTGTGGTACTTTGCACACTGCTTTCCGTAGGTAAGGATGTGGCGAAGGGCACAGTGAGGATGGTCTCGCTGTGTCAGAGACGTTCTCTGGGTAGACTCGGGGTTGGTGGCTGTATACTGGAAGGCTGCCTCTGTATTTTTAGTCACTTTCGATGGGAGTTTTGTGGGAAGTATTTGATCTCGCTGCTATGTCGCTTCCCTAGTGGCATGCGAGTCAGTGACTTGTTGGATGTTCCGTTGGTGGTTGATGAGGCATGTGTGTCCACCCTCCATACTACAAGATTGGTATGGAGGTGCTCAAGATGGATTGTCGACGGTCCGGTTATTGATCCAGGAACAGTGCTGCAGTTTACTGGTGATTAGTTGGTGGTTCCCTTCAAGGTGTTGACCAGTTGAACCCATATTTAGATTAGCGTCAAGCTCTGGGTAATGTAAACGCTCGGTTGTCTAATGCTAGTGGTTCGTGAGGTGATCCGCTACATGCATAAAGCATTCACTGTTACCTTCCGATTATATATGATGAATCTTTTAGAGTCGGATGGCTGTTTGCATTGTGGCGTCCAGAGGGAGGAAGGGGGGGGGGCGATCAATTGTATGTGTTTTATTTCTGCGAGAGGTCGACAGGTTGTGGTGTTTGGTTGTGGGACGTCATTATGGAGTATAATATATATATATATATATATATATATATATATATATATATATATATATATATATATATATATATATATATATATATATATATATATATATATAATATGTCATCACTGTGCTTCACGGCACAGTCCTAATAGTGATATAGTAGTGATCTCTTCTGTTTCCCGCAGCATCACAAAGTCAAAGATTTGAATGGAAATGAATAATATACGAAATATTAATGACACAAACATTAAAGAATGCAGACTTTGACAAATCTGCGGGGCGAAAAGGTCTCTAGAAACACTCACAAGTTCACCTGGATGATAAGGTCATGGGAGGTCACACAGCAGCGTTGTGACAAAGGTCACAGCACAGAAACAGGTCACAAAACCTGCAGAGAATGTGGAAATATATTAATGGAACGTGGAAATATATTACTCCATCTTTCTGTTAAGGAAAGATGTAGTAATATAAGAAAATGGTGTTAGGAATATATGGATATATGATCTTTGGTATATGATCCGTCACATGTAGGGAGCGTTATATCCGTTATACTCATGAACACAGACTTTATTAAATATCATAGAAATGTGAAATGAATTTTATAAAAATTGTTTTTCGAATGTGGTAACATGCATTAAAAAGCACAGATTTTGCATGTGGATTTCGATTATTTTAAACAATCGTAAAAGTTTTAATTGCGAGAGTTATTCCGAAATTGTTCCTAGTAATAACAAAATATATGTGTGTGTGTTTGTGTGTTTGTAAATCACAAAACAATTGACACGTGATGAACAATGTGACAATGGCAGACCACGAAAGAAGGATTAATACAGGATTTTCTCTAGGAACTTTCGTATTTTTTAATATTAAATATTAAATCAGTTTCTTTATCAATATAAATCGAGATTATGCGTTTACTCCCCAAATGTCGAGTTTTGCGTCAGATCGGGAAAATATGAATACGTGGTTGAAGGCTGTGTCCGCATGTGTCCATATGTGTTTTACACATTCCTCTCGTCTTCCACCCCCTTGACCACGATCGTGACCTCGCTCAGTAATCTTCCTCATGTAAATACACCACAATAATTATGAGGGTGGTACCAGCGACGACATTAATGAGGTAACTACCTGTGATGACCGTGGCTGTGTTGACCTTAATCATTACCCCTCACAAGACAGGTCAATAATGTATCACTAACGACTGTATTGGTCCAGCCGTCCGTGTAGATGGTTCGTGTTGTAACTCACAGCGTTGTGTAAACACACGAGTTCTCAACAACATTGTGGCGTGTATTATTGTGATTAGGGAAAAATAAATAAAATATATGAAGGTAAAGTGCTCACACACACACACACACACACACACACACACACACACACACACACACACACACACACACACACACACACACACACACACTCACTATTCATAACTTTAAAACTAGGTATGATAGAGATTGAAAGGAGTAATTGCTTTAAACAACCGGCGGCTACAGAGGCGGGAGCCAAGAGCCAACGCTCAATCCTGCAGGGACAAAAAGTGAATACAAATAGGTGAGTACACACACATGGACATCGCGGCTGAGTGGATATAGCGCTCGGGGGTTGTAGTCTTAAGGGCACGGGTTCGATTCCTAGCTGAGGCAGAAACAAATGTGCAGAATTTATTTCACCCTGATGCCCCTGTTCACCTAGCAGTATATAGGTACCTGAGAGTTAGACAGCTCCTATGGGCTGCTTCCTGGGGATGCACTCACCTAGTTATGCATACGGGGGTTGAGCTCTGGCTCTTTGGTCCCGCCTCTCAACAGTCAATCAACTTATGTAAAGATTCCCGAGCCTACTGGGCCCTATCATATCTACATTTGAAACTGTGTATAGAGTCAGCCTCCACCACGTCACTGCCTAATGCATTTCATTTGTTAGCAATGTTAACCAGCCCTGGTTGATACCTGGTTGATGGGGTTCTGGGAGTTCTTCTACTCCCCAAGCCCGGCCCGAGGCCAGACTTGACTTGTGAGAGTTTGGTCCACCAGGCTGTTGCTTGGAGCGGCCAGCAGGCCCTCATACCCACCACAGCCTGGTTGGTCCGGATCTCCTTGAAGGAAACAATCTAGTTTCCTCTTGAAGATGTCCACGGTTGTTCCTTCAAGATTATTGAGGCTCGCTGGTAGGACGTTGAACAACCATGGACCTTGATGTTCATACAGTGTTCTCTGATTGTGCCCATGGCACCTCTGCTCTTCACTGGTTCTATTCTGCATGTTCTTCCATGTCGTTCACTCCAGTACGTTGTTATTTTACTGTGCAGATTTGGGACCTGACCCTCCAGTATTTTCCATGTGTATATTATTTGGTATCTCTCTCGTCTCCTTTCTAGTGAGTACATCTGGAGAGCTTTGAGACGATCCTAATATGTTAGGTGCTTTATTTCGTCTATGCGTGTCGTATACGTTCTCTGTATTCCCTCTATTTCAGCAATCTCTCCTGCTCCCAATGTTAACCAAGATTTCTGCACAACTCGGTTAAATAGATCTATTAAAATATACTGTCTGAAATGAATAGTTAATTATAAATAGCATAGAAATATGCTGGAATTATATAAGTGGTTTTAAGAGGTCTTTGGAATGGAGCCGTAACATAAGCAGTATATAAGGTTTCACTAACGACCGAACTGTGGTCAAATATATAGATGAAAACCCTAATGAAAGCCAAAATACTTGAGAAAACAACATTTCTATGACCAAATATAATTTAAAAACTATGGTTTTTATAAGTAGTTGCAAAT
>NC_091152.1:19820357-19910357 GCF_040958095.1 Procambarus clarkii
AACCAGAAAAACGGCCAGCCTACTCATGAGAAACTCTCCAGACACAAAACAGAACGCTTTAAAAGAGACCAACGTCGTCTATACCTTCAAATGCCCTCTTGGGGACTGTAAGCTCCAAAAAACCCAGTATATAGGCAAGACAACAACATCCCTTTCTAGGCGTTTAACGATGCATAAGCAACAGGGCTCCATTAAGGAACATATAATCTCTTCCCACAACCAAACCATCGCCAGAGAAATCCTAGTAAACAACACAGAAATCATTGATAGATACAGCGATAGCAGGCGGTTTGACGTTTGCGAGGCACTACACATCAAGAAGTCAACACCAGCAATCAACAGCCAATTAATGCACAACTATATTCTACCCACCTCAAGACTCCGCTCCAATATAGAAGCATCAAGAAATATGGACCAATAGGCTTTCTACAATCACTTCTTTTCAATACCCATTGTTTCGTGTTCTGTCTTGTGTTGATGAAATTAATACCTTATTAAATACCACCTCACCCTATTCACCTCACTCAAATGTAGATATAAACAAATCGGAGATGTGTAAGTTCTATTCAGTTGTGTATGTTTAAACTAAAGTCTTTGAAAATGTAATAAGTTTTACGAAACGCGCTCAAGTGTCGCGTCAGACTAGAAATAAAAATGAATTTTGTAGAATTGATTTTTGAATTACCACCAACAGTGAAAAGAAATGTACGAAAGATTGAGAAAATTCGTGTTAGAATTATTAATCTTACTTTTTCGGTCATATTTAATAATATATATATATATATATATATATATATATATATATATATATATATGTCGTACCTAATAGCCAGAACGCACTTTTCAGCCTACTATTCAAGGCCCGATTTGCCTAATAAGCCAAGTTTTCATGAATTAATGTTTTTTCGTCTACCTAACCTACCTAACCTAACCTAACCTAGCCTTTTTTGGCTACCTAACCTAACCTTACCTATAAATATAGGTTAGGTTAGGTTAGGTAGGGTTGGTTAGGTTCGGTCATATATCTACGTTAATTTTAACTCCAATAAAAAAAAATTGACCTCATACATAGAGAAAAGGGTTGCTTTATCATTTCATAAGAAAAACATTATAGTAAATATATTAATTCAGGAAAACTTGGCTTATTAGGCAAATCGGGCCTTGAATAGTAGGCTGAGAAGTGAGTTCTGGCTACTAGGTACGACATATATATATATATATATATATATATATATATATATATAATTGACACTAGAGGGCCAACCGGTGGTGCCCGGGTCTTTGTCTCGTCTATTCATCAGTCTGTCTATCCATCAATCTATCAATCCATCCATCTATCTATCTAGCTATACATCTATCTATCCAGGTATCTGTCCATCTATCTATCCATCTATCTATCCATCTATGTTTCGTCTATTCATCTATCCACTCATCTTTCCATCCATATATCCATCCATATGAAATGTAAACATATACACTAAATCCCAATAATTACCCACATCAGCCAACTACCTAACCCACCCTGACCTGCTGTTACGGACCCGAGCCCAGCGTCTGAGCATGGAGCAGTGACGACCGCGCCATCTGTGGGTCAGCTCCCGAAACCCCCTCCAAATGGACGACGCCATCTAGTGAGGACGAGATATACTGGCCACAAGGGCTAGTTTCCCGTCCTGATCAGCTCATAACACAGCCGCTGCTGACCTCTGGTGAGGTGGAGCTTAGACAGCAACGCCATCTATGGAGTGGATAGGTGGGCATTTGTGTCTAAGCCTGTAAGTGAGGTGCCCTAGAGTGTCCCTATTACTGATGACGTGTCTGATTACAGAGTCGACTTGGGACTGCTGTAATGGAAGTTGGATCAGTCTACCCAAGGCAGCTGTCTTGTCTCCAAGTATCTGCTGCAGCAGTTGTGAGTCACCTCCCGGATGAACACTGTGGTGTTAGCCTGCCTGTGACGTGGCAGCTGAGGAATTGTCGTACCCGGGACTGACTGGTGGAGAAGATTAACCACTGGGGTGTTTTGGTGAGGAGAGTGATCTGTGTAATCACACGAGGCTCCTGCCTAGGGCTCGCAACCCTAGTATCGATCGTGGAGTGGCCTACGCATCGTTGCTGGTTGGAACCTGCCAGCTACAGGCTGGATTTGTGGTTGACGGCCTCCACGACGGTGCCCCCAGTGGAACTGTGATTTGGCTGGCCTGTGGCCAGGGTAGACTCAAGAGAATCGAAGGATTCATCGTGAGGCCACAAGAGGACAAAGGGCTTAGCATCGTTGAGCACCGTGAACGTCCAGAGTCTTCAGAGGAAGACCACGTTGTATATACTAGTGTTTATACCTCCCCCGGGTGATAAAATATATATTATTTATTGGTGGCGGTAATTATATTATTAAGTTTTTGCCTTTGTCTCCCTTCCCCTTTAATTTACTTGCGTTACGGAGCTCACCCCTTGAAAGCCACTACTAGCTTGGGGCCGGATACCCAAACTCTACTAACATCAGAGAAAGAACCCAGTTGCGACCCAAGAGGGCCGTAACACCTGCTCCTAGGTACAAAGCCCCAAAAAGATACTAATGTGTGATATTTTATGATGTGGTATCTCACTGAATGGTTAATATTAACGTGTTAACCAGTATTAGTAGGTATTAGTTTACGTATTAGTAATTTTCAGGCACTGAAAAGTCTTGTCAGAAAATAAGCTTGTCATTAAAAGGTCTTATTGCGTTTACAGACGTTGCAAACTTACCGAGGCACACTACGATTTTCCAAAAATGGTTTGAATCGTGTTTTATAACGCTCACTTCCGTGTTGCAACGCTCAAGCATGTTTATGAAATGCTTTAATCTATTGTTCAGTGCTCAGATATATTTCGTAACACAAAAACATGTTTTGCAGTGCTGAAATATATTTTTAAATGGTCAAATATGGTTTATAATGCTCTATCCTGTTTTGCAACGTTCAAACATGCTTGCAACCTATAGCATGTTTTTCAACTTTCAAAATAAAAAAAATCGCAATACTCAAACATATTGAAATATATTTCAGGTACGATATTATTACAGCAAGTTCACTAGACACAGCTAATTCGCAAAACTATCTGATAAGCATCAAATATGAAGTGGTTATGCCCGACCAGATGCGCACAAGTCTTGACGCACCATCTATAATCTTCCGAGGTCAGTGCATGTTAGCCTCAGTATTAAGGAACTTGAGAATTGTTATAACACTAGAGAGAATGGAATTCCTCAGCCGCCTTAGTGGTGAATATTGAGTGTTCTACATTATGGAACTCCACTTGTGGATGCAAGAGTGCGCGCCATCACATTGCACGGACCTAATACCTTGACATGTCGACTGAGGTCTGTCGTGTAATTGGGTTATTGTAAAGCCAGTATTGTCAGCAGGCCATTGTTACCTTAAGGGTCGTTGTGTGTTCAGTCCCTTGTTAATTAAAACGAGTTCGACGTCCTAATCATAGAAGCTAGCGTCAAAAGTTAGCCATCGTAGAGAGTTGTAAGGTGATAGTTTTCAAGCTATAGTGAGTTAAATGGGAGATAATATGGTTGTTGTTGTTGTTGTTGATTTAACTACTCTGGACAAAAATTCCAAGTAGCACGGGCTATGGTGAGCCCGTAGTGGACTTTAGGGAGATAATGGGTTAATTATCTCAACTTTCCCAATGTCTGCTGCTGTAAAGGAAGACTCATTCATGATGTCACGACTCTGAGACGTGAGTGGGCCAAACATCTGCGCCTGTGTCCCTTTGGTACATTAGTAGAGCCTGACTCTTGCTCCCAGGGAGCAAGAGTCATGGTGTGGTCTCCAGGAAGCCCGCCAAGGTATTGTGTGCTCGCAGTTTGTCTCCAGTAGACGTGGCTGCTGCCACTAGCACGGCCAACTAGCAGTGCTCTCCTCGTGACTTTCTCCAGCGTTAAACCCACCGCCATCTGTGTTCACGGCAACCATCGTCTCAGAATCGTGACCGCAACACTAAATGAATTAGCTGTTAGTCTCAGTTACTGAAACTAGTAGAGAGAGACATGGCCACATTAGGAGCAACAGACTATCAAAGTGATCGTGTTTCAAGTCATCCGTGTACTAAATTTATGGTAAAGGTTTCTTGTGAACTGTGCAACGTCGACGGAGAGTTGTCACCTGATCCTCGGTTTGTACTGCTTTAAGACTGTGTTTAGAGTGAAACTTAGACTCGCCACCACGACTATGCACGAACTATGTGAACCATCCGCTTAAGCAGCCATACTCCACATGTGTTGTTAGCCAACCTCCATTGTCAAAGTCGCCA
Source organism: Procambarus clarkii (assembly GCF_040958095.1). Classification (NCBI taxonomy): domain Eukaryota; kingdom Metazoa; phylum Arthropoda; class Malacostraca; order Decapoda; family Cambaridae; genus Procambarus; species Procambarus clarkii. Next base: position 19,824,663 of record NC_091152.1, read on the forward strand.
TGTGCTCCTAGGCGGAGTCTAGCCCTAGCTTCGATAGGGGAAGGACGTGGTGAATCGGCGCTCCGGCTGTTGGTGGTGTTTACCAATTTGGCCGGTTGAGGGCGGGTGTGTCTCTGCCTGCCTATGCTGACGTGGAGTTAACGATGGGGGTCCCCCTCCCCCCTGTCCTGCGGGCTCAGTCTGTGGGCCTCGAATTTTCCGGCCGGGCTGGGTACCCAGAGATAGCGCTGGTGTGTGAGGTGCTTCATGTCCCTGTGATCGACATTTATGGTGTCGAGCTGGTGACGGCTCGTCGAGCGATATTGAAATTTACCGAGGAATTGGCATATCGCGAGTTTCTCCGTCGTTACGAGGGGCGGACATTTCCCCTGCTGGATGGTGCGGGCACTGTGTCACTATCTGATCGGAGTGGTGCCCTCACGTACGTCAGTGTGCATGGGGCTCCGTTGGAGTTTCCAGAGAGTCTGCTACGGCGGTACTTCGGCCGGTATGGCGCAGTGATTAGTGTGCGGGTGAACGTGGTGTCTTCCAGTCCACTTAAGGGTGTGAGGACCAACATTCGCACCCTGGGCATGAGGCTCCGGGAAGATATTCCGTCCTCTGTGCGGCTTATGGGCTACAACGTTCGGGTATTTTACGCCCGCCAGCCTCGGACGTGTTATCGTTGTGGCCTCTTGGGCCATCAGGCTGCTGACTGTTCTGCGCCTGCCGTTGCACCCGTGAACCTCTTCAGTGAGGTGGATTTTCCGCCGCTTCCTGTGGAGGAGGATTCAGTGGATGTGGCCGTCTCTTCAGCCCCGGATGTGCCCCCTGTGTCGCCTGTTGCGCCGCCTGGTGCGCCCCCTGTTGTTGTCGCCTCTCCTCATGAGGTTGTGGCGTCGCAGGGTGATCGTCCTGCACCGACTTGTGTCCCTGGGGTTCTTCAGACTGCCTGCTGCTCGATTCCGCCGTCTTCCAGTTCGTCCTCTGCTGCGTCTGACCCTGTCCCTGCACCCTCGCCGTCTGTTCCGGCTGTGCTGGGTGTTGGGGTGGATCCGGCGCTTCCTCCTGTGCCTGGCCTGGTGCCCCATGTGGTTGAGGATGCTGCCGTTCTGCGACGTGCATCGGTTCGCCCTGCTTGTGTTGCACGTGTCTCGGAGTCTGCCTCCGGGTCGGATGATGTGCGGCCCGAGCCTAAGCGTTCTCGGCGTTCGTCTTCAGCATGAATAGATGTTGGCGACTTCGTCGCTTGTGAATCTGCCGGCGACGGAGGGGTGGCTCCGGTTATGTTGCGTACTACGGTGACGGCGGAGGTGCATTTGCCTGAGGATGCCCGTGCCAGTGTTTCGGCCTCCACTGCAGATATGGTGACTGAGGTTCCTGCTTCGGGTGCGTCGCCTGCATCGGATGGCTCCGGTTCTTCATGGGGGGTGGTTCCCCCTGCCGAGTTTCGTGGTGAGCGGGGTGGCCTGGTGATGGTGTTGAAAAAGACTGCTCGTTCTGGGAGTTCTGTAACCCCTTCCTCGGTCCCCGTTTCATCGGCTGCGGTCTCGACGCCTCTTCCGTCTCCGGCCGTCTCTTCAGTGTCTCCTGCGGTCTCGGTGGAGTTGCCATCTCGTCGATTGTCCCCTGCTCCTGTGCGTACGGCGACGCGGCCGTCTCGGCAGCCCTCGTACGCTTCAGCGGTGTCGTCTGCTACCTCGAAGGACGTGGGTTGCGCTCCCCAGCCTCGTTATGCGACGTGCGTCAATGAGCTTAAGGAGTGGCCGTTTCCACCTGATCTGGTGGTTCCCGAGTTTATGAAGGGCCCGCGGCGGCAGGGGGATTGTCCCCCTACCGACAGGGAATATATGATTTGGGAGGCCTACAAGCGACGGTATCCCTGGGCTGCGGAGACGTATGGTCTTGTCTCTGAGGAATGTGTTCCTCACTCGTGATTCCTTTATGTGTTGTGGGTTGTTTCCATTAGTGTGCATGGGCATGGGGTGCGGGTCGGGTGTGTGTGAGTGGGTGGGGCAGGTTTGTTTCCCGGTTCCTGCGTGCTCCAGTTTGTGGTTGTGGGGTTTTTGTGTGGCTTGTGTGTATGTGTCCGGTTCCTGTGCGGTCCGGGGTTTGGTTTGTGTGTCATGTGCTTATGTTATGCTTTGTGGTTCTATGGTTGTATGATGCTGTTTGTGCGCTTGTTTGTGTGGTGTTGAGTGCCCTTCAGGCTGTTAGCGTGACCTGGTCTGGGTTTATGCTTTTTGTCGAGTTTTGCCGTTGAGCTTTTCCTTTTGTTTATTGTATAATTATGTTGTTGTATTGTTAGTTATTTATTATTTACTTTTTTGTTTTTATGTTGGTGCCTCTCCGTGTGTGTTTGCGGTGCTGGCAGCCTTGTTCTGTATGTTTCAGGTTTTGGTGTGTTATTTCTGTTTTGTATTCAGCTGTGTTTCACTTAATTATTGTATTCTGTTTGTAATTATTGTTGTTTTGTGATCGGGCCTTCCGGCCGGCGTTATTGTGTTTAGTACTTTTGTTCCTTAGTTTTGTCCGTTTGTGCTTTGTCTTTTTGTTCTGTTTTATGATGTAACTGTTTCCTTTTATTGTACTTATAAGCATGTTTGCATGTAAAAATAAAAATAAAAAAAAACAAAAAAACAAAAAAATGTGCTCCTAGGCCGTCACACTCGCTCCAGTTGTTACCACGTGACCTTATTCTGCCACCTGAACCTCGTGCACTGCTCCAGCACCGTCTATGGTGCTGGCCACCTGCTGCCCTCCGTGTGTCATCCTTACATACGATACCACGTGCAGTTGATTCTAATGGATCCAGCACCACTTCTGTGAAATTTTGCATGTCCAACCACGTGCTGTAGGTTTTGAGATATAGAGGACTCCCAGTCTTCCCTTCAGGCGTTCGTGCCACAGCTATGGTCCGGATATGTGTGTGTGTTCAGCTGTCCTAATAGCACGTCGTATTTTGACGTATACTCCACCTGAGGCCACAAATCATCGTACTAGAAAATGGAGCCTCGTGAAATTGACATACTGTCCCGTTTTCTGTTTTGGGTCCTCTGGTAGGCTAGGTACGGGTTTCTTGACATTGGGGAACCTTAGGAAGATGAACTGCGGTTGTGCCCAGTGGTTCAGGTCGTCCTCGGAGGAGCTGCGTGTACGAGAAATTGCTACGAGTACATTGAGGCCGACCATACTGTAAGTACAGTCTCTACAGTTCTTGTTAAGTCTTTGTCTACGCATTGAGCTTGGTGATCATGCAAGCGATCCTCAACCTCCCAACCCCCACCACAGGTGTGTGAGGGTTGAGGTCGAGCAAGGCTACCTGGTGGCCATATGTGTCGTACCGCATGTACTCACCTAATTGTGCTTGCTGGGGTTGAGCTTTGGCTCAACGTCCCGTCTCTCAACTGTCAATCAACTGGTGTACAGATTCCTGAGCCTATTGGGCTCTATCATATCTTCATTTGAAACTGTGTATGGAGTCAGCCTCCACCACATCACTGTGTGACCCTCCCGCTTAAGCAGCCATACTCCCATGTGTTGTTAGCCAGCCTCCATATGCTCCTTGGCCATTTATTAACTACTCTGACACTGAACAAATTCTTTCTAACGTCTCTGTGGCTTATCTGGGAACTAAGTTTCCACCTGTGTCCCCTTATTCGTGTCCCACCCGTACTGAACATGTCGCACCTCTCCTGTGTGTAGTGTGAGATTTTTCTCTACGCCTACCTCCCTTAAGAGGTGGACTACAAGTTTAAAGTCTGCTCACGGCAGTTAAGCATGAGTCCAGTAGAAAAAGGAAAAGCGGGAGCAAACCGCCAGGCCTCCACCAACAAGGGTGAAAACCTGTCCACAATTGGCCGCTGGCTCCTTCTAGTTAAACAGGACGTTAAAACTAATAAAGGGTAACCGACGGGTTCTCACAATCAAATATTTATATTTGAAGTGGCGCTATGAATTGGAATTCGAATTCCCAAGAACAGCCGCCTTATCAAGATCACATCAACATTTAATGATATTATGCAGAAATATAGTGGAATAATATGGTTGAAGGGTTGACATCAAAGACTGTTTTCTATAACATAACAATTTATTAATAACAAGAGACTAACTACTACATTACCGAGTTTACGTTACGTTAATGTCAATCCAGTGGCACGATAACAAACAGCTAAATAGCAACCCTTGCTGTGAGGCTGCATACTGAACTAACCTGAACACAGGTGTGCCCACTGATGACGCAATATTGCAAAACAAAGAAAAATATCACAGACTAAGTTACACCACAGCGAATGGTTACGTTATTGTACATCAAGTGGCATTTGCAACACAGCTATTCAACAACCCCTCGAGAAGTGACAGCAGGCTCCATCTTGCTGACACTTCGGGCTGATAACATGAACTAACTGAACAAATGAAGGATCCACTGAAACAAAGACACAAGCAGGCAATCAATAGTGTCACGGTTTCCCTGACAGCTACTATAATCACAAGCTTAGGAGTCCTCCCGCCCCCCAGGAGAGACCCACGTAACTAGGCGGAAGTCTAACAGTGACTCCCCCCTATCACAACCCCGTGTGAACACTCTTTGCAACTCCCACTAAGAAGTTGCCCTGTTGTAACCCGATACACCGACAGGCAAGGCGGGAATTCTGGGACACAGCTCCACAGATCCCTAGTATGACTCTACTCTCGTCACCAGACGACAACCAAAAGAAATTGCCTTAAGTGATTAATTACGTTAATTGACTGATCGCAGCAGTCAGCAACAAAGTACCACGGTAATCACAAACAATTGTCTCCCACTAGACAACAACATGATGATACTCTACGTTAATCTTTAACACTTGTCTCTCTCTTGTTAACAATAACTCAACATATCACAACACACTTGACTCCTTGCAAGTATTCAGTGAGTAATTCTCAATTAAGGTCAAACGGACCACTAATTACATCCCCATTGAGTTACGTTAACTAAGCCTACCCTAACTTGGTAGCTTCTCCACAGTCTGTGTCAAAAAAATTACTAGTGAGTGTTAATTACCCTAATTAACCCACTAATTACTGAGCCATTAATTAACTGTCACCAGGACCGATAATTAATCATCCATAAATACGTCTCACTCCGCACTGCCTAAGCAGGTCTCATCAAACACTGTGCATTCACGGGAAAGGAGTTAATTACCCTAATTAACAAGATGTGCCAATAATCCACTGTCCTCAGACAGGATATGATTAATACAACGATTTATGCTAGCTCCATGACCTCGCTTTACCGAGTCACCGGAGCTCTCCAATGCTAATTACTCCACTAATTAACATGAGCCACTAATGCTATACCCCTGAAAGGTAATTAGTCTCGAGCATATTACGTTAACACAAATACTGACAGACTCTGACAGAACCTCTCCCACTACGTGAATTCATGATGAGAAGGCTAATTACATAATTAGCTAGAGTGGTCAATTAACTGTCACATGGACAATTAATTGCTCCCGAGACGTATCTCATTCTCGCTCAACACTGTTCCCTCTTATAACAGCCCTCACTCACTCCCCAATACTAAGTGTGCACCCCTTATCCAGTTAATTACCCCTTAATTAACTCACTGAATCCTTAAGTCCTCAACATAACTTAAAGAACAAAGTAACCCCAGCGTTACATAGGTCACACTATAATGGCATGCAACATCATATCAGCACTGCCCACATATAGTTGCAGCTACTGCAACTCGCTAATTACTGTGCCCACACAATAAAACACACGGTTGTGCAACACACACAAGTATACTAATATTACTGCCCCTCCTCTTCTTTTATTTGCACCCGATTGCAAAGGAATACTGTGAACACACACATACTTCAGCCAGGCAATTAACCCATCAATTGCCTGCTCTCATTAAGTACTGAAAATTCCCCTGAATAATCCTAGAGGTCCCTTACCCTCAACACAGTTCCTGGGGCAATAATATTGTATACTGATAACAACACTGCACAAACCTGCAACATAATGATGCCGTCAGCATACCCCACATGCTAATGACATCATTAGGCACTCGGTCAGCAATCACCTCTACTGACCACCGCACAACACAGTACATAGACATGCAAATAAACACATAGAAATGGCCTTCACATACACTCTGAAAATTATATCACCAAGTAATATGTACTAATTACACAGACTTCAGGGGTCCTCACTGACACTCCTGACTACCTCTAATGATTATAATTTTACCGTACTCAATGGCATTAATCCAGCCTGAACGATTATATAGAATCGACAGGCTGGATCACTTACATGGTAAATCTCTACACTGACTGGTCACATCCTCTAGTCAGTCTACCAACATACTACCATACAGCGTGGTCCCGTGTATAATCTCTATCTCCAGGTACCGCCCCTACCCGACATCTGGATTCCACTGACAGCTGCCCCCCAGCTGTTTTTTCCTAGCCTGGCGAGGCTCTGAGATAACTCTTACCGGGAACATCCACCGGTACTCATCACACTGTAATAGTACTCATTTCTACTCATTTCTACTGCCTTATTTTTTTCTCATTCCCAAAACTGACTACCACACTTAGCTTTTAGCTGACACACTTAGCTGACTTGCTCCTCATGCGTCGACAAGATGTGGCCCTAGGCTGTCCCGGGAAAGTGGCCAAGGCATGTGGCCAAGGCAGGTGGCCACAGCGCCCCTCCCGAGCTGAGAGAGGGGGGGTTGGGTGGCCTGGGGTGGCCGGCTCGCAGGTGGCCTGGGTGGCCGCCTCGCGGGCAGGCGGGTGGGTGGCCTGGGGTGGCCGGCGCGCGGGCAGGCGCGGGTGGCCACGGGTGGCCGCGGGCTGGCAGGCTGCCGCCCACAGGAGTACCCATGCGGCTGGGGAATCTCCACCCCATCACTCTAGAACCATGCCTTTGTTCTACACTGGGGTGACAATGGTTGGTGGCGTCCCCAGGCGGCGTCTCCATACTGACGCAGCCTGGCAGAATGCAGAGTCCAACATGGGCCTGCAATCACACATACGCGTACACTGGCCAACATCAATTGTCCATTGCCACTAGACAGGATGCTCAGACCCGAGGGATGAGGGATCAATCTGATACTCCACGAGGCTTCTGCCAGCCTGCCTCATGCGTTCACACAGTCAACTGTCCCTTAGCTTTTTACTGTTTCTACCGTAAATCCCTGGCCCCAATTCACTTAATTAGGCCTTGACACAACCCCTGATGGCAGGAGTGCCACCAATCGAGTAATTTGGACGACAGAAGCGATTAACAGGGGGTGGAGGCGGCAAGCGTGCCGCCCCCCACCCAAACACCTCTTCCTTCCCTGGCCGCCCAATTCAAACTGAAGATTTCGCGGGCTCAGGGTACAACAGATACCCATACCTACTCCCTACAATGCCTAAACCAATCAGCTTGGAGCCGGCACAGGCCCTCGTGCCGCCCCCAATCAGAATTCTTCGCGCCAAAACTAGGCTTGGACCACACGTGCCCCAAACCAATCACCTCTCTCCGTCACCCTCGGCGTCTTGTGACGTCACAAGGAGGAGGAGGCCTAAGGAGTGGCGTGATGTCTCCCATGTGGGGGGGGGTGAGGCAGCGCTCCCCCACTCTTCCCCCCCACCTCTAACGGTTTTAGTCAAGTATCCTCTCACACTCACTCTCAACTCACATCCTATTTCACAGAAACAGGAAAATCTCCGTAATTCTCTCTACAGAGCAATCACAGACTTCTAACTACTCTCAAGTGATAGTTCTTGACATAAGCTTTCATTCAACACCCAACAAGCATATGTTATTTTTGAAAGCTTCAATTTCTAGAGTGTCTAGCCTGCTCTAGAAACTAGGAAAACTAGCTGAGGGATCTAGATCCCTCACATGTAGGTGACGTGTTTACTACATTTCGTATTGTGTTGACTGTCTTATTGACGAGTTGTTTGTATTTTATTATGTACGTGACTTTCGTGTTGATTTCATTGAGCTTTGCCAGACCTGTTTGGGGCTTCAGTGTAAACCCCTTCCAACCGGCAGTGACAGAGACAGAGTTGACGATTGGTTGATGAGAGACGTCTCGCGCCCCTGTGGGAGCGTATTCAATTAGTTGAATGTTGCATATCCCTCTGAGGCAATATGAGGCTTATACCCACTCCAGTCTCTAGTAAACCCAAGCACCCAATGTATTATTTTATAGTTTTTGTATTTATTATTAAATAACAAATATGTACAATAAAAGTATGAAAGCGTACACAGATCAGTACATGAACAGCACAAGATACAATTAAAGCCAAAAGCACCAAAATAAAACTGAAATACAATACATAAAATATACATACACCAAGGATACAAAAGCTCACCCATTACGGGACAGCGCGAAAGCACACAGAACAAGGAAAACAGAAATACATTACAGTAAACTGTCAGGCACGGCATAAACAACAAGTACCACACACGCACACACAAAAAAACATACCAGTGGAAATGAAACACACTAATGCCTCCAAAACAAACTGAGGCCGTAACCACCACCAACACAATAAACACGTAATTGAAGAACACAAACGGCCCAAACAAGGGCAACGTTAGGTGAAGCATATAACCTCAAACAAACATTCAACCACACCCATACCGAAAGCAATGACATGAAGGCAATTAAGGCGAAGCCTTCAACCCCCAAACAAACATACAACAACATCCAAACTGAACAAGAGAGAGGGGAACACAGGTTACAGACTAAATCCATCACATCACACACCCAGACAATCGTCACACGCCAGGAAGGGAGGCACCTCCAACCCTCGCCACAAGACACAGGCCGCCCGCATCAAAAGGGGACGCAGCCCCAAACACACGAGTCAAGGATCGGGCACCACATAATAATCATCTGGCGGCATACTGTCACTCGAATACGGTAAATCAGGCCGATACACAGAGCGAGGAGCAGGGGGGGGGGGGATGAAAAAGCGGAAGCCCCAGGAGGAGGGGCCACAGCCCCCCTTTTAAACACCAAACGCATATCTGCACAACCCCCGGGGTCAACGACCCCCCACCTCTGTAGGCACCGGCAAGGGATTCACCGCACCTCACCCTTGCTCCTCGTCACCACCGCCTCATCCACCCCCACCTGCACCCGCTACGGGCATTAATGTGGCTGGACCACCATGGGACCCCGACCTGGCAGACCCCATCCTACGTTTCTGCTGAGGGACTCGGTCGTCCGGGCCTTACTGGTCCTGTAAGCGTCGAGGGGGGACGCACATCCTCCATCGGAGAGGCAACCGGAACCGCCTCCCGAGTCGTGGAGCAACCAACCAACTCCAGAGACCCCACAGGCGGAGCCAGAGCCTCAGCACTGCTCTCCACAACAGACAGGGATTCCCCCAAGGGAGCCGGGGCCACTCACACTAACCTGTAGTCGGAGCCACATCCACACACACCATCCTGTCGGCAGCCCCTTGGTGCACAGGGAGCCTAATTGATTCTGCGCAAGCCACCGAGACAGTCTCCACAGCCGGCTGGCGGGCAGACGGTACACCACCAACATCTAACAAGTACGTAGGATCCTCGTGGGATTGGAGTGGCGGTAAATCACCCTCGGGGAAACTTCCTTCCTGAAGATATTTACATGAGCAGCGGGCAAACCTGTTGACCAGGCTCAAACAGCCTGGTCAACAGCCTATCCAACATTTCAAACGGGGCGCCACAGTTGAAGTATGTGAAACCTGATCAGTCCGGCGCTGGCCCGCATGGAACATTCGCACCGTGAAGCCCCAGAAGCTGGAGCGATAACGGGATGGGGTACTTCAGTCTCATCGCCACAGTTCGGGTCCCATTCGAGACACCCTTCCACCGTCCGGAAGAAACAGCATTCACCTGGACATTCAAGACCCGCCCATACCGAGTAAAGTGACGCTGGAGAAAGGAGTCAGGGAACTCAAAGGGAGCACCATGAACTGCCACATAGGTAGTCTCACTGCACCTGTCCGCCACTCTCAGGCAAAGTGAAGGACCACCCGTCATAGTAGTCCACAGTCACAATACACAACCGTGAAGCTGCATTTTACAATAGCTCTATGCCCGGATACAGGCTGAATTTCGCAAACTGACGCCACATCCACCCGCAACATATCAAGCAGGACCACCTCAGCTGCAGGGTAGGACGCCGGGAAAGTAAACTCCAGGCGAATCGTAGCCCCTCCCCTTCACAGGCAAGGGAGCAGCCATTCCACCAGCCGACACGGCTCCAAGGCCCAGCTCACAAACGCAAACAACCACTGGTCGGCAAACCAGGAGCTTACAGCGACACGTCTACCTCCGCCGACAGCCAAGCGAGGAGTCCAAGCCAATTTATCAGTCTTGCCATTGATGAGTAGTCCACAATATGCAAATTGGAAGCATTGGACGCGATTGTAGTCATTACAAATATTGTATTTTCCACAACCTGTTAGAGTTGAATGTGCAATGAGTGTATGTACAGGGTTCAGTGTTCTTAATACAGTGTACGAGCACAACACTTGAAGTGCCTATATGGCCTTACATGCCATTGACTCAACCCATTTTATGGTGAGCCAATGTTGGTGTGGAGCCTCGAGGCCGCCCCACCTGTGGTGAGCCAGTGTTGCTGTGGAGCCTCCAGGCCACCCCACCTTCTGGTGAGCCAGTGTTGGTGTGGAGCCTCCAGGCCACACTTCCTGCAGTGAACCAGTGTTGGTGGCTCACCTACCAGACCTCCGTCCCGGCTCCCCACATCCGGGGCGGGGAACCGAGAGGAGGTAAGGCTGGCGCACCATCTTTAATTCCGCGCAACAAAACTGAGAATAAGCTTGGGTTGTAATCCGGTCCTTCCCGAGCCCGAGCGAGCAAAGTCAGGCTCGTTTGGCTTTAACGAAACTCGAGTTGAAAAACATGAAATGAAAATAGCTGGAAATTGTAGGAAGATTCATGGAAGGAAAAGTGGGATGTGAAAATTTACCCAAGATGCACTTAAAATAGAGAAAAAGAAGACTTGAATTAATTTAAAATTATAGAAGGAAGGGAGAGACCACGAGAATAGGAAAGGATTCAAAGGAATATATATATATATATTTCATATATTTTATAGTGCATAGACTATGTTTAATAGCAGGACCTTATTGTAGTGAATATATAGTATTTTAAATGCGAAAATATTCCCAAAAGTACTCGTGCACAATCACCTGCAATATTGTAGTGTACCTCCTTATCTTCATTATAAGTACTAGATAACAATAGACTGGGATCAAGTATGAGGGACAAATAACTATAAATAATCTATTTGAAAAAAATATAATTTGGTCTTGGGGTAAAAAAAATATTTGTTTGGAACAGTTTAAAGGACATATATTAATAGCTTCAGACTGAGATAAAGGTGTATAAAATATTTTGTGATTTTAGCTTGAAGATATTTGTCAGAATCCCTGGTAGACTATGGTAGGCTATATAGTCTCGTTTGGTAGCCTACTGTTGCCTATGATAACCTATATAGCCATGCTAGCCTTTGAAGCCCATGATAGTCTATGGTTGCTAGTGGTACCCCCATGGTACCCAGTTGTACCACATGGTAGCTAGTGGTACCCCCATGGTAGCCACTTGTAACACATGGTAGCTAGTGGTACCCCATAGTTGACCGTGGTACCCCAAGGTGGTCAGTGGTATCTCAAGATAGTCAATGGTATCCCATTGTAGCCAGTGGTACCACATGGTAGCCAGTGGTACCCCATAGTTGCCAGTGGTGCCACATGGTAGCCAGTGGTACAACAGGTAGCTAGTGGTGCCACATGATAGCCAGTGGTGCCACATTGTAGCTAGTGGTACCACATGGTAGCTAGTGGTACCACATGGTAGCTAGTGGCGCCACATGGTAGCTAGTGGCGCCACATGGTAGCTAGTGGTATCCCATAGTAGCTAGTGGGGCCACAAGGTAGCCAGTTGTGCCACATGGTAGCCAGTGGTACAACATGGTAGCTAGTGGTACCAAATGGTAGCTAGTGGTACCAAATGGTAGCTAGTGGTGCTACATGGTAGCCAGTGGTACAACATGGTAGCTAGTGGTGCCACATGATAGCCAGTGGTGCCACATGGTAGCTAGTGGTGCCACATGGTAGCTAGTGGTGCCACATGGTAGCTAGTGGTACCCCATAGTTGCCAGTGGTGCCACATGGTAGCCAGTGGTACAACATGGTAGCTAGTGGGGCCACATGATAGCCAGTGGTGCCACATGGTAGCTAGTGGTGCCACATGGTAGCTAGTGGTGCCACATGGTAGCTAGTGGTGCCACATGGTAGCTAGTGGTGCCACATGGTAGCTAGTGGTGCCACATGGTAACCAGTGGTGCCACATGGTAGCCAATGGTGACACATGGTAGCCAGTGGTAACCCCATGGTAGTCATTGGTACCCCAAGGTAACCAATGGTACCACATGGTAGCCATTGGTATCCCATTAAAGCCATTGGTATCTACCATAGAAGCCTATGGTAGCCCATAGAAGCCTATGGTAGCCCATAGAAGCCTATGGTAGCCCATAGAAGCCTATGGTAGCCCATAGAAACCTATGGTAGCCCATAGAAGCCTATGGTAGCCCATAGAAGCCTATGGTAGCCCATAGAAGCCTCTGGTAGCCCATAGAAGCCTATGGTAGCCCATAGAAGCCTATGGTAGCCCATAGAAGCCTATGGTAGCCCATATTAGCCTATGGCAGCTCATAGAAGCCTATGGTAGCTCATAGCTTATGGTAGCCCAGAGTAGCCTGTGGGACATCAAGGCACAACAACCATCAATGTTGAAAATGTGTTCTGTTGAATAATGATTAAGTGCTAATGAGTGTGTGTACAGCATATATATATATATATATATATATATATATATATATATATATATATATATATATATATATATATATATATATATATATATGACCAGGATTCTTAATGATAATTATGACTCAATTTGCCGGTTTTTTGCATGTTTTATGAGATTTTTTGTTAATTGTGAGTTACGTTGAGTAATTCTCTAGCGATTTTAGGTGACATCTCACTAGTGCAAGGTAAAGCTAAGGAATGTCTTCAGTATTCGTATTGCTAACACATGTAGATATAGAGCTGTGCTGCCTATCTATCTGTTAACGGGTGTTTTCACTATAGGTATGATCCCAGGCAGTTTTCCAAATGAGTTTGCTGATTTCCACGATATTTAGTGCATAGTTTATTTGGAAACTCCTCCCGAACTTAAATATTTACATTTGTCTGACTTGAATTTTTTTCCCCTCCTTTTCCCTTTTTTTTCCTTTGAATTTATTGTAAAAAATATTTGATATTTTTTCGTAGTTAAAGCATAATGCAAACTCCATGTAATTACCGACACTAACTTTGAATTTATATAGTGCCCGATTTTATTATTTTTTCAATCTCTACCCCTCTGTACTCTACTTCAAAATAAAACAAATTAATATATATAATATACAAAAGAGGTCTTACAAAATCTATAGGTTCTCAATTTGTTATTCCAACTAATTTAGAAATTTGCGACATTATCACTCCATATATTTTTGTTGTTTTTCAATGCAAATCTATACACAGTTTAGTGTTAACATACATGTCACTTGTAGTAGATTTTGGTGTTCAAGATGATATCTTCTCGGACGGCATCAGTTTCGATAGCCACGCGGCTCCCATTATAACCCACAGGCAGAAATGAATTTGGCTTTAATTATATTATCGCGCCCCAAGGGCTGGGAGTATATCTTCCCACACGGGATCGACCTCTGTGCATTGCCACCAATTTCAACGTTCTAGACTCTGGACTGGAGAATAACATTTACATATATATAGATGATACACAAAATTGGACGGGAAATAAATTAATAAGAAACGAGATCGTGGCATCATGATACAGTTAGACGTTAACATTGGACGAAAGATTCGCAGATGATGTTGAATTCTGAGAAAATGTAGGATTTTGTGGTTAAATAATTATAATAGTTTCCAGATGCTTAACAATGTTGACATTGTCAAGTTTGAAGGTAAGAAAGATATATAGTCATGATTAGTTGGACTCTTAAGCCCAAAAATAAATCCATAAATGAATGGGAATAGGTAAATATGACACTGGGATTGCTTACCTGAAGCTTAAGCAAAAAGATATTTAATATTATTCATCAGCTTGATTTTCTCCATGTTAGGCTACTGTTATATTATACACTTCAGTTTTGATCTCCGTACTTCAGAACGGATATAAATCCATTTGATGGATGAAATGAATGACAAAGATAATCCCATAAAATGGAAATCTTCCTCGTGATGAGAGAGACAAAATGCTTAACTTGCTTTCCCTGTTAAGGTGAAGAGTAAGGGTGTCAGACTCTCTCGTTCATTTACATATGTCAGTCATAACAAAGGGGATCTAAATAGGATTTGGTCAGAAGTTGACATTCTTAAGTCTATATACTTATTATGTTCTTATAATATATATATATATATATATATATATATATATATATATATATATATATATATATATATATATATATATATATATATATATATATATATATGTTTCATTGAATATGACCGCATATTCTGTATTTATTATTTTCTGGTTTAGGGCTTCTATCCCTCTAACTATTTTCTTAGCATCAGGGCTTAATTGAAATAGGAGTTCTCCAAAACTCATTTTCGTACTTTTAAGGTGAAGAAAAGAAGTGATTTACTATAGAGTGTATTACACTTATTTGTATAATTTGCACGACGTTTCGAACCTCCATGGTTCATTCTCAAGTGAACAGATCTTACAATACTAGTTGATTTGATACCCGCATTAGGTCAGGTGATAATACAATGAAGGTGAAAACATGGGGGGATACATAAGGGATAAACATAGGGGCTGCAGAAGGCTTATTGGCCCATACGAGGCATCTCCTATCTAAACACAAAGATTAATCCAGTGTAATTGGCCTGTTATGTTGGACATTGTCTTCTGTGTTGGCATCGATATGTTCTTGTCTTGTCCTTACTCTCATGGTGGGTAGAGTAAATAGTTCCGTGATTTGGGTGTTCATGGTAGGTCGCTCTATTCTTATGTGAATTGCCTCAAGAATTTGTAATCTTCTTGAATCTTGGGTTTTGTCTATAATGCAAGTATTCTTGTTCAACATTTCTCTTGTTAGAGTAATGTCATGGGCTTGTCTCATGTGATTCCTAGGGGCACCAGATTGGAGATGGCATGTCAAACGCCTCGTCAGCTTGGTCGACGTCATACCTATGTACTTACATTGAAGGTTACATCCTTCGTGGGGGCAAGTGTACATGTATACAACGCTTGACTGCTGTAGAGGGTTCTCCGTCGGCTTCGGGCTGTTTTTGATAAGGAGTTCGGAAGTCTTCTTGGTTTTGTAGAATATTATCAGGTTTATGTTTTGGTTAGGAGTAGTGCTTTTTACTCCTTTACGGATTATTTCTTTCATTATTCTTTCCTCTTTTATATGTTCACTGTGCATGGTTGATTTGTAATATAATTTTATTGGGGGTGTTGTGGTTTCTGTTCTAGGTTCTGAATTATACCAACGGTCCAAGTGTCTTCTTATAGCAGCGTTTATTTCCGCGTTGCTATATCCGTTGTTCACCAATACCTGAGTTACTCTTTCAAACTCTCTACTCACGTTGCTCCATTCAGAGCAGTGGGTAAGCGCTCGACGAATATAAGCATTGAGAACACTGGCTTTGTATCTTTGGGGGCACTCACTTCTACCGTTCAGGCATAATCCTATGTTGGTGGGCTTGGTATATACGTTGGTGCTTAAAGAGGTTCCTGTTTTTGTTATTAGTACATCCAAGAATGGCAGACTGTTATTTTCACTATTTTCATGTGTAAACTTCAAGGCGACTATGGCTTAGGATATGCCTACGGCAATGTTAAGATGCATAAACCAGGTAACCCACTACGCCCTATAATCAGCCAAATTCCAACCCCAACTTATCACCTGGCAAAGAAACTCAATGAACTCCTAACTCCATACACTCGAAGTAAGTTTAGTCTACAATCATCAGCAGATTTCCTAGAATTGATCAAATCTACCCAGCCCGATGGAATCATCGCTTCCCTGGACGTTGAATCCCTTTTTACCAACGTCCCAGTCGACACAACCATAGGAATGATACTGGACAGAGTATACAGAGACGAGAGCACCCCCAAATTAGACATACCTGAGCCACACTTGAAAAGTCTTCTCGAAGCATGTACAAAGGAAGCCCCTTTCATCAGTCCACAAGGAGACATGTATTTACAAATAGACGGAGTAGCAATGGGCTCCCCCTTAGGAGTTTTATTTGCTAATTTTTATATGGGAACCATCGAAGATAGGGTCTTCAGTAGCAGACAAAAACCAACTGTATACTGCCGTTATGTAGATGACATATTCATAATAGTAAAAGACTCAGATGAACTAATTGACCTAAAAAGACACCTAGAGAGAGAGTCAGTACTCCGATTTACACATGAAAATAGTGAAAATAACAGTGCCATTCTTGGATGTACTAATAACAAAAACAGGAACCTCTTTAAGCACCAACGTATATACCAAGCCCACCAACATAGGATTATGCCTGAACGGTAGAAGTGAGTGCCCCCAAAGATACAAAGCCAGTGTTCTCAATGCTTATATTCGTCGAGCGCTTACCCACTGCTCTGAATGGAGCAACGTGAGTAGAGAGTTTGAAAGAGTAACTCAGGTATTGGTGAACAACGGATATAGCAACGCGGAAATAAACGCTGCTATAAGAAGACACTTGGACCGTTGGTATAATTCAGAACCTAGAACAGAAACCACAACACCCCCAATAAAATTATATTACAAATCAACCATGCACAGTGAACATATAAAAGAGGAAAGAATAATGAAAGAAATAATCCGTAAAGGAGTAAAAAGCACTACTCCTAACCAAAACATAAACCTGATAATATTCTACAAAACCAAGAAGACTTCCGAACTCCTTATCAAAAACAGCCCGAAGCCGACGGAGAACCCTCTACAGCAGTCAAGCGTTGTATACATGTACACTTACCCCCACGAAGGATGTAACCTTCAATGTAAGTACATAGGTATGACGTCGACCAAGCTGACGAGGCGTTTGACATGCCATCTTCAATCTGGTGCCCCTAGGAATCACATGAGACAAGCCCATGACATTACTCTAACAAGAGAAATGTTGAACAAGAATACTTGCATAATAGACAAAACCCAAGATTCAAGAAGATTACAAATTCTTGAGGCAATTCACATAAGAATAGAGCGACCTACCATGAACACCCAAATCACGGAACTATTTACTCTACCCACCATGAGAGTAAGGACAAGACAAGAACATATCGATGCCAACACAGAAGACAATGTCCAACATAACAGGCCAATTACACTGGATTAATCTTTGTGTTTAGATAGGAGATGCCTCGTATGGGCCAATATGCCTTCTGCAGCCCCTATGTTTATCACTTATGTATCCCCCCATGTTTTCACCTTCATTGTATTATCACCTGACCTAATGCAGGTATAAAATCAACTAGTATTGTAAGATCTGTTCACTTGAGAATGAACCATGGAGGTTCGAAACGTCGTGCAAATTATACAAATAAGTGTAATACACTCTATAGTAAATCACTTCTTTTCTTCACCTTAAAAGTACGAAAATGAGTTTTGGAGAACTCCTATTTCAATTAAGCCCTGATGCTAAGAAAATAGTTAGAGGGATAGAAGCCCTAAACCAGAAAATAATAAATACAGAATATGCGGTCATATTCAATGAAACATGTTTGAAAGAAAACCTGCTGCCAGTATACACCAATATATATATATATATATATATATATATATATATATATATATATATATATATATATATATATATATATATATATATATATATATATATAATATAGTGGTGTATACTGGCAGCACGTTTTTATTTAGACATGTTTCATGGAACATGGCTGCATATTCTGAATTGATTATTTTCTTGTTTAAGGCTTCTATCCCTCATGACTAGTGCTCTTGTATCTTGGTGTAATTGGAAGAGGATTTCTCCAAATGTCAAATATGTTTGAGGTGAACTAAAAGAAATAATTAACTGTAGAATGTATTCCACTTATTATAAATTTACACAACGTTTCGAACCTACATGGTTTATTCTCAAGTGATGGAACTGTACTGTTGTTGTTTTGTTTTAGATTCAACTATTCTGAACAAAATTTCCATGTAGCACGAGATATAGTGATCTCGTAAGGATTCATGGTTTGCCGGGATTTGAACGTTGTTAGTCGAGTGTGTACACTTCTTTCATAATTACAAATGATTGGTATTATTTGATAAGTTGGTGCCCATTCATCTCCACATTATGCCCAACCAGTTGGGCAGGACGGTAGAACGACGGTCTCGTTTCATGTAGATCGGCGTTCAATCCCCGACCGTCCAAGTGAATGGGCACCATTCCTTCCCCCCGTCCCATCTCAGATCCTTATCCTGACCCCTTCCAAGTGCTATATAGTCGTAATGGCTTGGCTCCTTCACCTTATTATTCCCTCCCTCATCTCCATATTATACTGCCAAAACTTATTATCAGAGGTAGAAATTGCTCCACAACTTTTTGTCCAAATTAATGTTTTGCAACGAAATTGTGTTTACCAGTTCGACAGCTTTCGACGTTTCAGCTTGGAAACTGCAGTGCGGTGCATCTGCCACCTGTTTATTTATAAAATAATTCATAAGTTCCCAGCATGCACCAGCGGTCGGCAGGAGGCCTGGCAGGGAATATTGCTTTTGAATATTCTGATGACTGGTGTTACTGAGAGCGGGAGAGTCAGCTCTAATTCCCCGGAGGCGGAAACGCTCAGCACTTTATCATCTAGTGACCTCATGAAAAGCTTACTACGTACTGAGTGATACAAGGAGAACTTAACTGTAACTTGGCAGTCTCCGTGGTGTAGTGGTAAGACACTCGCCTGGCGTTCCGCGAGCGCTATGTCATGGGTTCGTATCCTGGCCGGGGAGGATTTACTGGGCGCAAATCCTTAACTGTAGCCTCTGTTTAACGCAACAGTAAAATGTGTACTTGGATGAAAAAACGATTCTTCGCGGCAGGGGATCGTATTCCAGGGACCATAGGATTAAGGACTTGCCCGAAACGCTACGCGTACTAGTGGCTGTACAAGAATGTAACAACTCTTGTATATATCTCAAAAAAAACAAAAAAAAAAAACTGGATGTTGTGATATACAAGGGGAACTGAAAGGAACACTGAGGTATACGAGGTAATTAAAGGGAGTACTGTGGCACACAGTAGTAGGCATCCACCAGTCTCAGGAGACTATTGAATTGCACTCTGGTTGTTGGTCAGGAGTGGCCTCTCCAGGGCGCAAAGCCAGGGTAGGTTAATTCGGGGGGGGGGGGAGAAGATGTCACCCATGCAGTAGCCCCACCCCCTCTCCACGGCACCGAAAGTCTCCAATGGAAATGCAAACACCAATACGATTGGTTCCAGCGCCGTCGCAGGAACTGTCAGAACGAGGTTGAAGGTAACAACGTACTGTCCCAGTGGGCTCCTGCTCCGAAGTTTACCTCTAAGTTGGTAAAAGAAGGCACAGGGACTCCAAACCCAGAGACCGCCGTGGTCGGGGCCGGAGAAGAACCACCCCAGCAAGGGCAAGAACGACCCCAGCCTCCTGAAGCAGAGCCTGGGCCGCACGAGCCCCAGGAGGTGGACGACGAGCCCGCGCCTACGGGTTCCAGACAAAGATCGTCAGAGTCCTCTTTCACCCGAGGTGAGGCTCACAAAGAGAACGTAAATGTATATCGAGGTATACAAGGAGAACTTAATGGATATTGTGGCATACAAAGAGAACTTAAATGGATACTGTGGTATACAAGCAGAACTTCAGTGGATACTGTGGTATACAAGGAGAACTTCAATTTATACTGTGGTATACAAGGCGAACTCAAATGGATATTGATGCCTCCAAAAAGCTTAAGTGGATACTGAGGTATTCAAGAATAAAATATACAGGACAAAGTAAGCAGGCAAATAACTAGGAAGTGACAGTGATAAAGGTAATCATAGCCAAGGGAATATCGCTGGCATTGGCCTCAGCAAGAACAATTAGGCTTAGTGTTAAGTCCACTCTCAGGCCTTTTTCTCTAGTCGTTTTAGGGAGGTAGTTTCCTCTCTTTGCGTATTGGCCTTTTGGTTACCCTGATCCCTGTTCCCATTCCCATCACCTTACACTTGTTGGTGTTGAACTCCAGTAACCGTTTCTCGGACCAACTCTTCATCTTGTTTAAATTGTGGTGGAGAGTCTGACTATCCTGATCTGTCACGACTGTTCTCGTTAGTTTTGCATCGTTTACAAACATTGGCATATGACTCAACTCAGTAGATAAGTAGTTCACGCAAATAAGGAATAGCATGGGTCCCAGCACCGATTCTTGAGGTACACTACCTACGTTATTCAGACTTCCTGCTCGTCATTGGTACTCTCTGGCTCCTATCTGTGAGGTAATTCTTTACCCCATGTTAGTGCTTTTTCACTAATTCCCTCTGTTCTGTCAGGTGAGGTACTATATCAAAGGCTTTTTGGGCAGTCCAGAAATATGTAATGTGCCCAACCTTCTCTGTCCTTCCTTATTTTCATTGCTTCGTCATACAACTCTAGTAGGCTCGTCAGACACCAACTTTAGACTTTAGGGATTGTCCTTCCCTAAAGCCTTGTTGATGTTTCTTACATACCTGATTTCTCCAGGTGTGTAATGTTATTCTCCTTATTCTTCCGAGTACTTTGCAAAGAATGCTCTTCAGTGGCACTAGTCTGTAGTTAAGTGCTTCTTCTCCATCTCTTTTCTTGTAAATTAGTGCCACATTTGCCTTCTTCCAGCATGTGGGCAATTCGCCCTTTGTTACTTACTCATTAAAGATGTAAAGGCACTCTGAGGACCTGTGCCGCTGCTCATAACATCCACGTTGTGTGGTCTTATAGCTTTACTTTCGTTTAATGATGCTAGTTGTTTCCTTATTCTGCT
Organism: Procambarus clarkii; assembly: GCF_040958095.1. Classification (NCBI taxonomy): domain Eukaryota; kingdom Metazoa; phylum Arthropoda; class Malacostraca; order Decapoda; family Cambaridae; genus Procambarus; species Procambarus clarkii. The sequence goes on from NC_091152.1 coordinate 19,845,718, forward strand.
GTTGCCTCAATATTGAAGTCTTTCTCTAGCATCATATTGAACCCACCACAAATACATGATATTACATATACACACACAGGAACACAACAACGAAACAACTAGCATCAAAAAAGTTCAAATGGATAAACGTCACTCCGAATCGGAAATAGAATCTTCTATATGGTATTTAGTAGGATAGTCCTCCCGAGGACACTGCCGCCACTCATCCCAGGAAGCCAGAGACGGTGGAACGCCTTCTTGGCACAGGGGAGATGTATACACAATGGATGAGGCGGTTGCATAGGATAATCAGACACAAAACGCTGCCGCACAGAGCCCGACTTCACAATGGTCTGCGAGCCAGCATCCTTTCCTAAGCACCACCACCAAGTCCTTGTTTTCCGGTGCCCACAGCTGGGGGCGCAGGGTGGCATACAGGAACCAGCATTGAAGCCCTTCACCAGCAGGCGCCACCGCAGCATGCACTTCCTCCACTACCACTGCTGCACCACCACCCGGCACCCAAGGCATTTTTCGTCAGCTGAAGACACGGAACTACCATACTCCGCCACATACACCCAGGCGTGACACCCAGGGGCAGGAGCATCCTCAGAATACATTGAATGCTTTGGGTCCGGTCGCAGGTCATCGGAACTTAACACCTCCACGATACCCGATTCCCTAGAAGTGCAGGGAAGCCATGGTCGGGCATGTAATTCACGGCTAAGTAAAACTTCAGCGGCGGCGACCTCAGGGGACACCTGCTCAAAACAAGAGGAGGACGTGAATCCCCCCCCCCCCCCACCTCACCGGCACAGAAGGTACAGGTTCACTGGCAGATTCCGAAGCCACAGGAGAAGCGTCTACTACAGCCGCAGAATGAGGAGGTAAAAGAGGCATGTCAACAGATGTCGAAGCCACCGGGGTACCACCCATAACAGTCGCAGGAGGGGAAGGAGCCGCATGCCCCACCACAACCATGCCCGCATCACTCACGGTGGCCGCTGAACACACACATGACGACGGCACAACGAGCGATGCACTACCCCCACCAGCCACATCCCCAACAGCAGGCTCCTGCGGAGAGACAGCGCCCGTGGACACATCCGCAACCTCATCCTCGGAGTTCTCGTGAACCACCAGCGGGGAAGAGTCCTCCTCATGGAAGAAATTCACCAGCTCGATGACGCCCGCAGAGCCTGGTGCCTAGACATCCTGCAATGGAAGCAGGTCCACGGTTGTTGGGCATAGTACACATGGAGATAGTATCACCATCAACATAACTGACGATGGAATGTCAGATTTAAGCCGCATCTCTAATGTCCGAATGCCGTTCTGGATGCCCTTCGGTTGACCAGAGGACATGGTATTCATCCAGACGGACACCACCCGCCCAAAAGTAGCGCCGTAACAACACCTCAGGGAACTCACTGTGGACGCTGACGTGTGTAGCAGAGCCACTGTGGACCAAAATAACTACAGACCCAGCAGCACCCGGCAACCGAAACGTGTGTCTGTCAAATCGACGCAGAAAGTCCCGATAGGCCTCTTCAGTATAGAGCTTAACCACGGCCCAATGCATGGTGATCATTTGGACGCCACAAATGTCACCAAAGTCAATGCTCAACATGTCAAAGAAGGTTGTATCCATGGCAGAGTAGTCTGCAAGACCTGAATACTCTAGCCCAATCGTCCTAGACCACATCACAGGGGGCAAGGGCACCCCCATCACACAGGGAAATCCCAGCACAGGGCCTCCGCCAGCAACACTCCTGAGAGCTGTACGCGAGTCTGGGACACCAACAACAGAAGAGGTCAGGCAGTAGTTGTCGCAGCTTGATTTGACCGCTAGCCACCGTGGAGTGAGGACGTGTCGCCTAACCTCTCCGGCGGTTGGTGGTGACTTGCCACTTTGGTCGCCAGGGGATGTGGGTGTTTCTGCCCTCCCTGCATTCGCCGTCAAGTGGTGTTTGGGTGATCGTCGGTGACTCTCCGTGACGGGGGTACCTCTTCCCCCTGTTGTGCGTGTGCACTCTGTAGGCCTGGAATTTCCTGATCGTGCCGGGTATCCTGAAGTTGAACTTGTAATGTGTGACATGCTCCGTGTCCCTGTGGATGTGATTTATGGTAATGAACTGGTTACTGCTCATTAAGTGATACGGTATCATGATTATTCATAATTTTCCTTGCTCGGTTGGGAAGGGCGAATAGTCATGTCCGACGACCACGTGGTTGTTAAGGCTGCCAATTACCCTTGTTTCTAAATTGTAGACAAATCATGTTTGCTCTCATTATTTCACTAAGGCAATTTCCCAAAGAAAGCTGTTATGTTTTATTTCATGAATTGTGTGGGAAGGTTCATTCCTTAATTTTGCCTAAGAGTATTTTAATTAGCTTTTGTAATGAACTGAGGTAATGCAGGTTGACTGGTCAGGGCTACCAGCCTGGTCATAACATAGACATAATATAGCCATATAGTTATGTACTATGTCATTCATGTAGTGATGATTTTTTCCCCTGTATTCTTGATTAAGTAAATTCCCAGTATTGATCTACTGAGCAGTTTTTAGATCACAGATTGTGGGGCTCAGTTGAGTTACCTAGGCCTATTTGCCTCGGGAGTGTTGGCAATGGTATAGGCCGCCTTCGACATCAATGTGCCTTGAATTGTCACGAGGGGGGGAGGGAGGGGGTGTTGGGTCAACCAGGAAAGCCACAAACACCGGCTTAGTTGTAGATTACAGGTAAATGAGTCTGTTGAGTTCTCTGTACAATTTGTAGTTCCATTATCCATGCCTCTACGATTGGATGTGATACTAGCCTAGGGATTAATCTATTTTTTGCACTCTTAATACAGTTACTGTTAATCATTTCTCTGTTGTATTTTATACACTTTCTATGAAATATTCTGTGTCATTGATCTTGGAGTGCAGTGGACATCATCCTGTGATCTGAGGAGCATTTTTATGAGTAAACATAAATTTACCTTTTTTAATTCTCGAAGAAAAATTCCAGAATTTCCATATATCCGGAAAGTATTGAAAGTTTAAAGTTCCCATCACTCGGTATTAATTGACTGGACTCCTCCCGAGTCACTTAATCTATAATCAAAGATCCGGGAGGAGCGGCGGCTGTATTACTTATTTATGAGTAACCGGGTCTTACCATCCAGTGCTGTGAGAACTGTAGAGATGTTTTTAACATCATTGGCCAATCTCCCCCCCCCCCTCCCCCTTCCCCGATTCCCCCATCCAACCTTTCCCCCTTCCCCCCCCCCCTTCCTCCAATCCGGCCTCCTCCCCATTCCCCCCTTCACTAGATAATTGGATGAGAATGTTCTGCTGTGATGGGACTCTTCCAGTTCTCTGGGTCAGTTCAATTACTACAGCCTAAAGGGTTACCAGTTATTGGCAACAATTACGGTGAGTGGTTATCAGCAAAGGTTATAGTGGTAACATTGGGCTCACGTTACAATGGTAGCAGCAGTGATAGTCACGGTACAAATGGCAGCAGCATGATGAGAGTCAGAGCTGGGGTGAGAGTCAGAGCTGGGGTGAGAGTCAGAGCTGGGGGTGAGAGTCAGAGCTGGGGGTGAGAGTCAGAGCTGGGGTGAGAGTCAGAGCTGGGGTGAGAGTCAGAGCTGGGGGTGAGAGTCAGAGCTGGGGTGAGGGTCAGAGCTGGGGTGAGAGTCAGAGCTGGGGTGAGAGTCAGAGCTGGGGTGAGAGAGCTGGGGGTGAGAGTCAGAGCTGGGGTGAGGGTCAGAGCTGGGGTGAGAGTCAGAGCTGGGGTGAGAGTCAGAGCTGGGGGTGAGAGTCAGAGCTGGGGGTGAGAGTCAGAGCTGGGGTGAGAGTCAGAGCTGGGGCGAGAGTCAGAGCTGGGGTGAGAGTCAGAGCTGGGGTGAGAGTCAGAGCTGGGGTGAGAGTCAGAGCTGGGGTGAGAGTCAGAGCTGGGGTGAGAGTCAGAGCTGGGGTGAGAGTCAGAGCTGGGGTGAGAGTCAGAGCTGGGGTGAGAGGCAGAGCTGGGGTGACAGTCAGAGCTCTGGAGAGAGGAAGAGAGTTCCTCTCTCTCAGTTGAGAGTTCCTCCAAGTTATTCTGTGATTTCGCTTCACCTCCTGCTTCCATCGTTGCAAAGGACTCCCTTAAGATAGAAGACGAGCCAATTCCCTCATTCTGCCAGGCACAACAGGTGAATAAATCCCAGAGATGTGGTTTTTACGGCGTTATCTTGTGATGACATGACCTCTCAAGGCGCTAGTCTGGGTCAACTCTGCCCTGCCAGCTGTCACCTCCGGCAGATTCGGCCACAACGCAAATTTTCTTCACAGAAAACAGTTCTACTCTTCAGAGTTCACGAAATTCCCAACTTCCAGCGTTGTTGAACACTTCAGTGGCACTCGCTGAGATGTTGGCTCGGAAAATGGGTCGCTAGAACTTGTTTGTCCAACCAAAACGACGCTAAACCGGTCTTATGGTCTTAAGGCCGGTGGGAGTTGGCATATGTGTATGTGGGTGTGTGTGGGGGGGGGGGGGTTGTGTATGTGTTTGGGGGGGGTGTTTTCTGTGTGTTTGGGGGGGGGGGGGATTTTGTGTGTGTGTGTGGGGGGGGGGGTTGTGTGTGGGTGGGGTGTGTGTGTGTGGGGGGGGGGGGGTTGTGTGTGTGAGGGAGGAGGGGTGTTTTGTGTGTGAGGGAGGAGGGGTGTTTTGTGTGTGGGGGGTGTTTTGTTTGTGTGGGGGGGGGTGTTTTGTGTGTGGGGGGGGGGGTGTTTTGTGTGTGGGGGGGGTGTTTTGTGTATGGGGGAGGTTTGTGTGTGAGGTTGATTTTGTGTGTGTGGGGGGGTGTTGTGTGTGTGGGGGGTTGTGTGTGTGGGGGGTGTTGTGTGTGTGGGGGGTTGTGTGTGTGTGGGGGGTTGTGTGTGTGGGGGGGGGTTGTGTGTGTGTGTGTGGGAGGGGGGGTTGTGTGTGTTAGGGGGTTGTGTACTCACCTAATTGTGCTCACCTAATTGTGCTTGCGGGGGTTGAGCTTTGGCTCTTTGGTCCCGCCTCTCAACTGTCAATAAACTGGTGTACAGATTCCTGAGCCTACTGGGCTCTATCATATCTACATTTGAAACTGTGTATGGAGTCGACCTCCACCACATCACTGCCAAATGCATTCCATTTATTAACTACTCTGACACTGAAAAAATTCTTTCTAACGTCTCTGTGGCTCATCTGATTACTAAGTTTCCAGCTGTGTCCCCTTAGACACAGGTGGAAACTTAGTTTGTGGGGTTGTGTGTGTGAGGGGGGGTTGTTTGTGTGGGGGGGGGGGGGTTGTGTGTGTGGGGGGGGATGTGTGTGTGTGTGTGTGGGGGGAGGATGGTTGTGTTGGTCACTGTGTGGTGACTCCGTTCAGGTGGTCACCGTGTGATTGCTCTGTTCAGTCGACAACCGTCAGCTCTACTACTCTGGCAGCCACATGGCGGCAGTGTTCAAGGAAGCCTCTAAAACAGTAAGCCAACACAGTTGGCCCTGACGTACACCTGTGTTAATCACTGGCCTTAAGCCCAGGGTTTGCTGGGTAATGCCTGGCGCCCCCAGGAGCTGGCGGTGGGAGAGAGGAGTTTGTGGGAGATTACGGAGCTGTGGATGATGGGCTTTGTCAGGGGCTTAGAGATGGGGTGTTGGGCTTAGGGTTGGAGTGTTCTGGACCACTATCTGGGTTGTTGGGTCCTGGCTTAACTCACCATTGGTCCTCCACCACCAGGGTTGGGGAGGGTTGGGGAGGTGGGGGTTATGAGGGAGGGAAGGGGGGGGGGAGTTAACGACAGCTTTGACGCGAATGGTTTGTTGCTATGCCAGTTATATTTTGTGTGAGTTATTATATTGTAGTTAATTCACAGATAAATGAAGTCTTATATTTTTTTTGTTTTACTCACAATGTATTTTATTCACAATATATTTTACTCAAAGTGTAGTTTACTCACAACGAATTTTAAAATTCATTTTACTCACAATATATTTTGCACTGTATATACTCACAATGTTTTTTTACAATGCATTTTATTCACATGGTATTTTACAGTGTATTTTACACACAATATATTTTACTCATAATGTAGTTTACTCACAATGTATTTTTACTCTCCACTTATACATTCACCATGTATTTCATGCAACTTTTGAAACTATGTAACAACGAGCAACTTCCCATACCTCATTATCTCATAAAACATCCAAATGGCTCATTCTCAAACTTTCTGAGAAAAGCTGGACTTTGATACAACTGCTAGGAGCAGCATCGAACAGCCTGGTTAATCAGACCAGACCAGACCAACCAGGACGCTCAGGTCAGAGACCGGGCCGCGGGGACGTTAATCCTCGGAAATATCGACAGATAAAGCAGTCTTCACTGAAGCTGTAGAAGCATCTCCCAACATCCACAGACTCTGAAACACTTCACAACACTTTCAAATCTCTCACCACACTTCCCTGTATCCTGACACAGAAGGATACTTGAGGATACATGTCAGGTCCTTCAGAACTTTCAAGTTCTCCTCCTTCAACGGTGTTATACATTCCGAGGCAGTTTACTAACTAGCAAAGGTGGTTCTTCATATCATTCACGTTCACTATTAGAGGTTTTTGCAACTCTAAATTTACAATGTATATGTTGTACCTCTTGTGTAGTCTACCTCTTTTGTAGAAATTCCGCACTTTACATCTCTTGTAGCACCTCTGGAGTTATTCCTTTCTTGTAGCACCTCTGGAGTTATTCCTTTCTTGTAGCACCTCTGGAGTTATTCCTTTCTTGTAGCACCTCTGGAGTTTTCCCCTCTCTTGTAGCACCTCTGTAGTCTTCCTTTATTATATATAACACAATTACCGTCTTCAGGTAGTTTTAGAGCGTCTGCTTCAGCAGGCTCAGATAGTCTGCTGAACGTCTGCCATCAATTCATAACAAATAAAAATATTCTTCCAAGAATACCAAACCAGTGTCAGGTGTTGGCTAAATCCTCCACACATTTCTCAGAACTATAAAATCTCTTCCACCCAAACCTCTTCTACTTAAAATTATTTATCAAATTAATAATTACCTCCCTAAAAATAAAGCGCACTACTCCGGCAGTTACGTCAAAATCTGTTACTGGTAAATCTGTATCTAAATCTATATCTAAAATCTAAATTTGTTCATCATGGTATATTGTTGTAATACAGAGAGACGATCTCTTCATTACTCAACTTCAGGGTTTGCAATATATTTAATGACAAACTTTATTCCTCAAACGCAAAAGCCATTCGTCTTCATCTTGAACAACAAAGACTAATAAATGATTCACAACATGGTTTTACTAACGTTCCTGTTTAACAATTTTGCAATCATTCTATTCCAGCATAGTTGAGGCAGTTGATGGTGAAAACGTTTGACGTTGTTTACCTTGACTTTAACAAAGCTTTTGATGCAGTGCCTCATGATAGATTGATTACAAATATTGAGGCTCATGGTATTGGGGGTGCTATACTAAGTTGGATTAGGGCATGGCTATACCAAAAGAAACAAAGCGTTATTATAAATAGGGTTAAGTTAGACTGGGTAAATGTTATAAGTGGAGTGCATCAAGGCTCTGTCCTGGGACCTCTGTTATTCATAAAATATATAATTGGTTTAGATTCAGGTTTGAGCAGAAATATTTGCAAAAATATTGAGCAGAAATATTTATAATTTTGTCGACGCGAAAATCGAGAAGGAAATAAACACTAATAACTTATAACACTTGTACATTTATGTCTCTCCTACTTTGACAGGGTAAAATAGTTGCTATAGAAACCAGTGTGTTGTTAAGCACTTAACAACTGAAGGTGATTAAGATACTTTTGCAAGCTTAGGTCATAGTTACATCACATACTTTGTATAACTAATGTATTACATAGTCAATCTTGGGTACAAGTCCAATATATCATCAAGTGTTCCAGTATTCATATAGTAGTTACAGAGTTGAACATACCTCAGCTCAGGAGGGCGAAAGTCAGTCAATATGGGACATTCTACAATATAATGTTCAAGGAAGTGAATGTTTTATCTTTCACAAGGTTGACACATGGTGTATTCCGACATTTCACAAGGTTGACCATAGGTGTATTCCGACACTTTCACAAGGTTGACCATAGGTGTATTCCGACACTTTCACAAAGTTGACACATGGTGTATTCCGACACTTTCACAAAGTTGACCATAGGTGTATTCCGACACTTTCACAAAGTTGACACATAGTGTATTACGACACTTTCACAAAGTTGACACATGGTGAATTACGACACTTTCACAAAGTTGACCATAGGTGTATTCCGACACTTTCACAAGGTTGACACATGGTGTATTCCGACACTTTCACAAAGTTGACACATTGTGTATTCCGACACTTTCACAAGGTTGACACATGGTGTATTCCGACACTTTCACAAGGTTGACACATGGTGTATTCCGACACTTTCACAAAGTTGACACATGGTGTATTCCGACACTTTCACAAAGTTGACCATAGGTGTATTACGACACTTTCACAAAGTTGACACATGGTGAATTACGACACTTTCACAAAGTTGACCATAGGTGTATTCCGACACTTTCACAAAGTTGACACATGGTGTATTCCGACACTTTCACAAAGTTGACCATAGGTGTATTCCGACACTTTCACAAAGTTGACACATGGTGTATTCCGGCACTTTCACAAGGTTGACACATTATGTATTCCGACATTTTCCCAAAGTTGACACATGGTGTATTCCGACACTTTCACAAAGTTGACACATTGTGTACTCGACATTTGGGTTTTGAGAAAGCTACCAGATGCGTCTATATCCTAGGCGTATTCTGGCCACTATAACATCTCATTGCTGAGTTCTTGCTCAATTAGTCCCATATGTGAATGTCTCCTCAGGATATTTGTCATAATGTTTAATGCAACAACTTTCAGGTCATTGTAAATTTGATAGGTCAGTAAGATATTTATTAGATATTTGTTTAAGCATTATCTTTGTCACTGCTAATGAAACACCCATATCAATTTCTACCACTGGTTTTCTACAGGCTGACTTTGCAAGCATATCAACAATGTCAAGTTTTGAGATGCCAACATGTGATGGTATCCATAGGAATTTAATTTCAAATCTGTTTTCCTTCGCAGCTAAAACATTCATTCGTATATCACTGACTATTTTCTGGGTGTCACTACTATGTGCGTTCAGTGCCAGGAGTGCACTCGGCGAGTCACAGTATATAAGTCCACTGCCTCTGTCTTTTAACAATTCAGTGGCAAGGTTGCAAGTATCTACAAGTTCGGTTTGAGTTGTACTTGCCCAGTCTTTGACGCGCTTCATTATTGTAGGTACGAGAGAAGATTGTTCAAATATATTACATGCAAATCCGGTACATCGTCCACTTTCTTCTACAGAACCGTCGGTATAGCACTGATACACATCGTTACCCATACCCTGAGTACTCTCAGTGATGCTGCAGTGATAACTTTTGTAATAATGTAGAGTGTACACTATCTTTCCTAGGTGCATTTACAAAATCAACTGATAAATCCCAGTTATCCCATGGATTAACTGGTTGATTAATCATTAATTGAGTTGGGTACGTATTTAATATTTTCATGAAGTTGGCGCTTCAGATGAGCTGAGGTAGGATAACAGCTCCTGCTTGCAGTTTCACTATGTCGGTCATTTGGCAGTCCTTAAGAACCCTAGTCTTAGTTAAAAAAAATCATGGAAACTGCAAAAACTATTGGCCCATACGAGGCAACTCCTATTTATATCAACCCAAACTCATTCATATATATGTCTAACCTACACATGAAACAATCAAGGGACCCTATTATGTTACCCAGCAATTGGTTCCACAAATCAACAACCCTGTTACCGATCCAGTATTTACCCAGGTCTTTCCTAAATCGAAACTAATCCAAGTTATACCCATTGTTTCCTGTTCTGTTATGTGTTGATACTTTTAATACTACATTAAGGTGGCAAAAGCCACAACCTCAGCCATAGATAAATGCACCCCATCCCGTGCAAACATCATTTCTCCCGTACAAGTGTTCCCAGTTATCAATAAATGAACTTACAATTGATTTACGATACGTGTCCAGTCGGCATTTGACACAAAGTGCCCTCGACAACCATTCCTTTCCACCTCCCTCTTTCTCAGAAGAAGTCCACATATAACACAACTCCCTCCCTCGCTCCTAACTAATTCCATAGTTGCCTTAAACCTCTGCATTAGTACCTCCTAACTCCTCCTATATAGATTATAACTCTGGTAATACTAATGACTACTTCCTGTGATGATGATGTACTGACTCTTATACAGTGACTCTACTATGATTGGTATGAAAGCTTTCCCAATTACAAATGCATAATTATTTATGAATAATGTTTTTTATTTGATTCAGGACTAAATTATACTTGTTGTGGTCAGAAAGATCTTGTTGTGGCCTTGAGACGTGTATTGGCCATCGGTAAGTTGCAATAAATGTATAGACAAGACATACAAGCGCAATACCTGTGTGAGTGAGGCACTCCAGTACGATACCTGAATATGTCAAATTCTCAGGCAAGATACTGGTATAGACATCGAGACACTCCAACACGATAACAATACGAAAGCATACAGAATGAAGTCATGACAATCATTCTTGGAGTTCCAAGAACTGCCAAATCGTCTGATCTACGAGAGGAATTTTCCCTCTACAGTGTTAAAAGCAGAATTAAGAAACTGAATGCTAAGCTTGCAATTAGCATAGTCAGAGATCCCCATTACAATGATATTGCCAAGAAAAACTGAGTTCTGTGTTACTTACAGGAGGAAACAGGAGAAGCAAAAAATGGCATCACAGATCAGTCTGCTACCTTAAAGAACTTCACCTGCTTGAGCAAGCCCGTGAACTCATGCCTGTAGAGAGGTTACCTCCCTGGGAGGATGACTCGTGCAGGATTATCATCAATGAAATGGCATTGATGATAATAAAAAAAATCCAACATGATACCACAAGAAATGAGGCACAAGTATCTCGGGAACATTTATAAAGAAGCCGGAGATGAACTAGATCAAATTTACACTGATGGGTCATCCAATCCAGTCAATGGCAGGGCGGGTGCAGCATACACTGTAATTATGAATTATGCCTTTTAACGCAGAAATGAAGAAAAGCACGCATTGAAAACTATGCCTCTTCAACGCAAGCAGAGCTAACTGCCATTGTTATCTCGTTAAGATTCCTTGAACGGAACACTAATGGTTCAGTGATCTGCACTGACTCAAAAGCAATGCTACAAAGCCTAAGTAAAAATCGGGCAGAAAATCTTGCGATAGTCGCTAAAATTAAGAGAGCTGTGAGGGTACTAATCAACCAGGGAAGAGTCGTCAAGGTCCTGTGGACCCCCTCCCATGTTGGAATATGTGGGAATGAACGAGCAGATGTGCTGGCTGCTGAAGGCGCTGAAGGAGACCATATTGAATACTTCATACCCAAGACTATACTACCAATTAGAGGTATTGTCAGGCAACATCACCGTGACAAGGTAACTGAGGAAAGGAGAATAGAAGCACAAACCAGTGAATCTGTGCGATGGCACAACATGGTTGCAGCTGGCAACCCTAATCATTATGGCCGAAGAGGAGGTGGCCGAGGGAGAGAATCAGTAATACCGAGAATCCGTCTTGGATACAAATATCCATGGCGATTCGGAATGGAAACAACAGCTTAGCAGTGGAGTTGCAGAATCTGTGATGAAAGTGACGGACACCGCCTTGACCACTACCTGAAAGAATGTGAACACCTGAGAGACATTAGAAATATGTATAGAATAATAAACTCCACATTGTTTGAGTTAGGAAAACACTATTTGTCAAATATTGATAATGTTCTTAAAAGATTCCCCCATTTTACACCCGCAAGTTAATATAAGCTTTTAAGGGTTGACAGATGTTATTCTTCTTGTTTAAGGAGCTGTTCACTTGAGACAGTTAAGCAAGTCCCAGCTGTGTCTGGGTACAAGTGACAGGATGAACAACCCAGCGGGTTTTCTTCCTATTGGGGAGTGTTGTACATGTTGCTATGGCGGCATCTCCATTCACAGGATGAGTGGCGCTGCCCAATAAACTCGCCCCTCGGGGCAAAATTTAAAATTTAAATTTAAAATACGTCGAGACACTTCAACACGATAACAATACGTCGAGACACTTCAACACGATAACAATACGTCGAGGCACTTCAATACGTCGAGGCACTCCAACACGATAGCAATACTTATCTCAGTGAATTTAAAGACCGTATATTAACCAGATAAACAATTATGTGGCTTGAATACTCGACAATTTTACCAAGATCTTCATATAATTTTTCAATAAAAACTCGTCAGAAATGAATGTCCGCTAAAATGACTAACTTGTGTGAACTAGTATGCAATAGTTGATATTAATATACGCGACACCTTACTAGCTTCCACAGGTATAGCTGGGGCCAAATTAGTGTTTATCTAGTATTCTTGACAATTACTCTGCCAGAAACACAGGTTTTAAGGCCCCAGAAACTGTTCTTCTGGGTAATGATACAGTCTAAAAACCTAAAAACGAAGCCAGAATATAATAATTTATTTCTTTAACGTGTAAAAAATATATTTGACTGTGTTGTGTTATTAAAGACTGTGCAGATGATTGTAGCGACACCAACACCTCTTCTTCACATTTTTTTTTGGCAACATTGTTCATAACTTGCAAGATCTATACTGATTAAATTTTCAGCATGTCTTCCTTAATATATTGACCCTCCACCTGACATTATTGTGATCTCCCCCCCCTCCCCTCTCCATCATGTCCACCCCCCCCAACCCTTTTCCCTCATCCCCACCCCCAACCACTACCCCCCCACCCTTCTCCCTCATCCCCACCCACAACCACTACCCCCCCCACCCTTCTCCCTCATCCTCCCCCCCCCAACCACTACCCTCCCCCCTCCCCCCCCCCCCAGCACCCACTCGCCACACCAGTCTGATCTCTTACAAAGAACGTCGCATTTCGATCGTATGCGTTACCTAAGGCCAAAAACTGTTGTTCTAGAAAATGGAAGCGGCTGGCGAAAGCTATGTCCTGTCCCGTTTTCTGTTTTGGGTCCTCTGGCAGGTTATGATAAGGGCACTTTAACTTGACCTTTTCTTGACGTTGGGGGAAGCCTTAGGAAGACGAGCTGGATTGTCAGCTCCAATAACAAGCAGTTCTGTCTCCAAGTAAGTAAAGCTCCAAGTGTCCCTTTGACAGCTGAGTGGACAGGGCTTCAGATTCAAAGTTCTGAGGTTCCGGGTTCGATCCATGGTGGAGGCGGAGACAAATGGGCAAAATGTTTCTTTCACCCTGATGCCTCTGTTACCTAGCAGTAAATAGGTACCTGGGAGTTAGACAGCTGCTACGGGTTTCTTCCTGTGAGGTGTAACAAAATGGAGGCCTGGTTGAGGACCGGGCCGTGGGGACTCTAAGCCCCGAAATCATCTCAAGATAACCTCAAGATAACCTCCTTCCCCATGAACACAGCTGACAGCTCCCAGCAGAGAACAACTGACCTCACACCTGGCATGTTACCACTGTTGTGACCCCTTATGTCTTGTGAAGTTTAAATATAATAAAACAATATACACAATATATGGAGGGGGGGGGTGAAAATATGTGAGTGTATATTGATGCCCCACACGGCTCACCAAGAATATATATATATATATATATATATATATATATATATATATATATATATATATATATATATATATATATATATATATATATATATAAAATAATGAAGGCAGCAGTAGTTAAGGTCTTCAGAAGGAAATGATGGTACAGAACATGGAGGTGCGTCAGACACTTAATGACAGAAACATTTGGTGTGTCACACAAGGTCATCCCCCAACATGAACCTAATAAGTTACCACGCTACACAACCTCACCAAAATACTCCACAGTGGCCTTAATAGGGAACGGTTCCAGGTCCAGGAGATTCCACACTGAATACATTTCTCCTTCTATTGTATTAATACATATATAAGCACATTCATGTATACATACATACACAATTTCCCTCCTTCAGGTGCACGTAATTAGTCGGATGTATAACAAGTCTTTCATCATTTACTAGGCATTGTGGAAGGTCTCGTGGCCCAGTGGACTTCATTCTCGACATCACAGTCCGGGATCCCGGGTTCTATTCCTTGTTGTATTTATTGTATTTGTATTTAATTATATTCAGTCCTAGTGAACACTTTATTATTAAGTTTAAACACTAGACTGTTGTTTAAAAGAAATTAGAGTTGATATAAATACGTGGCGTCGATGGCGTCACGGAATCACCCATTCTCTTTTCCTCTATGGGGGTAACTTATGTTATTATGTATGTGTGTGTGTCGGATTTCCGACAAATCCCCAGGTAAGTTAGTAAACAGTGACTCTACATCCAATGAGGCTCTTATCCCCGTGGCCCGTGCTCCCCGCAGTAAGTCAACAAATTCCTTTGGAGACTTCAAGCTGGAAGCATAAGGTACATAAGGAATCAGCAAGCAGTTGAGTCGTTTAGCCAGTCTGTATGTGGGTGTGGGTATCTGGCTGATGATTGGCCGAAGTGGGTTTCCAGGCTTGTGGATCTTGACATTCCCATACGCATAACCAGATTTGTATTTCCTGCCTGTCTACAACAAAATCATTCAGAGGGAATGGTCAGAGGTACAGGATGATCATAGGGGAGGGGGGGGGGGGTCGGGGTCGCCACAACTCACAAGAGAACAGCGTGCCAGTGCCACAGTCAGACCCCCACGACGACTGTTGGCACTGTCCCCCAGACTCACAGCTAAACATTTTCAAAACTAACATTTTAAAGCACACAGTTTTATCTTATAGTAATAAACACCATTATTCACTCCAAGACTCACGCTCTAAGTTTCCACCTTGTCTTGCCAATATAAAGTGTATTAACATCGTCAGTTGTGTAAAAAGCATTACACCGACTCTTAGTCTTTTCCTCTATCATATCTGCAATGAAATAATGAATGGATTTCGCTTCTGCAACATGATGTATATTTAGCTCATTCTATTTTCTAATTACTTTAACTGAAACAAAAATTTCTAAAATCTCTATGACATTTGTTTCTTAAGTTTCATTCCATGCCCCTTTGTTTTATTGATATATTCTTTGAGAACATTTCATCGTAGTAGGCATCCATCTCATCCATGAGATGAGAGACATCTCATACATCTCTGTTAACTCACCTATTTTGTTTCTATCATTCTCTCTCTCTCTCTCTCTCTCTCTCTCTCTCTCTCTCTCTCTCTCTCTCTCTCTCTCTCTCTCTCTCTCTCTCTCTCTCTCTGTCTGTCTGTTTTCCCTGCGATGTTAGGTCTGGTTCTTGCAACATTTCTTCATGACCCAGATGGAATTTTGCTTTACCCTGACTGCGCCTAAATGCAACGTCACCACTTTTCAATGGCTGACCACTTTAACAGAAGACAGTATAAATTTAACGGACTTATAAGCAAGTGTACAAGTGCACGTTGGACCTGGGTGAATAAAGATACTCCTTGTACGGCAGTCCCTATCGACAGGCTTCACCTGGTCACAGTCGACAGGCTTCACCTGGTCACAGTCGACAGGCTTCACCTGGTCACAGTCGACAGGCTCCACCTGGTCACAGTCGACAGGCTTCACCTGGTCACAGTCGACAGGCTCCACCTGGCCACAGTAGACAGGCTTCACCTGGTCACAGTAGACAAGCTTCACCTGGTCACAGTCGACAGGCTCCACCTGGCCACAGTAGACAGGCTTCACCTGGTCACAGTGGACAGGCTTCACCTGGTCACAGTGGACAGGCTTCACCTGGTCACAGTCGACAGGCTTCACCTGGTCACAGTCGACAGGCTTCACCTGGTCACAGTCGACAGGCTCCACCTGGTCACAGTCGACAAGCTTCACCTGGTCACAGTCGACAGGCTTCACCTGGTCACAGTCGACAGGCTTCACCTGGTCACAGTCGACAGGCTTCACCTGGTCACAGTCGACAGGCTTCACCTGGTCACGGTCGACAGGCTTCACCTGGTCACAGTCGACAGGCTTCACCTGGTCACAGTCGACAGGCTTCACCTGGCCACAGTAGACAGGCTTCACCTGGTCACAGTCGACAGGCTTCACTTGGTCACAGTCGACAGGCTTCACCTGGTCACAGTCGACAGGCTCCACCTGGTCACAGTCGACAGGCTTCACCTGGTCACAGTCGACAGGCTCCACCTGGCCACAGTAGACAGGCTTCACCTGGTCACAGTGGACAGGCTTCACCTGGTCACGGTCGACAGGCTTCACCTGGTCACGGTCGACAGGCTTCACCTGGTCACACTGGACAGGCTTCACCTGGTCACAGTAGACAGGCTTCACCTGGTCACAGTAGACAGGCTTCACCAGGTCACACTTCACGTTGGTCGGGAGAGTCGACAACAATGCCACAAAGCCCGCTAAAGGGCTTCACAACGGGTCCTCATCAAAGTTTGTAAATTTATGTTTAAAAGCTTTTAGTGTTGAACCTTCAGAGGGAGTGTAAGTGCTGAAGGTGTCTATGGGAACACCAGTATATAAAGAAGAGTTTACACAAACATTGTTAACCTTGATTAGTTAGCTTATATCCATGACCTCTTGAAGCTCCAGGCCTCAGGAATTCTTCGCTATATATTCTGTTAATTCCCGTTGTTATTTTGTAGGTAGTGGTCATATCGCCTCGTTTTCTTTAATGTTTGTTGTTTACTTATTAACAATTAAATGCGTGCATTATAGGTAAAGGGGAAGGGAACTATCAGCATAGAGCGCCAAGCCATTATGACTATATAGCACTGGGAAGGGGTCAGGATAAGGATTTGGGATGGGACGGGGGGAAGGAATGGTGCCTAACCACTTGTGGACGGTCGGGGATTGAACGCCGAACTGCATGAAGCGAGGCCGTCGCTCTACCATCCACCCCAAGTGGTTGGACTAAACAAAATATTTCCCGTTGTCAGGGGACAGGAAGCCTGCGTTTAAATATACTTTAGGCTTGGACCCTAAAGCCTTCCCATGGAGCCTTCCCTAAACAGTTGCCTAACGCACAGGTATATACTGCTAGGTGAACAGAGGCATTAGGCGAAAGGGAATGTGCTCAATCATTTCTCTCCCGCTCGGGAATCGAACCCGGGATCCCGAGAAGGAGTGGAGAACGAAGCCAACTGAACTACTAGGTAAAAGAAACAACTTCGATGCATTTAAACCATACAACACCACCTACAGTGTTGTGTGTGTGTGTGTGTATGTGTGTGTGTGTGTGTGTGTGTGTGTGTGTGTGTGTGTGTGTGTGTGTGTGTGTGTGTGTGTGTGTGTGTGTCACCACAACACCATCCTGAGTGTGGGTGTCACCACAACACCATCCTGAGTGTGTGTGTGTCACCACAACACCATCCTGAGTGTGTGTGTGTCACCACAACACCATCCTGAGTGTGTGTGTGTCACCACAACACCATCCTGAGTGTGTGTGTCACCATAACACCATCCTGAGTGTGTGTGTCACCACAACACCATCCTGAGTGTGTGTGTCACCACAACACCATCCTGAGTGTGTGTGTCACCACAACACCATCCTGAGTGTGTGTGTGTCACCACAACACCATCCTGAGTGTGTGTGTCACCACAACACCATCCTGAGTGTGGGTGTCACCATAACACCATCCTGAGTGTGTGTGTCACCACAACACCATCCTGAGTGTGTGTGTCACCACAACACCATCCTAAGTGTGTGTGTGTCACCACAACACCATCCTGAGTGTGTGTGTCACCACAACACCATCCTGAGTGTGTGTGTGTCACCACAACACCATCCTGAGTGTGTGTGTGTCACCACAACACCATCCTGAGTGTGTGTGTGTCACCACAACACCATCCTGAGTGTGTGTGTCACCACAGCACCATCCTGAGTGTGTGTGTGTGTCACCACAACACCATCCTGAGTGTGGGTGTCACCACAACACCATCCTGAGTGTGTGTGTCATCACAACACCATCCTGAGTGTGTGTGTGTGTCACCACAACACCATCCTGAGTGTGGGTGTGTGTCACCACAACACCATCCTGAGTGTGTGTGTGTGTGTCATCACAACACCATCCTGAGTGTGCGTGTGTGTGTCACCACAACACCATCCTGAGTGTGTGTGTGTCACCACAACACCATCCTGAGTGTGTGTGTGTGTGTGTCACCACAACACCATCCTGAGTGTGTGTGTGTCACCACAACACCATCCTAAGTGTGTGTGTGTGTCACCACAACACCATCCTGAGTGTGGGTGTCACCACAACACCATCCTGAGTGTGTGTGTCATCACAACACCATCCTGAGTGTGTGTGTGTTTCCCCACAACACTATCCTGAGTGTGTGTGTGTCACCACAACACCATCCTGAGTGTGTGTGTGTGTCACCACAACACCATCCTGAGTGTGTGTGTCACCACAACACCATCCTGAGTATGGGTGTCACCACAACACCATCCTGAGTGTGTGTGTCACCACAACACCATCCTGAGTGTGGGTGTCACCACAACACCATCCTGAGTGTGTGTGTCACCACAACACCATCCTGAGTGTGTGTGTCACCACAACACCATCCTGAGTGTGTGTGTGTGTCACCACAACACTATCCTGAGTGTGTGTGTGTGTCACCACAACACCATCCTGAGTATGGGTGTCACCACAACACCATCCAGAGTGTGTGTGTCACCACAACACCATCCTGAGTGTGTGTGTCACCACAACACCATCCTGAGTGTGTGTGTCACCACAACACCATCCTGAGTGTGTGTGTGTGTCACCACAACACCATCCTGAGTGAGTGTGTGTGTCACCACAACACTATCCAGAGTGTGTGTGTCACCACAACACTATCCAGAGTGTGTGTGTCACCATAACACCATCCTGAGTGTGTGTGTCACCACAACACCATCCTGAGTGTGTGTGTGTGTCACCACAACACCATCCTGAGTGTGTGTGTGTGTCACCACAACACCATCCTGAGTGTGTGTGTGTGTCACCACAACACCATCCTGAGTGTGGGTGTCACCACAACACCATCCTGAGTGTGTGTGTCACCACAACACCATCCTGAGTGTGTGTGTCACCACAACACCATCCTGAGTGTGTGTGTGTCACCACAACACCATCCTGAGTGTGTGTGTGTGTCACCACAACACCATCCTGAGTGTGGGTGTCACCACAACACCATCCTGAGTGTGGGTGTCACCACAACACCATCCTGAGTGTGTGTGTGTCACCACAACACCATCCTGAGTGTGTGTGTCACCACAACACCATCCTGAGTGTGTGTGTCACCACAACAACATCCTGAGTGTGGGTGTCACCACAACACCATCCTGAGTGTGTGTGTCACCACAACACTATCCTGAGTGTGTGTGTCACCACAACACCATCCTGAGTGTGTGTGTGTCACCACAACACCATCCTGAGTGTGGGTGTCACCACAACACTATCCTGAGTGTGGGTGTCACCATAACACCATCCTGAGTGTGGGTGTGTCACCACAACACCATCCTGAGTGTGTGTGTCACCACAACACCATCCTGAGTGTGTGTGTCACCACAACACCATCTTGAGTGTGTGTGTCACCACAACACCATCCTGAGTGTGTGTGTCACCCCAACACCATCCTGAGTGTGTGTGTGTGTGTCACCACAACACCATCCTGAGTGTGTGTGTGTGTGTGTCACCACAACACCATCCTGAGTGTGTGTGTGTGTCACCACAACACCATCCTGAGTGTGTGTGTGTCACCACAACACCATCCTGAGTGTGTGTGTGTCACCACAACACCATCCTGAGTGTGTGTGTCACCACAACACCATCCTGAGTGTGTGTGTGTCACCACAACACCATCCTGAGTGTGTGTGTGTGTCACCACAATACCATCCTGAGTGTGTGTGTGTGTCACCACAACACCATCCTGAGTGTGTGTGTGTCACCACAACACCATCCTGAGTGTGGGTGTCACCACATCACCATCCTGAGTGTGGGTGTCACCACAACACCATCCTGAGTGTGTGTGTCACCACAACACTATCCTGAGTGTGTGTGTGTGTCACCACAACACCATCCTGAGTGTGGGTGTCACCACAACACCATCCTGAGTGTGCGTGTCACCATAACACCATCCTCAGTGTGGGTGTGTCACCACAACAACATCCTGAGTGTGGGTGTCACCATAACACCATCCTGAGTGTGGGTGTGTCACCACAACACCATCCTGAGTGTGTGTGTCACCACAACACCATCCTGAGTATGTGTGTCACTACAACACCATCCTGAGTGTGTGTGTCACCACAACACCATCCTGAGTGTGTGTGTCACCACAACACCATCCTGAGTGTGTGTGTGTGTCACCACAACACCATCCTGAGTGTGTGTGTCACCACAACACCATCCTGAGTGTGTGTGTCACCACAACACCATCCTGAGTGTGTGTGTCACCACAACACCATCCTGAGTGTGTGTGTGTGTCACCAAAACACCATCCTGAGTGTGTGTGTGTGTCACCACAACACCATCCTGAGTGTGTGTGTCATCACAACACCATCCTGAGTGTGTGTGTATGTCACCACAACACCATCCTGAGTGTGGGTGTGTGTCACCACAACACCATCCTGAGTGTGTGTGTGTGTGTGTGTCATCACAACACCATCCTGAGTGTGTGTGTGTGTCACCACAACACCATCCTGAGTGTGTGTGTGTCACCACAACACCATCCTGAGTGTGTGTGTGTGTCACCACAACACCATCCTGAGTGTGTGTGTGTCACCACAACACCATCCTGAGTGTGTGTGTGTGTCACCACAACACCATCCTGAGTGTGTGTGTCACCACAACACCATCCTGAGTGTGGGTGTCACCACAACACCATCCTGAGTGTGTGCGTGTGTCACCACAACACCATCCTGAGTGTGGGTGTCACCACAACACCATCCTGAGTGTGTGTGTCATCACAACACCATCCTGAGTGTGTGTGTGTCACCACAACACCATCCTGAGTGTGGGTGTGTGTCACCACAACACCATCCTGAGTGTGTGTGTGTTTCACCACAACACTATCCTGAGTGTGTGTGTCACCACAACACCATCCTGAGTGTGTGTGTGTGTCACCACAACACCATCCTGAGTGTGTGTGTCACCACAACACCATCCTGAGTATGGGTGTCACCACAACACCATCCTGAGTGTGTGTGTCACCACAACACCATCCTGAGTGTGGGTGTCACCACAACACCATCCTGAGTGTGTGTGTCACCACAACACCATCCTGAGTGTGTGTGTGTGTCACCACAACACCATCCTGAGTGTGTGTGTGTGTCACCACAACACCATCCTGAGTGTGTGTGTGTGTCACCACAACACCATCCTGAGTGTGTGTGTGTGTCACCACAACACCATCCTGAGTGTGTGTGGGTGTCACCACAACACCATCCTGAGTGTGGGTGTCACCACAACACCATCCTGAGTGTGGGTGTCACCACAACACCATCCTGAGTGTGTGTGTGTGTGTGTGTCACCACAACACCATCCTGAGTGTGTGTGTGTGTCACCACAACACCATCCTGAGTGTGTGTGTGTCACCACAACACCATCCTGAGTGTGGGTGTCACCACAACACCATCCTGAGTGTGGGTGTCACCACAACACCATCCTGAGTGTGTG
Organism: Procambarus clarkii; assembly: GCF_040958095.1. NCBI lineage: Eukaryota > Metazoa > Arthropoda > Malacostraca > Decapoda > Cambaridae > Procambarus > Procambarus clarkii. The sequence goes on from NC_091152.1 coordinate 19,867,481, forward strand.
TGTCACCACAACACTATCCTGAGTGTGTGTGTGTGTCACCACAACACCATCCTGAGTGTGGGTGTCACCACAACACCATCCTGAATGTGGGTGTCACCATAACACCATCCTGAGTGTGGGTGTGTCACCACAACACCATCCTGAGTGTGTGTGTGTGTCACCACAACACCATCCTGAGTGTGTGTGTGTCACCACAACACCATCCTGAGTGTGGGTGTCACCACAACACCATCCTGAGTGTGGGTGTCACCACAACACCATCCTGAGTGTGTGTGTGTCACCTACAACACTATTCCTGAGTGTGTGTGTGTGTCACCACAACACCATCCTGAGTGTGTGTGTGTCACCACAACACCATCCTGAGTGTGTGTGTGTGTGTGTCACCACAACACCATCCTGAGTGTGTGTGTGTCACCACAACACCATCCTGAAGTGTGTGTGTGTGTCACCACAACACCATCCTGAGTGTGTGGTGTCACCACAACACCATCCTGAGTGTGTGTGTCATCACAACACCATCCTGATTGTGTGTGTGTTCACCACAACACTATCCTGAGTGTGTTGTGTCACCACAACACCATCCTGAGTGTGTGTGTGTGTCACCACAACACCATCCTGAGTGTGTGTGTCACCACAACACCATCCTGAGTATGGGTGTCACCACAACACCATCCTGAGTGTGTGTGTCACCACAACACCATCCTGAGTGTGGGTGTCACCACAACACCATCCTGAGTGTGTGTGTCACCACAACACCATCCTGAGTGTGTGTGTCACCACAACACCATCCTGAGTGTGTGTGTCACCACAACACTATCCTGAGTGTGTGTGTGTGTCACCACAACACCATCCTGAGTATGGGTGTCACCACAACACCATCCATGAGTGTGTGTGTCACCACAACACCATCCTGAGTGTGTGTGTCACCACAACACCATCCTGAGTGTGTGTGTCACCACAACACCATCCTGAGTGTGTGTGTCACCACAACACCATCCTGAGTGTGTGTGTGTGTCACCACAACACCTATCCTAGAGTGTGTGTGTCACCATAACACCATCCTGAGTGTGTGTGTCACCACAACACCATCCTGAGTGTGTGTGTGTGTCACCACAACACCATCCTGAGTGTGTGTGTGTGTCACCACAACACCATCCTGAGTGTGTGTGTGTGTCACCACAACACCATCCTGAGTGTGTGGTGTCACCACAACACCATCCTGAGTGTGTGTGTCACCACAACACCATCCTGAGTGTGTGTGTCACCACAACACCATCCTGAGTGTGTGTGTGTCACCACAACACCATCCTGAGTGTGTGTGTGTGTCACCACAACACCATCCTGAGTGTGGGTGTCACCACAACACCATCCTGAGTGTGGGTGTCACCACAACACCATCCTGAGTGTGTGTGTGTCACCACAACACCATCCTGAGTGTGTGTGTCACCACAACACCATCCTGAGTGTGTGTGTCACCACAACACCATCCTGAGTGTGGGTGTCACCACAACACCATCCTGAGTGTGTGTGTCACCACAACACTATCCTGAGTGTGTGTGTCACCACAACACCATCCTGAGTGTGTGTGTGTCACCACAACACCATCCTGAGTGTGGGTGTCACCACAACACTATCCTGAGTGTGGGTGTCACCATAACACCATCCTGAGTGTGGGTGTGTCACCACAACACCATCCTGAGTGTGTGTGTCACCACAACACCATCCTGAGTGTGTGTGTCACCACAACACCATCCTGAGTGTGTGTGTCACCACAACACCATCCTGAGTGTGTGTGTCACCACAACACCATCCTGAGTGTGTGTGTGTGTCACCACAACACCATCCTGAGTGTGTGTGTGTGTGTCACCACAACACCATCCTGAGTGTGTGTGTGTGTCACCACAACACCATCCTGAGTGTGTGTGTGTCACCACAACACCATCCTGAGTGTGTGTGTGTCACCACAACACCATCCTGAGTGTGTGTGTCACCACAACACCATCCTGAGTGTGTGTGTGTCACCACAACACCATCCTGAGTGTGTGTGTGTGTCACCACAACACCATCCTGAGTGTGTGTGTGTGTCACCACAACACCATCCTGAGTGTGTGTGTGTCACCACAACACCATCCTGAGTGTGGGTGTCACCACATACACCATCCTGAGTGTGGGTGTCACCACAACACCATCCTGAGTGTGTGTGTCACCACAACACTATCCTGAGTGTGTGTGTGTGTCACCACAACACCATCCTGAGTGTGGGTGTCACCACAACACCATCCTGAGTGTGCGTGTCACCATAACACCATCCTCAGTGTGGGTGTGTCACCACAACAACATCCTGAGTGTGGGTGTCACCATAACACCATCCTGAGTGTGGGTGTGTCACCACAACACCATCCTGAGTGTGTGTGTCACCACAACACCATCCTGAGTATGTGTGTCACTACAACACCATCCTGAGTGTGTGTGTCACCACAACACCATCCTGAGTGTGTGTGTCACCACAACACCATCCTGAGTGTGTGTGTGTGTCACCACAACACCATCCTGAGTGTGTGTGTCACCACAACACCATCCTGAGTGTGTGTGTCACCACAACACCATCCTGAGTGTGTGTGTCACCACAACACCATCCTGAGTGTGTGTGTGTGTCACCAAAACACCATCCTGAGTGTGTGTGTGTGTCACCACAACACCATCCTGAGTGTGTGTGTCATCACAACACCATCCTGAGTGTGTGTGTATGTCACCACAACACCATCCTGAGTGTGGGTGTGTGTCACCACAACACCATCCTGAGTGTGTGTGTGTGTGTGTGTCATCACAACACCATCCTGAGTGTGTGTGTGTGTCACCACAACACCATCCTGAGTGTGTGTGTGTCACCACAACACCATCCTGAGTGTGTGTGTGTGTCACCACAACACCATCCTGAGTGTGTGTGTGTCACCACAACACCATCCTGAGTGTGTGTGTGTGTCACCACAACACCATCCTGAGTGTGGGTGTCACCACAACACCATCCTGAGTGTGGGTGTCACCACAACACCATCCTGAGTGTGTGCGTGTGTCACCACAACACCATCCTGAGTGTGGGTGTCACCACAACACCATCCTGAGTGTGTGTGTCATCACAACACCATCCTGAGTGTGTGTGTGTCACCACAACACCATCCTGAGTGTGGGTGTGTGTCACCACAACACCATCCTGAGTGTGTGTGTGTTTCACCACAACACTATCCTGAGTGTGTGTGTCACCACAACACCATCCTGAGTGTGTGTGTGTGTCACCACAACACCATCCTGAGTGTGTGTGTCACCACAACACCATCCTGAGTATGGGTGTCACCACAACACCATCCTGAGTGTGTGTGTCACCACAACACCATCCTGAGTGTGGGTGTCACCACAACACCATCCTGAGTGTGTGTGTCACCACAACACCATCCTGAGTGTGTGTGTGTGTCACCACAACACCATCCTGAGTGTGTGTGTGTGTCACCACAACACCATCCTGAGTGTGTGTGTGTGTCACCACAACACCATCCTGAGTGTGTGTGTGTGTCACCACAACACCATCCTGAGTGTGTGTGGGTGTCACCACAACACCATCCTGAGTGTGGGTGTCACCACAACACCATCCTGAGTGTGGGTGTCACCACAACACCATCCTGAGTGTGTGTGTGTGTGTGTGTCACCACAACACCATCCTGAGTGTGTGTGTGTGTCACCACAACACCATCCTGAGTGTGTGTGTGTCACCACAACACCATCCTGAGTGTGGGTGTCACCACAACACCATCCTGAGTGTGGGTGTCACCACAACACCATCCTGAGTGTGTGTGTCACCACAACACTATCCTGAGTGTGTGTGTGTGTCACCACAACACCATCCTGAGTGTGGGTGTCACCACAACACCATCCTGAATGTGGGTGTCACCATAACACCATCCTGAGTGTGGGTGTGTCACCACAACACCATCCTGAGTGTGTGTGTGTGTCACCACAACACCATCCTGAGTGTGTGTGTGTCACCACAACACCATCCTGAGTGTGGGTGTCACCACAACACCATCCTGAGTGTGGGTGTCACCACAACACCATCCTGAGTGTGTGTGTGTCACTACAACACTATTCTGAGTGTGTGTGTGTGTCACCACAACACCATCCTGAGTGTGTGTGTGTCACCACAACACCATCCTGAGTGTGTGTGTGTGTGTGTCACCACAACACCATCCTGAGTGTGTGTGTGTCACCACAACACCATCCTAAGTGTGTGTGTGTGTCACCACAACACCATCCTGAGTGTGGGTGTCACCACAACACCATCCTGAGTGTGTGTGTCATCACAACACCATCCTGAGTGTGTGTGTGTTTCACCACAACACTATCCTGAGTGTGTTTGTGTCACCACAACACCATCCTGAGTGTGTGTGTGTGTCACCACAACACCATCCTGAGTGTGTGTGTCACCACAACACCATCCTGAGTATGGGTGTCACCACAACACCATCCTGAGTGTGTGTGTCACCACAACACCATCCTGAGTGTGGGTGTCACCACAACACCATCCTGAGTGTGTGTGTCACCACAACACCATCCTGAGTGTGTGTGTCACCACAACACCATCCTGAGTGTGTGTGTCACCACAACACTATCCTGAGTGTGTGTGTGTGTCACCACAACACCATCCTGAGTATGGGTGTCACCACAACACCATCCAGAGTGTGTGTGTCACCACAACACCATCCTGAGTGTGTGTGTCACCACAACACCATCCTGAGTGTGTGTGTCACCACAACACCATCCTGAGTGTGTGTGTCACCACAACACCATCCTGAGTGTGTGTGTGTGTCACCACAACACTATCCAGAGTGTGTGTGTCACCATAACACCATCCTGAGTGTGTGTGTCACCACAACACCATCCTGAGTGTGTGTGTGTGTCACCACAACACCATCCTGAGTATGTGTGTGTGTCACCACAACACCATCCTGAGTGTGTGTGTGTGTCACCACAACACCATCCTGAGTGTGTGTGTGTCACCACAACACCATCCTGAGTGTGTGTGTGTGTCACCACAACACCATCCTGAGTGTGGGTGTCACCACAACACCATCCTGAGTGTGGGTGTCACCACAACACCATCCTGAGTGTGTGCGTGTGTCACCACAACACCATCCTGAGTGTGGGTGTCACCACAACACCATCCTGAGTGTGTGTGTCATCACAACACCATCCTGAGTGTGTGTGTGTCACCACAACACCATCCTGAGTGTGGGTGTGTGTCACCACAACACCATCCTGAGTGTGTGTGTGTTTCACCACAACACTATCCTGAGTGTGTGTGTCACCACAACACCATCCTGAGTGTGTGTGTGTGTCACCACAACACCATCCTGAGTGTGTGTGTCACCACAACACCATCCTGAGTATGGGTGTCACCACAACACCATCCTGAGTGTGTGTGTCACCACAACACCATCCTGAGTGTGGGTGTCACCACAACACCATCCTGAGTGTGTGTGTCACCACAACACCATCCTGAGTGTGTGTGTGTGTCACCACAACACCATCCTGAGTGTGTGTGTGTGTCACCACAACACCATCCTGAGTGTGTGTGTGTGTCACCACAACACCATCCTGAGTGTGTGTGTGTGTCACCACAACACCATCCTGAGTGTGTGTGGGTGTCACCACAACACCATCCTGAGTGTGGGTGTCACCACAACACCATCCTGAGTGTGGGTGTCACCACAACACCATCCTGAGTGTGTGTGTGTGTGTCACCACAACACCATCCTGAGTGTGTGTGTGTGTCACCACAACACCATCCTGAGTGTGTGTGTGTCACCACAACACCATCCTGAGTGTGGGTGTCACCACAACACCATCCTGAGTGTGGGTGTCACCACAACACCATCCTGAGTGTGTGTGTCACCACAACACTATCCTGAGTGTGTGTGTGTGTCACCACAACACCATCCTGAGTGTGGGTGTCACCACAACACCATCCTGAATGTGGGTGTCACCATAACACCATCCTGAGTGTGGGTGTGTCACCACAACACCATCCTGAGTGTGTGTGTGTGTCACCACAACACCATCCTGAGTGTGTGTGTGTCACCACAACACCATCCTGAGTGTGGGTGTCACCACAACACCATCCTGAGTGTGGGTGTCACCACAACACCATCCTGAGTGTGTGTGTGTGTCACCACAACACCATCCTGAGTGTGTGTGTGTCACCACAACATCATCCTGAGTGTGTGTGTGTGTGTCACCACAACACCATCCTGAGTGTGTGTGTGTCACCACAACACCATCCTAAGTGTGTGTGTGTGTCACCACAACACCATCCTGAGTGTGGGTGTCACCACAACACCATCCTGAGTGTGTGTGTCATCACAACACCATCCTGAGTGTGTGTGTGTTTCACCACAACACTATCCTGAGTGTGTTTGTGTCACCACAACACCATCCTGAGTGTGTGTGTGTGTCACCACAACACCATCCTGAGTGTGTGTGTCACCACAACACCATCCTGAGTATGGGTGTCACCACAACACCATCCTGAGTGTGTGTGTCACCACAACACCATCCTGAGTGTGGGTGTCACCACAACACCATCCTGAGTGTGTGTGTCACCACAACACCATCCTGAGTGTGTGTGTCACCACAACACCATCCTGAGTGTGTGTGTCACCACAACACTATCCTGAGTGTGTGTGTGTGTCACCACAACACCATCCTGAGTATGGGTGTCACCACAACACCATCCAGAGTGTGTGTGTCACCACAACACCATCCTGAGTGTGTGTGTCACCACAACACCATCCTGAGTGTGTGTGTCACCACAACACCATCCTGAGTGTGTGTGTCACCACAACACCATCCTGAGTGTGTGTGTGTGTCACCACAACACTATCCAGAGTGTGTTTGTCACCATAACACCATCCTGAGTGTGTGTGTCACCACAACACCATCCTGAGTGTGTGTGTGTGTCACCACAACACCATCCTGAGTGTGTGTGTGTGTCACCACAAAACCATCCTGAGTGTGTGTGTGTGTCACCACAACACCATCCTGAGTGTGTGTGTGTGTCACCACAACACCATCCTGAGTGTGGGTGTCACCACAACACCATCCTGAGTGTGTGTGTCACCACAACACCATCCTGAGTGTGTGTGTCACCACAACACCATCCTGAGTGTGTGTGTGTCACCACAACACCATCCTGAGTGTGTGTGTGTGTCACCACAACACCATCCTGAGTGTGGGTGTCACCACAACACCATCCTGAGTGTGGGTGTCACCACAACACCATCCTGAGTGTGTGTGTGTCACCACAACACCATCCTGAGTGTGGGTGTGTCACCACAACACCATCCTGAGTGTGTGTGTCACCACAACACCATCCTGAGTGTGTGTGTCACCACAACACCATCCTGAGTGTGTGTGTCACCACAACACCATCCTGAGTGTGTGTGTCACCCCAACACCATCCTGAGTGTGTGTGTGTGTGTGTCACCACAACACCATCCTGAGTGTGTGTGTGTGTGTGTCACCACAACACCATCCTGAGTGTGTGTGTGTGTCACCACAACACCATCCTGAGTGTGTGTGTGTCACCACAACACCATCCTGAGTGTGTGTGTGTCACCACAACACCATCCTGAGTGTGTGTGTCACCACAACACCATCCTGAGTGTGTGTGTGTCACCACAACACCATCCTGAGTGTGTGTGTGTGTCACCACAACACCATCCTGAGTGTGTGTGTGTCACCACAACACCATCCTGAGTGTGTGTGTGTCACCACAACACCATCCTGAGTGTGAGTGTCACCACATCACCATCCTGGGTGTGGGTGTCACCACAACACCATCCTGAGTGTGTGTGTCACCACAACACTATCCTGAGTGTGTGTGTGTGTCACCACAACACCATCCTGAGTGTGGGTGTCACCACAACACCATCCTGAGTGTGTGTGTCACCATAACACCATCCTCAGTGTGGGTGTGTCACCACAACAACATCCTGAGTGTGGGTGTCACCATAACACCATCCTGAGTGTGGGTGTGTCACCACAACACCATCCTGAGTGTGTGTGTCACCACAACACCATCCTGAGTATGTGTGTCACTACAACACCATCCTGAGTGTGTGTGTCACCACAACACCATCCTGAGTGTGTGTGTCACCACAACACCATCCTGAGTGTGTGTGTGTGTCACCACAACACCATCCTGAGTGTGTGTGTGTCACCACAACACCATCCTGAGTGTGTGTGTGTCACCACAACACCATCCTGAGTGTGTGTGTGTCACCACAACACCATCCTGAGTGTGTGTGTGTCACCACAACACCATCCTGAGTGTGTGTGTCACCACAACACCATCCTGAGTGTGTGTGTCACCACAACACCATCCTGAGTGTGTGTGTCACCACAACACCATCCTGAGTGTGTGTGTGTGTCACCAAAACACCATCCTGAGTGTGTGTGTGTGTCACCACAACACCATCCTGAGTGTGTGTGTCATCACAACACCATCCTGAGTGTGTGTGTGTGTCACCACAACACCATCCTGAGTGTGGGTGTGTGTCACCACAACACCATCCTGAGTGTGTGTGTGTGTGTGTGTCATCACAACACCATCCTGAGTGTGTGTGTGTGTCACCACAACACCATCCTGAGTGTGTGTGTGTCACCACAACACCATCCTGAGTGTGTGTGTGTGTCACCACAACACCATCCTGAGTGTGTGTGTGTCACCACAACACCATCCTGAGTGTGTGTGTGTGTCACCACAACACCATCCTGAGTGTGGGTGTCACCACAACACCATCCTGAGTGTGGGTGTCACCACAACACCATCCTGAGTGTGTGCGTGTGTCACCACAACACCATCCTGAGTGTGGGTGTCACCACAACACCATCCTGAGTGTGTGTGTCATCACAACACCATCCTGAGTGTGTGTGTGTCACCACAACACCATCCTGAGTGTGGGTGTGTGTCACCACAACACCATCCTGAGTGTGTGTGTGTTTCACCTCAACACTATCCTGAGTGTGTGTGTGTCACCACAACACCATCCTGAGTGTGTGTGTGTGTCACCACAACACCATCCTGAGTGTGTGTGTCACCACAACACCATCCTGAGTATGGGTGTCACCACAACACCATCCAGAGTGTGTGTGTCACCACAACACCATCCTGAGTGTGGGTGTCACCACAACACCATCCTGAGTGTGTGTGTCACCACAACACCATCCTGAGTGTGTGTGTGTGTCACCACAACACCATCCTGAGTGTGTGTGTGTGTCACCACAACACCATCCTGAGTGTGTGTGTGTGTCACCACAACACCATCCTGAGTGTGTGTGTGTGTCACCACAACACCATCCTGAGTGTGTGTCACCACAACACCATCCTGAGTGTGGGTGTCACCACAACACCATCCTGAGTGTGGGTGTCACCACAACACCATCCTGAGTGTGGGTGTCACCACAACACCATCCTGAGTGTGTGTGTGTGTGTGTGTCACCACAACACCATCCTGAGTGTGTGTGTGTGTCACCACAACACCATCCTGAGTGTGTGTGTGTCACCACAACACCATCCTGAGTGTGGGTGTCACCACAACACCATCCTGAGTGTGGATGTCACCACAACACCATCCTGAGTGTGTGTGTCACCACAACACTATCCTGAGTGTGTGTGTGTGTCACCACAACACCATCCTGAGTGTGGGTGTCACCACAACACCATCCTGAATGTGGGTGTCACCATAACACCATCCTGAGTGTGGGTGTGTCACCACAACACCATCCTGAGTGTGTGTGTGTGTCACCACAACACCATCCTGAGTGTGTGTGTGTCACCACAACACCATCCTGAGTGTGGGTGTCACCACAACACCATCCTGAGTGTGGGTGTCACCACAACACCATCCTGAGTGTGTGTGTCACTACAACACTATTCTGAGTGTGTGTGTGTGTCACCACAACACCATCCTGAGTGTGTGTGTGTCACCACAACACCATCCTGAGTGTGGGTGTCACCACAACACCATCCTGAGTGTGGGTGTCACCACAACACAATCCTGAGTGTGTGTGTGTGTCACCACAACACCATCCTGAGTGTGTGTGTGTGTGTGTCACCACAACACCATCCTGAGTGTGTGTGTGTCACCACAACACCATCCTGAGTGTGGGTGTCACCACAACACCATCCTGAGTGTGTGTGTCACCACAACACTATCCTGAGTGTGTGTGTGTGTCACCACAACACCATCCTGAGTGTGTGTGTCACCACAACACCATCCTGAGTGTGTGTGTGTGTGTCACCACAACACCATCCTGAGTGTGGGTGTCACCACAACACCATCCTGAGTGTGTGTGTGTGTCACCACAACACCATCCTGAGTGTGTGTGTGTGTCACCACAACACCATCCTGAGTGTGTGTGTGTCACCACAACACCATCCTGAGTGTGGGTGTCACCACAACACCATCCTGAGTGTGGGTGTCACCACAACACCATCCTGAGTGTGTGTGTCACCACAACACTATCCTGAGTGTGTGTGTGTGTCACCACAACACCATCCTGAGTGTGGGTGTCACCACAACACCATCCTGAATGTGGGTGTCACCATAACACCATCCTGAGTGTGGGTGTGTCACCACAACACCATCCTGTGTGTGTGTGTGTGTCACCACAACACCATCCTGAGTGTGTGTGTGTCACCACAACACCATCCTGAGTGTGGGTGTCACCACAACACCATCCTGAGTGTGGGTGTCACCACAACACCATCCTGAGTGTGGGTGTCACCACAACACCATCCTGAGTGTGTGTGTCACCACAACACCATCCTGAGTGTGTGTGTGTGTCACCACAACACCATCCTGAGTGTGTGTGTGTGTCACCACAACACCATCCTGAGTGTGTGTGTGTCACCACAACACCATCCTGAGTGTGTGTCACCACAACACCATCCTGAGTGTGGGTGTCACCACAACACCATCCTGAGTGTGTGTGTGTGTCACCACAACACCATCTTGAGTGTGTGTGTGTCACCACAACACCATCCTGAGTGTGGGTGTCATAACAACACCATCCTGAGTGTGTGTGTCACCACAACACCATCCTGAGTGTGTGTGTGTGTCACCACAACACCATCCTGAGTGTGTGTGTGTGTCACCACAACACCATCCTGAGTGTGTGTGTGTGTCACCACAACACCATCCTGAGTGTGTGTGTGTGTCACCACAACACCATCCTGAGTGTGTGTGTGTGTCACCACAACTCCATCCTGAGTGTGGGTGTCACCACAACACCATCCTGAGTGTGGGTGTCACCACAACACCATCCTGAGTGTGGGTGTCACCACAACACCATCCTGAGTGTGGGTGTCACCACAACACCATCCTGAGTGTGGGTGTGTCACCACAACACCATCCTGAGTGTGGGTGTGTCATCACAACACCATCCTGAGTGTGGGTGTCACCACAACACCATCCTGAGTGTGGGTGTGTCACCACAACACCATCCTGAGTGTGGGTGTGTCACCACAACACCATCCTGAGTGTGGGTGTGTCATCACAACACCATCCTGAGTGTGGGTGTCACCACAACACCATCCTGAGTGTGTGTGTCACCACAACACTATCCTGAGTGTGTGTGTGTGTCACCACAACACCATCCTGAGTGTGTGTGGGTGTCACCACAACACCATCCTGAGTGTGTGTGTGTGTCACCACAACACCATCCTGAGTGTGGGTGTGTCATCACAACACCATCCTGAGTGTGTGTGTCACCATAACACCATCCTGAATGTGTGTGACACCACAACACCATCCTGAATGTGTGTGTCACCATAACACCATCCTGAGTGTGTGTGTCACCACAACACCATCCTGAGTGTGGGTGTCACCATAACACCATCCTGTGTACTCACCTAGTTGTGCTTGCGGGGGTTGAGCTCTGGCTCTTTGGTCCCGCCTCTCAACCGTCAATCAACAGGTGTACAGGTTCCTGAGCCTATTGGGCTCTATCATATCTACACTTGTAACTGTGTATGGAGTCAACCTCCACCACATCACTTCCTAATGCATTCCATTTGTCAACCACTCTGACACTGAAAAAGTTCTTTTTAATATCTCTGTGGCCCATTTGGGCACTCAGTTTCCACCTGTGTCCCTTAGTGCGTGTGCCCTTTGCGATAAATAGCCTGTCTTTATCTACTCTATCAATTCTCTTGAGGATCTTGAATGTGGTGATCATGTCCCCCCTAACTCTTCTGTCTTCCAAGCGAAGTGAGGTTTAAATCCCGTAGTCTCTCCTCGTAGCTCATACCTCTCAGTTCGGGTACTAGTCTGGTGGCAAACCGTTGAACCTTTTCCAGTTTGGTCTTATCCTTCACTAGATATGGACTCCATGCTGGGGCTGCATACTCCAGGTTTGGCCTGACATATGTGGTATACAAAGTTCTGAATGATTCTTTACACAAGTTTCTCAATGCCGTTCTTATGTTGGCCAGCCTGGCATATGCCGCTGATGTTATCCTCTTGATATGAGCTTCAGGGGACGAGTCTGGTGTTATATCAACCCCCAGGTCTTTCTCTCTCTCTCTCTCTCTCTCATTCTTGAAAAATTTCTTCTCCCAGATGATACCTTGTATCTGGCCTCCTGCTCCCTACACCTATCTTCATTACATGACCTTTGCTTGGTTTAAACTCTAACAACCATTTGTTCGACCATTCCTTCAGCTTATCTAGGTCTTCTTGAAGCCTCAAGCATTCCTCCTCTGTCTTAATCCTTCTCATAATTTTGGCATCGTTAGCAAACATTGAGAGAAATGAATCTATACCCTCCGGGAGATCATTTACATATATCAGAAACAGGATAGGTCCGAGTACAGAGTCCTGTGGGACTCCACTGGTGACTTCACGCCAATCTTAGGTCTCACCCCTCACCGTAACTCTCTGCTTCCTATTGCTTAGGTACTCCCTTATCCACCGGAGCACCTTACCAGCTACACCTGCCTGTCTCTCCAGCTTATGTACCAGCCTCTTATGCGGTAATGTGTCAAAGGCTTTCCGACAATCCAAGAAAATGCAGTCCGCCCAGCCCTCTCTTTCTTGCCTAATGTTTGTTACCTGGTCGTAGAATTCTATTAAGCCAGTCAGGCAAGATTCACCCTCCCCGAACCCATGTTGGTGATTTGTCACGAAGTCCCTTCTCTCCAGATGTGTTACCAGGTTTTTTTCACGATCTTCTCCATCACCTTGCATGGTATACAAGTCAAGGACACTGGCCTGTAGTTCAGTGCCTCTTGCCTGTCGCCTTTTGCCACCACAACAATATCCTGAGTGTGTGTGTGTGTGCGTGCGTGCGTGCGTGTGTGTGTGTGTGTGTGTGTGTGTGTGTGTGTGTGTGTGTGTGTGTGTGTGTATGTGTGTGTGTGTTACCTTTGTTCTTCTCCTGTTACTATCCCCTCTACTACACCTTACCTTGCATACCTTTTGCCTTGTTCCTCACCTCTCTCTTGCCTATTTATTGCCTTCATCTCTTTCCCTCATCACAGTCGACTTGAGAATGGTCCAGGACGGACCGAAACGTCGTCGTCCCTTCATTTTCTAGTGTGTGGATTGGTCAACCGGTATTTAACCATTCGTTTTGTATGGTCCTTCTTGCCTCCTGTCACTTGTTCCCATTTTCCTCACCTAACCTTGCTGGTGTTGAAATCTAGTAACCACTTCTCAGACTAACCCACAGCTTGTCTAAGTTATCTTGGAGTATCTGTTTTAAATATTCAACACTTATTTCTCATTTCTAGTACTTTGATAAATGACCCTTGTACTAACCATTATATTTTATTAACCCTACTAATCAGTAGAGTAATAATTTTAATACATTTCTTACTGCGTAATAACCGCGCCAAAAGTTTACTAGAATTTATGGGGAAGTTATGTCAGCCAGCCTGACAGAGGCAAACACTGTCGACATTTCAAAGAATTGGGTTCAATTCTCCCTTCATATCAGCATTCTCTCTTAAGAATTATTAGCTGATAATGCGTTTACTATTGATCTAATGTTACAGCATTATTTGCTGAGGATCACTTTATAGAGTAGGTACTTGTGATAACAGTACATATTGTTATCACAGATATACAAGGAGGAAAGAATTACCTCTATAACCTTTTCGTCTATAGGAACTTCGTTTCATATTAATTGTTATATGACGAGAAATTAATTAAAATTAGTTCTCTTATAATAAACCTTATCCTTATTTTCTCGTATAGTTGAATAAATTATAGGGGTAAAATTCTCCGTTCCAACACTCCGTACTATTCCGCATGTGCGGGTGAGAGGGGAGGAGGCGAGAGAGGACGGCAGCCATTATTCTGGCAGAGAAGCAGTGTCTGAAGCGTGCAAGTTTTACCAGCCAGTATTTACGTCATCCTAGCAGCAGCGGACGCCAGAGTGCTGGAGCAGCTTCGTTATTACTCAGACACTCTGCTCGGCAAACAAATGCCGAGCAGTGTGTCTGCTCGGCCCAAAAAGTCCTTACTTATTGTTATATTTTGTGATCACAAATATTTAACAGGTAGGATGTGTGTCGTCAGGCCGCATGGACTCTAAATATCAACAAGTTGAGTCTATCAGGTCGCCTCCATATTTTCATTTAGAAATAGGTGTAAGTTAATATTCGTATAGACCAATTTTACAATGTACCCGTATTTCAGCTTGTGACCAAGTGACAAGAAGAGAGATAAGCCTCTACCTCAGTCGTGTGTTCTGGGACATCCTGTTTCAACAAGTTTTCTTGACGCTCCCGCCCAGACGCTCACTACTACTTCACCACACAGCTAAACTGTTGTTTAGTTTGTTGATTAAGTAGAATACCAATTAATATTTATTTGTTGATCTTCAATATAAGATCATATGTTCCACTAACATTCTGTATATTATTTACCATTGATTATTGATTTCCTGCCCGAAACCCTACACTTACTATTGCATTACAAGAATGTAATTACTATGCTATGTATCCTCACAATCCCAATGTACCTTCTTGTAAATATATATATAAATAAATAAATATATAAATTATTGTTATGCATAGATATCTTAATATCTTATTTTTTGATACGCATTAGTATCTAAGTTATTGTGCAGTAACGCATTAGTTTCTTTGTACTATTTTAACCCCTCAAAGAGTGTGGTGTAAGTCGGCTCTATATATAATTTCAATCTACAGTTCACTTAATGCTTTCGTATTATTTATTAATTATTGAAAGATCCATAGGCACTGATTCCTGGATTTATTTTTCAACATTATATCATTTATTTTATATCCCTTTTAATTAAAGGGTGGTCCTTCGTAGCTATCGAAATTTATTTTCATTATTATTAATATCCTGAGCCAGATTTTCCCACAGTATCTTAAAATTTTCGTTTATCTCGAGTCTTCACGTCAGTTTTGCATTATTCAACAAACGTCAACAGTAGGATTCAACCTTCGTATAGTTAGGTCTTTAAACATATATCATAAATAACATGGAACAAGCACTGATATCTGAGGTAGTCTGCTTGGTAACCTTTCGCCGGTTCGATTTCTCACCCTCTCACTGAGATTGTGTGACTCCTTGTTGTTAGTTACTCTCACCCATGTCAGTACTCTACCACTTACATCCAACAGTCTCACAAGTTTATGTGAGGATGACACAATATTTCCTCCAATGATGTGCAAAAGTTGCAACATTTCCTCCAGAGAGATGAACCTCCGCCTCTTGCGTACTGTGTGGTTACCAGTGAAGGCGTCCATCCTTCAGTGTCCTGGCACTGTTCAAGCAGTACTTTTAGAGTAGATGTTTGTGCGCGCCTGACCTTGGCAGGTCACAGCACATGACCTCAGCGTGGGGGCTGAGGGGGCGCAGTGTGAGGTGACCTTGTGGGTGGAAGCTGGGAGTGAGTTACATGAGTGTGTGGGGGCTGAGAGTGAGTTACATGAGTGTGAGGGGACCCTGTGAATGGCGGCTGAGAGTGAGTTACATGAGTGTGAGGGGGACCTTGTGAGTGGGGGCTGAGAGTGAGTTACACGAGTGTGTGGGGGCTGAGAGTGAGTTACATGAGTGTGTGGGGGCTGAGAGTGAGTTACATGAGTGTGAGGGGACCTTGTGAGTGGGAGCTGAGAGTGACGAGGATTTCCCCTTGTCTTCTCCCTCACGTTTTAAAAATTTATCAACAGATATTCATATCCAAATTCCATCATTCAGCGCCTCATAATTATTGTTATAAGGCGCATATATATATATATATATATATATATATATATATATATATATATATATATATATATATATATATACTGTGACGATAAAGTGTTGGAGTGTTGATGTTCGGCTGTTTCAATAGCTGGGGGCAGGGCCTCGTCACATTACAGAAAAAAAAGAAGATCGTTTGCCCGTGGTAAGGTAATGGGAAGACACAAAACACAAAGTATAAACAATGAAATTTTAATTACTCTAGAAAACACGATATGAATAAAGACAATCTCTTGGCTTACGTAAAATTCAAAACAAGTCAACAAACAAAACAACATGAATAATTAATGGCAGTAAAAATTTACTCTAAGACAAAATAAAGTGCAAGTAATAGTGATACAAATCAAATCAGGTGCTGAGAATACTGGCTTCAAGCTGCCACCTCCCTTAGTACACGACAGCCAGAGCTTTGTCTACTAGAGAGAGATGTTAACTCCAAAGAGCACAGAGATATTCTGAGGAGTACGGCGTGTGCTGGCCCAGACGTCGACTCAGGTAGTGGCGTGAGTGCAGGTGCGGCGACACACCAGCCAATCAGGAACAGGCAGGCGGAGAATGAATAGTTTGCTGGTTTGACGGCGGGCGGGAGCCTGTGTGTCTGGTGGTGCAAGGTACGCTTTGCTTCCTGGGCAAAACGTTTGGCGATACTGGTGGACGTATCTTCAATATAGTATCTTGTACTTGAATGACGTAAATTTTGTAGGGAAGAGCAGGCTCAATCTCTCTTGAAAGAGATTATCGTCACAATACATATATATACATATATATATATATATATATATATATATATATATATATATATATATATATATATATATATATATATATGACGTACCTAGTAGCCAGAACGCCCTTCTCAGCCTACTATGCAAGGCCCGATTTGCCTAATAAGCCAAGTTTTCCTGAATTAATATATTTTCTCTATTTTTTTCTTATGAAATGATAAAGCTACCCATTTCATAATGTATGAGGTCAATTTTATTTTATTGGAATTAAAATTAACGTAGATATATGACCGAACCTAACCAACCCTACCTAACCTAACCTATCTTTATAGGTTAGGTAAGGTTAGGTAGCCGAAAAAGTTAGGTTAGGTTAGGTTAGGTAGGTTAGGTAGTCGAAAAACAATTAATTCATGAAAACTTGTCTTATTAGGCAAATCGGGCCTTGCATAGTAGGCTGAGAAGTGAGTTCTGGCTACTAGGTAGGACAATATATATATATATATATATATATATATATATATATATATATATATATATATATATAAATATATATATATATATATATATATATATATATATATATATATATATATATATATATATATATATATATATATATATATATATATTATTAAATATGACCGAAAAAGTAAGATTAATAATTCTAACACGAATTTTCTCAATCTTTCGTACATTACGCTTCACTGTTGGAGGTAAATCAAAAATCACTTCTCCAAAATTCATTTTTATTTCTAGTCTGACGCGACACGGGCGCGTTTCGTAAAACTTATTACATTTTCAAAGACTTCACAAATACACAACTGATTAGAACTTGCGTTTCCCTGATTTTATATCTACATTTGAGTGAGGTGGGAAGGGTGATGTGGCATTACATTTGAGTGAGGTGGGAAGGGTGATGTGGCATTAACACAAGACAGAACACTAGGGGATATTAATAGGGTATTAAAAGTATCAACACAAGACAGAACAGAAACAATGGGTATTGAATAGAAGTGTTTGTAGAAAGCCTATTGGTCCATATTTCTTGATGCTTCTATATTGGAGCGGAGTCTTGAGGTGGGTAGAATATAGTTGTGCAATAATTGGCTGTTGATTGCTGGTGTTGACTTCTTGATGTGTAGTGCCTCGCAAACGTCAAGCCGCCTGCTATCGCTGTATCTATCGATGATTTCTGTGTTGTTTACTAGGATTTCTCTGGCGATGGTTTGGTTATGGGAAGAGATTATATGTTCCTTAATGGAGCCCTGTTGTTTATGCATCGTTAAACGCCTAGAAAGAGATGTTGTTGTCTTGCCTATATACTGGGTTTTTTGGAGCTTACAGTCCCCAAGTGGGCATTTGAAGGCATAGACGACGTTAGTCTCTTTTAAAGCGTTCTGTTTTGTGTCTGGAGACACAAATCTCTTCCCATAACCAAACCATCGCCAGAGAAATCCTAGTAAACAACACAGAAATCATCGATAGATACAGCGATAGCAGGCGGCTTGACGTTTGCGAGGCACTACACATCAAGAAGTCAACACCAGCAATCAACAGCCAATTATTGCACAACTATATTCTACCCACCTCAAGACTCCGCTCCAATATAGAAGCATCAAGAAATATGGACCAATAGGCTTTCTACAAACACTTCTATTCAATACCCATTGTTTCTGTTCTGTCTTGTGTTGATACTTTTAATACCCTATTAATATCCCCTAGTGTTCTGTCTTGTGTTAATGCCACATCACCCTTCCCACCTCACTCAAATGTAATGCCACATCACCCTTCCCACCTCACTCAAATGTAGATATAAAATCAGGGAAACGCAAGTTCTAATCAGTTGTGTATTTGTGAAGTCTTTGAAAATGTAATAAGTTTTACGAAACGCGCCCGTGTCGCGTCAGACTAGAAATAAAAATGAATTTTGGAGAAGTGATTTTTGATTTACCTCCAACAGTGAAGCGTAATGTACGAAAGATTGAGAAAATTCGTGTTAGAATTATTAATCTTACTTTTTCGGTCATATTTAATAATATATGTCTACAGGAAAGACTGCTACCAAAATATACTAATATATATATATATATATATATATATATATATATATATATATATATATATATATATATATATAGCAATCATTCTTGTATATATATGTTGTTGAATATGACCGAAAAAGTAAGATTAATAATTCTAACACGAATTTTCTCAATATTTCTTATGTTTCTCGTCACTGTCGATTGTAATTGAAAAATCAATTCTCCAAAATTCATTTTTATTTCTAGTCTGACGCCTGAACACGCTTCGTAGTAACTTATTACATTTTCAAAGACTTTAGTTTACACACGCAACTGTAACTTGTAAACACACAAAATACATCCATACTTAAACTCGCTTTGGGTGAGGTGATACGGTACAAACGTTTTGGGTGAGGTGATTGACATTTGCACATGATAGAACACGTACAAACGGGTATGAAAACATAAGAATGGAAGTAACTGCAGAAAGCCTTTTTACCCATACTTCCTCTCTCTCTCTGAGAGAGAGAGAGAGAGAGAGAGAGAGAGAGAGAGAGAGAGAGAGAGAGAGAATGCGTTCACAACAAATAAATATACTATAAATCAAGTTAATTACGTGACTGAGGCTGAGACTCTCAGACGGCGTCCCCAGCGTCCCCTCTCAATATCCCTACACATTTAATATTGAACACAATAAAACATTTTCATCAAAATGCAAATAATCAAACAAACTCGGATTTGAGATTAATACGAACAAGGATAAAGGAAAAAATGTAGCTTGTAAAATCTATTTTAAGAACTCACATCGTTAATCCTTAAGAATCCTCAATTGTGAGTGTAAAAAAGTGGAGAGGCGTCCAGGGAAAACAAGAAAAAGATAAAAAAGAAAATAGAAATTGAAAGAAATGCATTTCTAAAAAGCGAGAAATGGGATTACCATGAAAGCCTGAGGGAAGAGAGAGAGAGAGGGGGGGGAGGGAGAGGGACGGGAGTAAAGGAATGCGGATGGGAAAGAGAGGGGAAAGGAGGGAGAATAATTTAGAGAGAAGATGATAGCCGAGGGAGAGGGAGGGGGAAGCACTGGAACCGGGTATAAGGGAAGCGAGATGTTGTCTGCTGGAGGTCGAACCCATGAGGAAAAAAAAAGTCAGTTCGATCAATTTTCTCAAATAGTTTTGTGCTGTTCATTCTTCCGATTAGTGTGTCTGTTTTCCAACCTTCTGTTTATATTAATGTGTCTGAAAAGTACCTTGCATGTACTGTCTACCCGTATATTTTGTCTACCCTACCTTTCTACCCCTACCTTTCTACCCAACCCTTCTACCTTACCCTTCTACCCATAATCTTCCTACCCTCTATGTATGACTACACCTTGACTTCCGACCGTCTAATCTGTTCCGTCTCAGCCCTTTTTCCTGACAGTCTTCATTAGGATTTAGTGAATCATATAAATTCTGGTATCGTTGATACAGATATCTTTAGAGATAGTGCATTTATACTCCAGTTTGTCATAGTCTGCCATGATTATTTTCTCACAGCTGTTTGCCAACAAACTTCCTCACTGTGAATAGAGCTTGAAACATGTAATAATTATTTCCCCTGTATGTATGCTTGGGACTACATATCTCATACTCCAGGTCTTGGCAAGCTCTTAAACTACCTTCACTAAGTTGTGCTGCAGATTTTGAAACAGTTGGATCATCTTGTGTTGACGGGAAGATTAGTCTCCCGCTTGGACAACTTCCCCGTCGACTGTAGAATAGAAAACGTAAAATATTTATTCAAATTTTCACCTCCCTCCTTCCCACCGCTTCACCTATGTACTACACCTTCCCTTTAAGGGGACCGGATATCCTCCCTTTAAAGGGAAGGTGTAGATGGCTGAGACGATACACATATATGATAGTCATGAAAGAGAGAGAGCGCATGGGAGTGTTTCCATGTTTCAGCAACACTCACATGTTTGTTGTGAGACTTTAAGAGACTTTAGTCTCCTGCAACACTGTGTCTCTCCTTCCCTTAGGTTCTTGGCCCTTACTGCTATGGCTCCCTTGTCTCTCTTTGTGTAGCCCTTGTCTCTCTTTGTGCAGCCCTTGTCTCTCTTTGTGTAGCCCTTGTCTCTCTTTGTGCAGCCCTTGTCTCTCTTTGTGTAGCCCTTGTCTCTCTTTGTGTAGCCCTTGTCTCTCTTTGTGTAGCCCTTGTCTCTCTTTGTGTAGCCCTTGTCTCTCTTTGTGTAGCCCTTGTCTCTCTTTGTGTAGCCCTTGTCTCTCTTTGTGTAGCCCTTGTCTCTCTTTGTGTAGCCCTTGTCTCTCTTTGTGTAGCTCTTGTCTCTCTTTGTGTAGCCCTTGTCTCTCTTTGTGTAGCCCTTGTCTCTCTTTGTGTAGCCCTTGTCTCTCTTTGTGTAGCTCTTGTCTCTCTTTGTGTAGCCCTTGTCTCTCTTTGTGTAGCCCTTGTCTCTCTTTGTGTAGCCCTTGTCTCTCTTTGTGTAGCCCTTGTCTCTCTTTGTGTAGCCCTTGTCTCTCTTTGTGTAGCCCTTGTCTCTCTTTCTGTAGCCCTTGTCTCTCTTTGTGTAGCCCTTGTCTCTCTTTGTGTAGCCCTTGTCTCTCTTTGTGTAGCCCTTGTCTCTCTTTGTGTAGCCCTTGTCTCTCTTTGTGTAGCCCTTGTCTCTCTTTGTGTAGCCCTTGTCTCTCTTTGTGTAGCCCTTGTCTCTCTTTGTGTAGCTCTTGTCTCTCTTTGTGTAGCCCTTGTCTCTCTTTGTGTAGCCCTTGTCTCTCTTTGTGTAGCCCTTGTCTCTCTTTGTGTAGCCCTTGTCTCTCTTTGTGTAGCCCTTGTCTCTCTTTGTGTAGCCCTTGTCTCTCTTTGTGTAGCCCTTGTCTCTCTTTGTGTAGCCCTTGTCTCTCTTTGTGTAGCTCTTGTCTCTCTTTGTGTAGCCCTTCTCTCTCTTTGTGTAGCCCTTGTCTCTCTTTGTGTAGCCCTTGTCTCTCTTTGTGTAGCCCTTGTCTCTCTTTGTGTAGCCCTTGTCTCTCTTTGTGTAGCTCTTGTCTCTCTTTGTGTAGCCCTTGTCTCTCTTTGTGTAGCCCTTGTCTCTCTTTGTGTAGCCCTTGTCTCTCTTTGTGTAGCCCTTGTCTCTCTTTGTGTAGCCCTTGTCTCTCTTTGTGTAGCCCTTGTCTCTCTTTGTGCAGCCCTTGTCTCTCTTTGTGTAGCCCTTGTCTCTCTTTGTGTAGCCCTTGTCTCTCTTTGTGTAGCCCTTGTCTCTCTTTGTGTAGCCCTTGTCTCTCTTTGTGTAGCCCTTGTCTCTCTTTGTGTAGCCCTTGTCTCTCTTTGTGTAGCCCTTGTCTCTCTTTGTGTAGCCCTTGTCTCTCTTTGTGTAGCCCTTGTCTCTCTTTGTGTAGCCCTTGTCTCTCTTTGTGTAGCTCTTGTCTCTCTTTGTGTAGCCCTTGTCTCTCTTTGTGTAGCCCTTGTCTCTCTTTGTGTAGCCCTTGTCTCTCTTTGTGTAACCTTTGAAATTTATTAAACTCTTTATGATATTGGTCTGTTTGAATTCACAGTAATATAGTCTTACAGGAATATATTTATTCTATAAGAGAAAATGTCTGTCTGCTTTTCTATTAAAAACTGGAAGCCTGACGGTTGGGGCAAGCCTCACCTAAAATGGCATAGGGAATGGTCTGGAGTAGGGGATGATCATAGGCTGGTCAGTTATGTCAGAGTTCTAAAGTTAACAGCGTGCCAGTGCTACATTCAGACCCCCAAGACGACTTTTGGCCCGACCTGCCAGCTACACAGCTAAATATCTTCATAACAAACTTTTCAAACAAAAATATTTAATGTAGTAATATGAACCATTTTTCACTGATTTCGGAAAATGAACAGAAATTTCTTGATATCAATAGTTTGTCCTAACTTGCATAAAATATTCGATTCCTCCACAGCTTTAAAAGGTTTGTCGCGCAAAACTCATTATCAGAGTATTGGGTAACTATTAATTTTTTTAGTATTTCAGACCGTAGTAAGCTTCTCTCTCTGGCGACCAACCACACATTAGACAATTATATTTCTTGAAAGAGATTGAGACGGCAGATACATGGTTAGATTGAGATGTGGATGGATAGGTAGATGGCGGGATTGATGGATAGATAACAGGATGGATAGATGGGTGGGTAAAGGATGAGGAGCTAGAGCTGGGACCATCTCCCCCTCTGCTGGAGGGAGGTGGGTCCAGCTGTCACATACACGTGACGATATTTAACTGACAAATTTATTGTTAAATCTGATAATATCTCGAATTATTGTATTATTTAATTATACTCAATATTTCGTGTTTGAAGCCTTGATTATTTTAAAAATATATTTTCTCATTAAAATGTTGATAATTTTGAATGACAACACTTTAAGTACTCCACAAATTAGTATATTATTCAATCAATACAAAAATAGTAATAATTATTATTTTTTTATTTTTCATTTCCCTTCAACCTTAACACTGGTCAGCAAAATATATTTTATTCAGCTTTCACGAATACTTCGCTGTGGGCAGGAAATATATATCAAGAGGTCTAATTGTCTTATTATTTATATTCATTATTTATATTAGGATTTATGTCTCTCAGGTTTGGTACTGAAACCGGTTTGAATATTCAGGATTTTTTCCCCTCACAGAATACGATATTCCAATCATGATTATTTTTTTAGTTTCCATTACTGGTGTGTAGTAGTAGTAGTAGCAGTAGTAGTAGGCATCCACCAGTCTCAGGAGATTATGGAGTTGCGCTCTGGTTGTGGCCTCTACAGGGCGCAAAGCCAGGGTAGGTTGATACGGGGGAGAAGCTGCCACCCATGTAGAAGGTCCCCCCCCCTTTCCACGGCGCCAAAAGTTCTGCTGGGTACATAAGCGTTAACAGTGTATAGAGGGCTCGAACCTGGGTCATTCTCGCTTGTTATGCAAGCGGCAAAAGACCTTGCCCATTACACCACACGGTTGTTACTCATTATGGAATTAGAATCAATAAATCCCAATGTTGGGAAGGCGTTGTTGATGCTTTCTGGCGTCAACAACGCTACAAAGTCAACCATTAGTACCAAGTTAACGAACATTGCTCACTGGATCTTCCCTTTACACCAACGCAACATTTTTGAAGATCTTATACTTAAACACTTTATTATATTATTTATTATACACTTTTATTTGTTTTATTAATTTGTTTAATTATTATTAATTTGTTTATTATACACTTAAAATACAAAACTTTATTGGACGCAATTTTAGTACGAGGCTGGTGACATAAATGTTTAGATTTAAAAAAGATGTTGTAAATGTATGTATAATGACAGACAATGAGTCACAATAACGAGGCTGAAGATATGATGACCAAACTACACATTAGAAGATGGAGTAAACGACGACGTTTCGGTCCGTCCCCGACCATTATCAAGTCGTGTGCTTGATAATGGTCCACGACGGACCGAAACGTTGTCGTTTCAACAACTTTCAGATGTTTGGTTTGGTCATCATATAGCTAATGACTTCCAATATTACTCGAACAAACTAGAATCTCCGTTTCAACATATTTTTGTATTCAAAATATGCAGTTGTAATTTGCAGACTTGAAAGAAAATTCTAGTGAGTAATGTACATTAAAATATATAAAGAATTATTATGAATTAACATTTATTGTTCATTACTTGACTTTAATATTAAGAGAGATGCCACGACTAAGCATGTCATCGATGCCTGCCAATACCAGCCACAAATTTATACAATTACCATGAGAATTAAGATTTTTTTTTCAATATTTTTGTATTGTATGTACTCAATAATATTACCTCATTTCTCTCAAGCCATCCTCTCTTCCCTTTTAGTCGCAGGTCATCCTTAACCCTATCACAAGTCTGGAGGAATTTATTGTTCCCAACACCCCCCCCCCCCCTCGCCGGGTTCCAGTGTGAAGGAAACTTGGCGCTGACTAAGATGTCCTTCAGTGATCCGCCTTTGATCCACGATAATCACAGATATCCATGATCAAAGATATCTTTGATCCGTCACAGGTATCTTTGATCCATCAGAGGGATTTGAGGGAAGATTTGCCACGCTAGTAAATCCCGTAGGTGGTCTTCAGCCGTCCCATAAGGTGAGGCGTTCTTGGTGAAAAGCTTCAGCTATACATGGGAAAAAAAAAACAGGAGAGGAAGAGTTATCTTCTAATTCTTGTTTAGTGCCCCGTGTCCCGTTTAAGAGGACTTATCTGGATTTTTATGGGGGACTATCATAGTTTACAATGGATGGAGGATCTCCTCTTTGTATCCCCTCGGTTCCTGAAATTAGTCCATAGGTCTTCCTGGTGTTGTCGTTACTGCTGATGAGCGGCTTCGTACATGTACCCATGGAGTAGGGCAGCGATTACTTGCGCGATACCTTGAGGTTACCTTGAGGTGCTTCCGGGGATTAGCGTCCCCGCGGCCCGGTCGTCGACCAGGCCTCCTGGTTGCCGGACTGATCAACCAGGCTGTTGGACGCGGCTGCTCGCAGCCTGACGTATGAGTCACAGCCTGGTTGATCAGGTATCCTTTGGAGGTGCTTATCCAGTTCTCTCTTGAACACTGTGAGGGGTCTGCCAGTTATGCCCCTTATGTGTAGTGGAAGCGTGTTGAACAGTCTCGGACCTCTGATGTTGATAGAGTTCTCTCTCAGAGTACCAGTTGCGCCTCTGTTTTTCAACGGGGGTATTCTGCACATCCTGCCATGTCTTCTGCTCTCATGTGATGTTATTTCTGTGTGCAGGTTTGGGACCAGCCCCTCTAATATTTTCCACGTGTAAATTATTATGTACCTCTCCCGCCTGCGCTCCAGGGAGTACAGTTTTAGGCTCTTTAGTCGGTCCCAATAGTTTAGAGCGATAGAGGAGGACTGATGAGAAATGAAGATATGCGGGTAGATTTGTTGGCTTGTAGTAGATATTGGTCGGTAGGCTTCTCCTCGGTGGTTCTTGGATGTTAACTCTGGACCCCAGGTGTAAGGGGTGTGGTACCCCTGGACCCCAGGTGTAGGGGTGTGGTACCCCTGGACCCCAGGTGTAGGGGTGTGGTACCCCTGGACCCCAGGTGTAGGGGTGTGGTACCCCTGGACCCCAGGTGTAGGGGTGTGGTACCCATGGACCCCAGGTGTAGGGGGTGTGGTACCCCTGGACCCCAGGTGTAGGGTGTGGTACCCCTGGACCCCAGGTGTAGGGGTGTGGTACCCCTGGACCCCAGGTGTAGGGGGTGTGGTACCCCTGGACCCCAGGTGTAGGGGTGTGGTACCCCTGGACCCCAGGTGTAGGGGTGTGGTACCCCTGGACCCCAGGTGTAGGGGTGTGGTACCCCTGGACCCCAGGTGTAGGGGTGTGGTACCCATGGACCCCAGGTGTAGGGGGTGTGGTACCCCTGGACCCCAGGTGTAGGGTGTGGTACCCCTGGACCCCAGGTGTAGGGGTGTGGTACCCCTGGACCCCAGGTGTAGGGGGTGTGGTACCCCTGGACCCCAGGTGTAGGGGTGTGGTACCCCTGGACCCCAGGTGTAGGGGGTGTGGTACCCCTGGACCCCAGGTGTAGGGGTGTGGTACCCATGGACCCCAGGTGTAGGGGTGTGGTACCCCTGGACCCCAGGTGTAGGGGTGTGGTACCCCTGGACCCCAGGTGTAGGGGTGTGGTACCCCTGGACCCCAGGTGTAGGGTGTGGTACCCCTGGACCCCAGGTGTAGGGGTGTGGTACCCCTGGACCCCAGGTGTAGGGGGTGTGGTACCCCTGGACCCCAGGTGTAGGGGTGTGGTACCCCTGGACCCCAGGTGTAGGGGTGTGGTACCCCTGGACCCCAGGTGTAGGGGTGTGGTACCCCTGGACCCCAGGTGTAGGGGTGTGGTACCCATGGACCCCAGGTGTAGGGGGTGTGGTACCCCTGGACCCCAGGTGTAGGGTGTGGTACCCCTGGACCCCAGGTGTAGGGGTGTGGTACCCCTGGACCCCAGGTGTAGGGGGTGTGGTACCCCTGGACCCCAGGTGTAGGGGTGTGGTACCCCTGGACCCCAGGTGTAGGGGGTGTGGTACCCCTGGACCCCAGGTGTAGGGGTGTGGTACCCATGGACCCCAGGTGTAGGGGTGTGGTACCCCTGGACCCCAGGTGTAGGGGTGTGGTACCCCTGGACCCCAGGTGTAGGGGTGTGGTACCCCTGGACCCCAGGTGTAGGGTGTGGTACCCCTGGACCCCAGGTGTAGGGGTGTGGTACCCCTGGACCCCAGGTGTAGGGGGTGTGGTACCCCTGGACCCCAGGTGTAGGGGTGTGGTACCCTTGGACCCCAGGTGTAGGGGTGTGGTACCCCTGGACCCCAGGTGTAGGGGGTGTGGTACCCCTGGACCCCAGGTGTAGGGGTGTGGTACCCATGGACCCCAGGTGTAGGGGTGTGGTACCCATGGACCCCAGGTGTAGGGGTGTGGTACCCCTGGACCCCAGGTGTAGGGATGTGGTACCCCTGGACCCCAGGTGTAGGGGGTGTGGTACCCCTGGACCCCAGGTGTAGGGGTGTGATACCCATGGACCCCAGGTGTAGGGTTGTGGTACCCCTGGACCCCAGGTGTAGGGGTGTGGTACCCCTGGACCCCAGGTGTAGGGGTGTGGTACCCCTGGACCCCAGGTGTAGGGGTGTGGTACCCCTGGACCCCAGGTGTAGGGGTGTGGTACCCCTGGACCCCAGGTGTAAGGGTGTGGTACCCCTGGACCCCAGGTGTAGGGGTGTGGTACCCCTGGACCCCAGGTGTAGGGGTGTGGTACCCATGGACCCCAGGTGTAGGGTGTGGTACCCCTGGACCCCAGGTGTAGGGGTGTGGTACCCCTGGACCCCAGGTGTAGGGGGTGTGGTACCCATGGACCCCAGGTGTAGGGTGTGGTACCCCTGGACCCCAGGTGTAGGGGTGTGGTACCCCTGGACCCCAGGTGTAGGGGGTGTGGTACCCCTGGACCCCAGGTGTAGGGGGTGTGGTACCCCTGGACCCCAGGTGTAGGGGGAGTGGTACCCCTGGACCCCAGGGGTAGGGGTGTGGTACCCCTGGACCCCAGGTGTAGGGGGTGAGGTACCCCAGGTGTGGGAGGTGTGGCGCTGCCCTAGACGGTGAACGACCTCGGTGTTTTCTCTAGCAGGTGGACACTACACCCTAGGACCACACCCTGGCACTACACTCCTACGACCAAACCCTGGCACTACACCCTAGGACCACACCTTGGCACTACACTCCTACGACCATACCCTGGCACTACACTCCTACGACCAAACCCTGGCACTACACTCCTACGACCAAACCCTGGCACTACACTCCTACGACCAAACCCTGGCACTATACTCCTACGACCAAACCCTGGCACTACACTCCTACGACCAAACCCTGGCACTACACCCCTACGACCAAACTCTGGCACTACACTCCTACGACCAAACCCTGGCACTACACTCCTACGACCAAACTCTGGCACTACACTCCTACGACCAAACCCTGGCACTACACCCCTACGACCAAACCCTGGCACTACACTCCTACGACCAAACCCTGGCACTACACTCCTACGACCAAACCCTGGCACTACACTCCTACGACCAAACCCTGGCACTACACTCCTACGACCAAACCCTGGCACTACACTCCTACGACCAAACCCTGGCACTACACTCCTACGACCAAACCCTGGCACTACACTCCTACGACCAAACCCTGGCACTACACCTCTACGACCAAACCCTGGCACTACATCCTAGGACCACACCCTGGCACTACACCCCTACGACCAAACCCTGGCACTACACCCTAGGACCACACCCTGGCACTACACCCTAGGACCACACCCTGGCACTACACCCTAGGACCACACCCTGGCACTACGCCCTAGGGCCACACCCCGGCACTACACCCTGGCACCCCACCCTGGCACTACACCCGAGGACCACACCCTGGCACTACACCCTAGGGCCACACCCTGGCACTACACCACAGGGCCACACCTTGGCACTACACCCTAGGGCCACACCCTGGCACTACACCCTAGGACCACACCCTGGCACCGCCCTAGGGCCACACCCTGGCACTACACCCTTCGACCACACCCTGGCACCGCCCTAGGGTCACACCCTGGCACTACACTTAGGGCCACACCCAGGCACTACAGCCTGGCACTACACCCGAGGGTCACACCCTGGCACTACACCCTAGGACCACACCCTGGCACTACACCCTAGGACCACACCCTGGCACTACACCCTAGGACCACACCCTGGCACCACACCCTGGTACTACACCCTGGCACTACACTCTGGCACTAAACCCTGGCACCACACCATGGGACCACACCCTGGCACTACAGTCTGGCACTACACCCCTGGGACCACACCCTGGCACTACACCCCTGGGACCACACTCTGGCACTACACCCCTGGGACCACACTCTGGCACTACACCCCTGGGATCACACTCTGGCACTACACCCCTGTTACCACACTCTGGCACTACACCCCTGGGATCACACTCTGGCACTACACCCCTGTTACCACACCCTGGCACTACACCCCTGGGACCACACCCTGGCACTACACCCCTGGGACCACACCCTGGCACTACACCCCTGGGAACACACCCTGGCACTACACCCCTGGGACCACACCCTGGCACTACACCCCTGGGACCACACCCTGGCACTACACCCCTGGGACCACACCCTGGCACTACACCCCTGAGACCACACTCTGGCACTACACCCCTGGGACCACACTCTGGCACTACAGAGATAAATTCACAAAACTGACAAGTAACATCGTTTAAAGCCTCGATTAATCTGCACCAGAGAGTGTTCAATTGCCTCTGTAGTCAACACCAGAGTAGCCATCACGAGGGTCCACACACACCAGGGCCACTCTTCATCCACAATTAGAATAAAGGTCAATAATACACACAAGTCAGACCGGTGCGGGAATCAATACTACTCTGGAGACTCTCGAAGGGAATTATGTCTCCCTGACCTGAGTGTCTTAATGGGATGTGTGGAATGTCTCTCTCTCTACAAACATCCTTTGTTATAATAACTCTTATGTGGGTTAAACTGACTTTATCACTTTTCCGCCACAGGCACTATACACTGTATTAAACTGTCATATGAAATGTGACATGAACTGTTTCACGGTAAGTGAACACGTGTAATACATAGTGAATGAATTATGAGTCACTTACTGTGAAACAGTTCGTCTTATTATATATAATCTTATATAATCTTTTATAATCATATTATATTCATTTTAACATTATATAATATATGCATTTTATATATTAATTTATATATTAAATTATATATTGATCAGATTATATAATCATATTTTATATAATAAACATATTTTATATAACCCTACCATTATGAATACCGGTTAAAAAGTATTAACTAAATCATTTAATTATATATATTGAAAATTACCAACTTGAATAAATCATAATATTCAGGAAAAGTTGGAATGAAAAATATTATATGAAAAATATTGATTTAAAAATTATATGAAAAGTACATAAAACAGAGAATAATAGTTGTCATGGTTGTGAGAGGTTGTGGTGGTAGTCGCTGTACCATGTACTATGCTACAACATGTAACTATGCACTATGCCACAGTGGCCAAAACCCATACGACTCTTTCACAGTATATATGAATTTAATTCCTGAGTGCCTCATCTCGCTATATATTTCCAGGTGGAGGTAAAGAGTGGATCACTAACGACAGAGAATGTAGTAGCGAAGTCGTAAGCTGATATTAAAGCGTTGAGAAGATTAACCACCTGAGTGGCATTAACGAGGTAGTCGGGGCTCGGGGCTCTTACGAGAGCTGGGGGTTAAGCTGGCTCCCTCAATAACCAATTGCGTTCACAAATGTATTTGAATGTTAGAGTACAAGCCGCTGTGCTGGGGATAATACAGTTGGCGCACAGTTGTGGATAGGGATTCCACAACTGTGTGCTTCGTTTCCTTACAAAGCCCAAATAATTAGGCAGA
This sequence comes from Procambarus clarkii, assembly GCF_040958095.1. Taxonomy (NCBI): domain Eukaryota; kingdom Metazoa; phylum Arthropoda; class Malacostraca; order Decapoda; family Cambaridae; genus Procambarus; species Procambarus clarkii. The sequence continues at coordinate 19,898,609 of NC_091152.1, forward strand.
TCTTCTTCATTCATATGCTAATTACACGATTAAATGAAATGAGGAAACGGAAGATATATAATATATATATATGCGAACAAGCATGAATGGTCCCCAGGACTATATGCAACTGAAAACTCACACCCCAGAAGTGACTCGAACCCATACTGCTAGAAGCACTCTGCTGGCGTACAGGATTCCTTAACCGCTCGACCAACACGACCGGACAAAAGAAGAGGGTAGCTAAGGCTATTTCCATCCCCCGACGGCACTCGGTTGGTAATCTTGGGCATGGTATTTTATCAAATCACCTCATTCTTTGGCCGGCGGGGGGATGGATATAGCCTCGGCTACCATCCTCTTTTGTCCAGTCGTGTTGATCGAGCGGTAAAGGGATCCTGTACGCCAGCAGAGTACTTCTGGCAGTATGGGTTCGAGTCACTTCTGGGGTGTGAGTTTTCAGTTATATATATATATATATATATATATATATATATATATATATATATATATATATATATATATATATATATATATATATATATATTATTAAATATGACCGAAAAAGTAAGATTAATAATTCTAACACGAATTTTCTCAATCTTTCGTACATTTCGTTTCACTGTTGGAGGTAAATAAAAAATCAATTCTCCAAAATTCATTTTTATTTCTAGTCTGACGCGACACGAGCGCGTTTCGTAAAACTTATTACATTTTCAAAGACTTTAGTTCACAAATACACAACTGAATAGAACTTACGCATCTCCGATTTTATATCTACATTTGAGTGAGGTGTAAGGGGTGATGTGGCATTAACACAAGACAGAACAAGATGTGGTATTAATAGGGTATTAATTTCATCAACACAAGACAGAACAAGAGTATTAATAGGGTATTAATTTCATCAACACAAGACAGAACACGAAACAATGGATATTGAATAGAAGTGTTTGTAGAAAGCCTATTGGTCCATATTTCTTGATGCTTCTATATTGGAGCGGAGTCTTGAGGTGGGTAGAATATAGTTGTGCAATAATTGGCTGTTGATTGCTGGTGTTGACTTCTTGATGTGTAGTGCCTCGCAAACGTCAAGCCGCCTGCCATCGCTGTATCTATCGATGATTTCTGTGTTGTTTACTAGGATTTCTCTGGCGATGGTTTGGTTGTGGGAAGAGATTATATGTTCCTTAATGGAGCCCTGTTGCTTATGCATCGTTAAACGCCTAGAAAGAGATGTTGTTGTCTTGCCTATATACTGGGTTTTTTGGAGCTTACAGTCCCCAAGAGGGCATTTGAAGGCATAGACGACGTTAGTCTCTTTTAAAGACTATGCATAAGCAACAGGGCTCCATTAAGGAACATATAATCTCTTCCCACAACCAAACCATCGCCAGAGAAATCCTAGTAAACAACACAGAAATCATCGATAGATACAGCGATAGCAGGCGGCTTGACGTTTGCGAGGCACTACACATCAAGAAGTCAACACCGGCAATCAACAGCCAATTATTGCACAACTATATTCTACCCACCTCAAGACTCCGCTCCAATATAGAAGCATCAAGAAATATGGACCAATAGGCTTTCTACAAACACTTCTATTCAATATCCATTGTTTCGTGTTCTGTCTTGTGTTGATGAAATTAATACCCTATTAATACTCTTGTTCTGTCTTGTGTTGATGAAATTAATACCCTATTAATACCACATCTTGTTCTGTCTTGTGTTAATGCCACATCACCCCTTCCACCTCACTCAAATGTAGATATAATATCGGAGATGCGTAAGTTCTATTCAGTTGTGTATTTGTGAACTAAAGTCTTTGAAAATGTAATAAGTTTTACGAAACGCGCTCGTGTCGCGTCAGACTAGAAATAAAAATGAATTTTGGAGAATTGATTTTTGATTTACCTCCAACAGTGAAACGAAATGTACGAAAGATTGAGAAAATTCGTGTTAGAATTATTAATCTTACTTTTTCGGTCATATTTAATAATATATGTCTACAGGAAAGACTGCTACCAAAATATACTAATATATATATATATATATATATATATATATATATATATATATATATATATATATATATATATATATATATATAAAATATAATATACACCGTTTGTAAACTCATGTTACAGCAACAATCTAATTTTGTTATTCTGGGAACATGAAATTAAATCACAAGAAGGTGTCCAACAGGGTGACCCCCTTTGTTCCTCTCCTGTTCTGCCTTGTCATCAAGAAAGTCACTGATAACTTGTCCAGTAAGCTAAACATTTGCTTTTTGGACGATGGTACTCTAGCTGGCTCCCCAGACTTCATTGCACAAAAAGGGTTACAACATTGGTTACATGCAGGGTACAAGGCTACTTGTCACAGGTTGTCGAGTTCCTCCAGCTCTTCAGATTGTGGGCAGGAACCATGGACACAGTGTGCATTTCCTCTCTGTATCGCCACACTCAGGCACTGAAAGTAGAAACTTTAGGCTCTAGGGTCTCTAGTTGTTTCAATTAGCTTAGAACCCAGTTCCTTCAACAAAACTAGCACCCCTTTTACCCCAGGCACTAAGTGTCTCATAGGCAATGGGGGACAAAATTGTAGTTGTGATCAAGATCTCTGTATTTACAAGACTTGGATGTTTCCCGGTGAGTGACAGCACCACCTGGCTGTGCAACACTGAAGTCAACATAGGTGTTGGCCAAAGTTAAAACGCAAGTGTATTCCCACAACAACTGTCTACCATTCTTCCAGAGGTTCCCAACGATCCTTTTTGGGCGACCGATAGGCTTATCAGAGTTGCTGGGCACTAGGTAACGACGTTCTCTCTCTGCTGGGCAACTGGCTGTGGTAAGGCTCCTTTCAATAATGTTATTTATCTAGCTGTGTCTTGCATGCCATTCTCTTGTGTTTTGGCAGAGCAGGCCATGCTGGCCGTACCTGTTGACCACTGCCTCGCCACAAATACACCAATATTCGGTGTGGATTGGGGCAGCGGGTGGAGATCCTGCGGTGTGAGAAGTTTGCCGGTTACCGACTTTGGGGTTCCTAAAAGATAGTAACCTGCATGGGGAGCTGCTTGTCTGAAATTTCGACACGTAATTTACTAACACCTGGCTTATTAAGTAAAGACAGCTATGTCAGGAATATATTAACATTACTAAATTACTAACTTTATCACAGAAAATGGATTTAGTAGCTTTCCAGATAAAATGGGATGTTGCCACATAAGCAAATCCACTATTTATTTACAATATTTCGCTTGTGAATACCTAAAACCTATAATCGAGGTTTTTCTTCAAAATTTCCTTTAATTAAATAATCAGTAAATCTAAAGTCTGATTACCTAAGGCGATAATAACGAGTTTGGAACCTTGCTGATGGATGGTAGGGAAGGGGACACCGAGCGACGCCATTGTGAGCATGGCATCTAAGACGCTCACATGTACCAGCTCTCATAACAACTCCTTGAGCCTCGTGACAGAGGAATCGAAGAATTTTTCTTCAAATCGACAAGCTCTATGAACCAGGGAAGTGTTATATCCAGAATATTGTAATCATTTATATTATTTGCCATTAATTATAATGTATTGCCCGGTTACGTGTTTACTCTGACAGAACTTCTCCAACCACGAGAAAGTAATCATTGGGGTGTTAGTTCAGAGTTTTATACACATATAGCCAATAATATTTATTATCATCTTGGGAGAAAGGTACGGCTAGGAGCCACCTATTTTCACTTTACTGCACCTCCGTTCCGTGAGAACATTTGTCCAGAGTTCACCTCTCACGAGAATCACAGGCATACATAACGAATAAATTAAATAATACCATTAAATATCATAAGAGGTTAGTAGATATTTTGGTGACAGATAGCCCCACCTATGTATGTAGATCAGATAAGAAAATCAGAAGCGGGGAGCCACATAGTGCCACTCCATATTAGGTCACCCAAGGTGTGAGTGGTAGCAGTCGAAAAAAACAGTGAAGATAGGTATCTATTATGTGCCACTATGATCATGTTCATTTATACAGTAAAGTATGACAATATATTTAAGTAAAAATGAATTTATTTGTATAATAAACACTCGTGGGTGAGTGCCAGTTACACCCCCACATTCCTCTATGGGGCAGGTGTAAAACAGGTTCCTCCCGGTGAGGGTGGTCGCCCGTACCCTTCCTCGCACCTAATGGCCTTGACTTTACCGTAACAGAGTTCCACACCCAGCGGAGGTCGAGTGGGTCTTATATAGGGGTATTAAATTATAAATCTCCTCCAGGGGTTAAAAAAAATCAAAGAATTTATTAATGTTTTATTAGGTAAAAATCACAAATGATGTATAAGAAGTTAATTATGACCCCTATCCCTCTCCCCCCTCCACCTCCCCTTCCTCATCTGAGTAGAATTCTGACGTCTCCCCATCCGTGGTGAGTGGAGGGAGGTCTTGACCCCCCTCCCCCCTCTCTTGGGGGAGTGGGGTGAGTTGGCTGGTTGCCTTTTGGACGACTTTCCTTCTGACTCTCATCTGAAGTGTTCTGGAAAGAGATGGGGAAAATAATTTATAGGACTATATCTTTTATTTGAAAAATATTCTATTTCTTCTAAGAACAGTTAGTACATACCTCTCCCCTGCAGGAGCGACCTTGTGTCCTCTACAGCAGGCATCATCAATTAGGGTACGTAACAGCATCTTGTTTGGGGCAGACCTTCCTCGTAGAATTACTACTCTACAAATGTGGACAGGTCCTAAGAATTGCACTGAAAAAAAAGAAGAGGTAAAATAGAGGTTGAGCAAACTTTCTATTGTGGGAAAAAAAATAAATCTTTACCAGAAAGTGAGGGTAATACTAACCAGGCCCTTCAAGGACTTCAATCTTCCCTGCGTGTGTTTCTGGGGAGACGCCTTCCATTTGTAGGATAAGGGGGATGGGGGTCTTCTAGGGAGGTTGTGGGGTGAGAGGGGTTTTATATGGGGGTAATCCCCCTGTTAGGTGGGTTGCCTAGCTAACAAAAATATTCTCTACACCACCTATAAGAACCAACCCTTACTCCTCTACAAAATGTCCTAACACAGTGATGTTTCATAGGAAAATATCGTCTCGCATAAGCGAGGGCACGTTTATCATTTAATTTTAAACTAACGCTTGAAAATACATTATGTAAGTAATGTACTGTTGAAGGCAGCCCCAGATGACTCACCCTATGGACGAACATTACGCAATACAGTCCACAAGCAAGGGTAAAATCACTCTGGAGTCTGTAGCACATTCCAAACACCTTTGTTATTGTGTTAGTTTTAATAAATCCTTGAAAATAATGTCCATAAGTAACCGCCGACATTGCATAACTATCGAAAAAAAACATTCGATGTTTAACTTTATCAACATAAATAGCTACCCAATGTCCCATAGTTAATCTGCTATGTGATGGTAAAATATTAGTTATGAGAACAATAGGTTTTCTTGATGAGATATTTAAATGTTCTATTTCATCAGCATTATAACAACCTAGGTAGAGTGCTCGATCCCCTAGATTATTTTTTAAATTAATATTTATATCATTACAATTCATTATGTTTTTAAGCTCGCACGTCACACAGAACAGTTCTCTGTCCGTCGATGGATAGTACCCCGGTCGTTTCCCCAAACAGTAAAACCAGTCTGTTATATGTAACACCGCCACCAAACTCAAGCTCCATACGCAAGTTGCCAGATTTCTCCACAGGGAGGGAATCCTTTGTTTGAATGGTGGTTAAGTCAAAGGCGAATATCGATCTTCCCTTATTAAAAGTGTCATAGGCTAGAAGTGAATCACGCTCTAAGCCTAATGTCTTCAAAGTTTCGTAATAAAGGCGGGCATAATGATTGTCGAAATCACCACCAATTCGGTAAATTGCATTATTGTTCAAATACATGGCAATATTTTTCAGTTTTGCATTTTCAAAATATAATCCATTACCTTGGTGAAGGCCAGCGAAATAATTCATTGGCACAATTACCATGAATATCTTGTGAGGAATTACTTGCGCCCAAGGCTGATCAATTAAGAGACTAGTTTGATTCCCTGCTAGGACATATGTTTTAGAAATGGTTTTATTGAAAGTATAGCTTATGGGGTCGGGGGATGCTAACAGTGAGCTGTTTAAGGCTAGGTAAGCACTTGGGTAGGGGAACACACGTGTTACCCACAACTTAGCATAATCCATATGCAGTCGATACTTAGAGCCATCGTCCACACTTGTATTTAGCACCCAAGCATGTGGGGAGAGCTCCAATCTTAGGCGCACATCTATATTATCTAATATGTATTGGTCTAGGGTTGTTACGTCCAATAGTAGGGGAAAACACATTGACAATCCTTTACCTTTTAAATCGGTCATAAATTTTTTATCCTTGGCGGTTGCCCCAGTAAAAAATGTATTAGTAAATTCGTTAGGGATTACACCATCATCACTCCAGTCCCTACGAAAGGCTCCAATCCTCCCCAAGGAAGACATTTTTGATGGAGGCATGGAGGTAATTAATTTAATAAACGACCAATAATTAAAATTAGAATTTGTTTCAACTACCTGCTCTCCTAAAAACACCTGAACACCTTTAAACATGGTATTTGACAACCCATTAACAAATTCCACATGGTCATCCTCTTCCAATTTTGTGGTATCGTCATCTTTCGTTAAAGATACCTTAAAATCTATAACAATATTAGCTAAATCTAAGAAGGCGCCCTGGGTTCCAGGGATGCGGAATTCTAAGTAATTATCCCGCAAACGTTGATTAATAGGGAGGTTAACAGGTAGAATGTCTATTTGCTGTGTGGAGGCAATTGAACTCTCCACATTACGTATTCTGTTACTTCTAGGAAATTGGTCAATAATACTGGTAGTATAATATTCTACAGGGATTTTCAACCCAGCTCCACTAGCCTCCGCCATGATCTCCTCCGAAAGGTGAAGTATGACTGCTTACTGTAGTGAAAATACATCATTTTTATACCCAAGGGCTCGTTTACATTTATTATTTATATTTTTTCTTCTCCTAGAGAGTCTTTTAATTTTCCCGCCTGCTACCAATTTCTTCCCCACAGTCTTAAGAGCATCAATACCGTGAGTTCTCAGAGCGCTCTTTACATCCCGTCTACCACTGGTTAAATCACCAAGAACATTTTTCCCAAAATCGATAGCAGTCGGCGTTACAGTTTTCATGAAAAATGGTATGGCTCGTCGAGCCAAGCCGGCTAAGGTCCCAAAAAAACCACCACCGGATCTGAGATAAGGCGCTTGGAATGTGCGTATGTCATTCATCGCTCCCCCCCTCACCCCGTATCTCCCAGAGAGGGGGGAGAAGATCTCCCCATACTCCTTCTGGGAGGGTGTGTGGAAAGGTACTCGCATCCCGACTCCTCTTCTTATAATAACCGATGATGTGGGTAAACACTTCTATATATATATATATATATATATATATATATATATATATATATATATATATATATATTTATATTTATATAGATTATATTGTTATACCTTAGGGCGGAGGTGTAAGACTACCGTAACCGACCTCCCATCTTCAAAACTAACCTTTCGCCCAAACTGGTCTGTTATCTTAATACTCACCTTCTCCAACGTGTTAGTATTTAATGTCTTGTACACTAGGGGATGAGCCCCTCTAGAATAAGAGTCATGATAATTGATTGCATCTAAGATATTTACAATTTGTCCCCCGTAACGATCCGGCTCGATGACGTCACTATAAATGAGTAAATAGTCACAACCCCCGTCATTGTCTGGGGGGAATGAGGCCACGACCTTGGAGGCTGCTGTAATGTCATCTGATTTTGCCTGATAAATGGTGTATTTGCGACTGCTGTCAAAACCAAGTACATTAGCTATTCTGTGTTTAAATTGAAGGCTAAGAGAATATAAGGAACCAGTGCCTTCATTGTTAAGAGTGGAGGATAGTAATACTCGCTCTAAGGATTGATCATAGGTGAGGATTGGTTCTCTTTCTGAGAAGTATATTTTGAAATCACCTCGGAAGCTAAGCTTCATGTCGGTGATTATTTGTCGGCTAAGCTCACTCGTGATGAATGTGATGTTTCTGGATAATATGTTGGTTTTGGGGAGGAAGGTGTAGATGAGATGTTCTGGGCTTTTAGAAAGAGTTCCTCGCTTAAAAGTAGCATAGACGTCTATACCAGACTCCCCCTCATCCTTGATGATAGCGTTAATTCGTCTGGGTAGGAGTATGTTGACTAAGGCCACTTCATGTTTAATGGAAGGGTTTAAATGTAGAGTGGGGATGGTGTTTGTAAATGCTGAACTTGTGTTGTTGTATATATCTTCTTGGTCGAGGCTAGTGAGGTATATGTAGTGTTCCTCGTCCATTGTTAAGTTATGTACTGACTGGGGTGGGAATAAAACATCATTACTTATATTTTATTTTATTAATCTACTAAGGAAATATTACTTTTAAAAGAACTACAACAGGGGGAACTACATTTTGTTCCCCCATAACAAATTACATATAAAGAGCAGCAGCTGTTGGTACTGCTGTCGTCCGCTGCTGCCGCTGCCGCTGCTGCTGGGGGAGCTGTTGGTACCACTGACACCGCTGCCACCGCTGACGGTACTGCTGCTGCTGCTGCTGCTGCTGCTGCCACCGCTGGAACCGTTGTAGTTGGTGGTACTGCTGCCGCTACCGTTACCGCTGCCGGCGATGATGGTACTGTTGCTGCCGCTGTCACCGCCGGAACTGCTGTAGTTGGTGGTACCGTTGCCGCTACCATTACCGCTGACAACACTGTCACCGTCGTCGGTGGAACTGCTACTGCTACCACCACCGAAGCTGTTGTAGATGGAGGTACTGCTGTTGCTGCTGCTGCTGCTGCTGCTGCTGTTACTGACTGCGGTGGTGCTGGCACCTCTTCTTTGAGTGTTGATGGTTACAGCTTTCGTTGTTTTTTCGGTGATGAGGATAACAGGAATATTTCCTGTGACTCTCCATCGAGGATGGTGTCAATACGATGATTTGAGAGGGGGTCGAAGTCAATAGTGGTTTCGATCCGTCGTTTGGCCGTGCCAGATGTTGTGGGTGGGGGTGGAGCAGCGCTGGAGGTGGATGAGTACTCTTGTAGGTGTCTCTTCTTCCTGGGGGTGGGTGGTGGTGCTGGTGGTGTAGAACGAGAAGAGCTTCCTGGAGTGGTGGCACCCTCCCCCTCCACTGCATCTAGGGTGATAGTTTTACTATCACCCTCTCCCCTGGGATCATCATTCGGGAGGGGTACCATCGATGGGGTGACGGTAGAGGGACGTTTGAGGATTACCAGCTCCTTGTTATGCTTACCCAGCTCAGCGTTGAGCGAAATGAGCATGGGCCCGACGTCCTTGTGCCAGTTGTCCATGCCATCACGGGAGGCCCCCAGCCCATGGGGCACCACCAGCCGAAACATGGTTGGAGTTCTTACCATGAGATTGCCAACCTTTGTTAGGGCTGTTTTCAGCCAGTATAGCCTATTTTTGGCAGTATCCAGGGTGACATTGGTGATGTAGTGGATGTCGGCGGAAGACTGCACTTGCTCCTGAGCTATAGGGTTGGACTCGAAGGGTGCTCCTGCACCGAAAGCGGAAATTAGCGCCACGATGGTGGGGCGGAAGAACAAGACTGGCTCTTCGACAATGTCTTGACCGTCGGAGGGTAGGGGAGCTATCTTCACTTCAATGTCACCTGGGGTAGACCGGTAACGTATTGTGGCCCTGTTGACACGAGTCAGTCCTTCACGTTCCACACGGGCATAGTTGTAACATTTCCAAATTACACTTGCCAGTCCATAGGGACGCATAACAGCAGCGGGGAGATCGTAAACGATCACATCACCGACCCCAAAGGCGTGGGTGTCGGTGATGTCGCTGTCTATTGACTTAATGGACGATAAAGCCATGGCGGAGGGGCGGTTGAGAGGAACTGGGGAAGAGTCGTCGTCAACTATGGTGACCGAGGGTGACGGTGGAGGCCTTTAAATACACCTGTGTCCCCCACCTGGAGGGGGAGGAATGTAGGGGTGTGGGGTAGAGGCTGCCTTCCCTACCTTAAAAGTCCATACACACTCCGTCCAGTCTCGAAGGCTGTAATCTGGTCTCGATGTTGGAAGGTTAATTTTTCCATTTGCCATATCTCCGTCTGGATTTCCTGGGATGAATATTCTTCATAACGTTTCACCGTCTCTCCAAATGACTTAAAAAACCGTTCTGGAGGGGCACTCAACACAAGACGGTCATAACAATCCCACAATGCATATATCAATCTACATTTGTGTTCGACATACTTGTAGTACCGCTGAGTAGCAACCAACTTCTTTAATAAGGGAGATTTGTCTTCTGGGGGTGTAGCTGGGGGAGGAGTGGGTCTAGAAGCTTGCTCCATGGTGGATATGCAACTGAATATGGTGGTCTTTAAGATGGTCTTCATATAGGTCTTCAATACGGCTCCCAATGGGGTCTCCTATGGATACCCCTCCCCCCTTTTAACTGTGATCTGGCACGATAATTACGTATGAGGGTTGGGTCTATGCCAGCCACCCTCAGTAAAACCCTAACATCTTCCTTGTCACTTGCCCTAAATTGTCCCTTTGTGAAGGCTAAAGTTTTAATTATATCTAAAATATTTAAATTTTGTACAGGCTTTAATAAATTTCCGCGACTATCCCACATCACCTGTTGGCTGTTTTGTCCAAACATGTTCAATAATGCTTTGACATGAGGAATTTCCTCAATTTTAAAATTCACATTTATTAAGTTGTCCAGACTTGGATTTTGGGGTGTGATGGTGGCTTTATGTGGAGTGTGGCCAGCAACAATTACTTGCACTTCGGGCGGGAGGATGGAATGTCCCCTTTTTTTATTTATTTTTTTTTTAAAAGGCGATGGTCGCGCCGGGCAGCCCGCGTTTTTTTTTTTCTTTTTAAGGGTGGCGACGGTCGCCGGGGGCCCCAATGTCATTTAAAGGGTGTGTGACCAGCCCCGCCCGTCTGGAGGTGCTACTACGGTAACACCGCCCACAGCCCGTTGTTGTCAGGTGGGAGGAAGGAGTGTCCTCTTCCCCCACCCCCCCATCGCCCCTACCAGAGTCGCAGGTGGGTAGGTTACGGGCTCCCCCAATATTATTACTTGAGTTGGATTCGTTTTTTAAAGAGAAGGACATACTTTCACTACCATCACCACCGGGGGAGGGCAGACCCACCGCATTAGGAGGTGCTGGTGAGTTCTTGTTTTTATTAAATAAATATTTTTCAGCTATGAATCGTGGTACCAGGCAATATTCTTTCACCATTTTATTCTCTCGTTACTTATTTACGCAATTACCTTATTAGGGAGGAAATTAACGATACAGCCAAAGGTAGCAGAGCTGCTAATATCGCCCCACCACGTCTGGAGGTCAGTATGAGCTTCTTTTTGTATAAAGGAGTTTTCTTACGCGCTACAGATCGTATGTCATTCTGATATCTCTGTAAGCCATTAATTATCTGAGGTTGAACTGGGATGTTTCGTTTCAGAAAATTGGCAAAAATTTCACAAATTGATTCAATTTCCTGCCGTTTTAAAGCCTTGATTAGTTTATTCCGCTTCTTGGGTGATAAATTGTTTAATAAAAATAACAACTGATGATGTTTCTCTACGAGAGAGTCCTCTTGAACTGTCATTTTTTGTTAAATTTGACGATGTCTTGAGCTTTAATCCAGCTATTGGCAGAATCTGGGTACCCTCTCCAC
>NC_091152.1:19915357-19937991 GCF_040958095.1 Procambarus clarkii
ACTGGCTTTTATTACAGGTAGTCTTTCATCCCTAGCAAAGACCCACATTGATTCAGCCAGCCCCTTAACATTCACTCACTCAATGATAGAGGGTTTGCCCAAAAAGAGTCACCACCTACTCTTAAAGGGTAAGCAGTTTTTCCCTTATGAATATACCACAAAAATCAGCTGCTTTAATGACACATCACTCCCTCCTATTGAAATGTTCTACAGCTCCCTAAACAAATCAGGTATAACTTTGGACGAATATAGACATTCTAAATTAGTATGGGAGGCTACAGGGTGTAGGACATTAAAAGACTACCTCCTCATTTATTTGAGGTGTGATGTAGGATTACTGGCTGACATTTTTACACACCACAGGGCAATTCTAAATGATATATATTCTTTAGAATTGACACACTATTGCAGCCTCCCAGGGTACTCCTACGACTGCTTCCTGAAAAGTAGCAGAATATCGCTGGAGTTAAGTGCAGATGTGACGTTGCACAATCTCTTATCACAAAACATACGAGGGGGTTTTACAACTGCAGTTAGGAGTTATGTCAGAGCTAACAACCGCTATGTCAACCCATCTTTTAACCCCCAGGAGGATAGGTCTTCATTCTTACTTTATCTCGACTTTAACAGCCTCTATGGGAGTTGTATGACTAGGAAATTGCCCCATGGGGGACTAAGGAGACTATCATCTGATGAGATGAACTCCTTCATTAGCGGGGGGAAGATAATGACAGAACAGCCTTTCTCTTCTAACAAAGGGTACTGGCTCTTAATTGACACCAAACTTTTAAGACCCGAAATAGCTAGACTAACAGACGATCTGCCCCTTTGTTTACACCATAGGGGAATAAGTATGGAGGATATCTCACCATTTAGTAGGGGACTTCTGGAAACAAATAACATCACACACCTCCCCCCAAAAAACATCAAACTGGTTGGAGATCATCTCCCCAAAAAACATTATTTCATATCTCTTCACCTTTTACAACTATTTATTGAGATAGGACTTGAAGTGGAAACAATACATGCAATTTACGAGTTCCACCAGTCAGATTTTATGGCAGAATTTGTTAACACCAACGTTAACAATAGAAATGCCTCCAGCAGTAATGATAGGAAAACACTCTTCAAATTACTGACGAACAGTGTTTTTGGTAAAACGCTACTGAATCCAGCTCGTTATGCCATTGACACCAAACTAGTGACTTCAGCTAGGGCCTTTTTACGAGAGGTGAAGAATCCCCGCTTTAAACGAATGGTGCATTTAGGCGACAATAAATTATTGTCTGTCAGTTCCAGACCATTCATTAAAATTACTCATCCTAATTACATCGGGTTCCAGATTCTTGAGCTAGCAAAATACAGCTTGTACCATTTTTGGTACAGGGTACTTAAGAACCACTATTCAGATAGGGTACAACTGGTGTATAGTGATACAGACAGTTTCATTTTCACCTTACTAGCTGAAGATGTCTTTAATGAGATGGGGAAAGAACCCCTTAGTTTGTGGATGGATACGAGTAATTTTCCTGAAACTCACCCCTTGTATGATCCTTCTAAAAAGGGTGTTTTAGGGCTGTTAAAGTCAGAGGTGTCAGATAAACACATCCTTGAAGTTGTGGCACTCAAGCCCAAAATGTATAGTGTGCTTTTGCTTGACAATAAAAATTCCATCACCGCTAAGGGTATTCCCCGAGCTGTGCAAAGATCTTTAACACATAACCACTTTAAAGAGACCCTTCACAGTAATGGTGTAGTAAATACTTTTAATTACTCACAAATAAGAAACATAGGGGGGCAGATGGCAACCACATTCAATACTAAGAGGGGTTTAAGTGCATTTGATGATAAGCGCTTTTACCTAAATAAATACACTAGCCTAGCGTATGGTCACCCAGACATACCATCCGAGCCCCACCCCAACACCTCAGTCCAAGGAATGTCCACCGAGAGTGAAGGTGGTGACGTCATTGAACCACAAGGAGAGGAAGGACAACACCCCACCAGCGAGAGTGAACCCTATGACGTCAGCAGTCAGTCACCTGAGGGAGGCGCACTACATCCCATTCACTCTCTGGGAGATGATGAGTCATCATCTTCGTCCCAGGAGGAGGAGGAGGAGGGGGAGGAAGACCCCACAACGGACTTGTGGGCGAGAAGGAGAGGTCTTGTTAATAAATATTATGTGGGTGGAGATGACCTACAATACGACTATGTTTAACCCTATGTACTTTGATAATATAATCTATAAATCATCAGGATTATTTCTTTTTCTCCTTCTTTAAGTATAGAGGCTTAAAATATATCCAACTTAAAAACAACTAAGGGAGGCTGGTCCCTCTTACGGTACACTCAAGGTCATCAAGTATGAGGAGGGCTGGTGAGGGGGGACCGCCCCTACTGCGAGGATCCTGTTTTTACACCTGTCCCATAGGGGGAGGTGGGGGGGGGGGGTAACTACCGCTCACCTGAGTGTTTATTATACAAATATACTGTCATACTTTTCTGTATAAATGAACATGAGCATGAACATAGCGACACATAATAGATACCTATCTTCACTATTTTACGATTGTTGCTGCCCCACACCTTGGGCGACCTAATATGGGGTGGCTCTAAGTGGCACCCCGCCTCTGATTTTCTTATCTGATTACCCTTCATAGGCAGCTACTTTACTGTAAATGAACATGATCATAGTGGCACATAATAGATACCTATCTTCACTGTTTTTTCGACTGCTACCACTCACACCTTGGGTGACCTAATATGGAGTGGCACTATGTGGCTCCCCGCTTCTGATTTCTTATCTGATCTCCATACATAGGTGGCACACAGAGGCGCATTCTAATCTACTTACCTGAATATGTCAAATTCTCAGGCAAGATACTGGTATAGACATCGAGACACTCCAACACGATAACAATACGAAAGCATACAGAATGAAGTCATGACAATCATTCTTGGAGTTCCAAGAACTGCCAAATCGTCTGATCTACGAGAGGAGTTCTCCCTCCCCAGTGTTAAAAGCAGAATTAAAAAACTGAATGCTAAGCTTGCAATTAGCATAGCCAGAGATCCCTATTACAATGATATTGCCAAGAAAACACTGAGTTCTGTGTTACTTACAGGAGGAAACAGGAGAAGCAACAAATGGCATCACAGATCAGTCTGCTACCTCGAAGAACTTCACCTGCTTGAGCAAGCCCGTGAGCTCCTGCCTGTAGAGAGGTTACCTCCCTGGGAGGATGACTCGTGCAGGATTATCATCAATGAAATGGCATTGATGATAATAAAAAAATCCAACATGATACCACAAGAAATGAGGCACAAGTATCTCTGAGACATTTATAAAGAAGCCGGTGATGAACTAGATCAAATTTACACTGATGGGTCATCCAATCCAGTCAATGGCAGGGCTGGTGCAGCATACACTGTAATTATGAATTATGCCTTTCAACGCAGAAATGAAGAAAAAGCACGCATTGAAAACTATGCCTCTTCAACGCAAGCGGAGCTGTCTGCCATTGTTATCTCGTTAAGATTCCTTGAACGGAACACTAATGGTTCAGTGATCTGCACTGACTCAAAAGCAGTGCTACAAAGCCTAAGTAAAAATCGGGCAGAAAATCTTGCGATAGTCGCTAAAATTAAGAGAGCTGTGAGGGTACTAATCAACCAGGGAAGAGTCGTCAAGTTTCTGTGGATCCCCTCCCATGTTGGAATATGTGGGAATGAACGAGCAGATGTGCTGGCTGCTGAAGGAGACCATATTGAATACTTCATACCCAAGACTATACTACAAATTAGAGGTATTGTCAGGCAACATCACCGTGACAAGGTAACTGAGGAAAGGAGAATAGAAGCACAAACCAGTGAATCTGTACGATGGTACAACATGGTTGCAGCTGGCAACCCTAATAATTATGGACGAAGAGGTGGTGGCCGTGGGAGAGAATCAGTAATACCGAGAATCCGTCTTGGATACAAATATCCATGGCGATTCGGAATGGAAACAACAGCTAAGCAGTGGAGTTGCAGAATCTGTGATGAGAGTGATGGACACCGCCTTGACCACTACCTGACAGAATGTGAACACCTGAGAGACATTAGAAATATGTATAGAATAATAAACCCCACATTGTTTGAGTTAGGAAAACACTATTTGTCAAATATTGATACTGTTTTTAAAAGATTCCCCCATTTTGCACCCACAAGTTAATGTAAGCTTTTAAGGGTTGACAGATGTTAATCTTCTTTTTTAAGGAACTGTTCACTTGAGACAGTTAAGCAAGTCCCAGCTGTGTCTGGGTACAAGTGACCGAATGAACAACCCAGCGGGTTTTCTTCCTATTGGGGAGTGTTGTACATGTTGCTATGGCGGAATCTCCATTCACAGGATGAGTGGCGATGCCCAATAAACTCGCCCCTCGGGGCAAAATTTAAAATTTAAATTTAAAATACGTCGAGGCACTTCAACATGATAACAATACGTCGAGACACTTCAATACGTCGAGAAACTCCAACACGATAGCAATACTTATCTCGGTGAATTTGAAGACCATATATTAACCAGATAAACAATTATGTGGCTTGAATACTCGACAATTTTACCAAGATCTTCATATAATTTTTCAATAAAAACTCGTCAGAAATGAATGTCCGCTAAAATACCTAACTTGTGTGAACTGGTATGCAATAGTTGATATTAATATACGCGAGACCTTACTAGCTTCCACAGGTATAGCTGGAGCCAAATTAGTGTTTATCTAACATTCTTGCCAATTACTCTGCCAGAAACACAGGTTTTAAGGCCGCAGAAACTGCTCTTCTGGGTAATGATACAGTCTAAAAACCTAAAAACGAAGCCAGAATATAATAATTTATTTCTTTAATGTGTAAAAAATATATTTGATTGTGTTGTGTTATTAAAGACTGTGCAGATGATTGTAGCGGCACTAACACCTCTTCTTCACTCTTTTTTTTGGGCAACATTGTTCATAACTTGCAAGATCTATAGTGATTAAATTTTCAGCATGTCTTCCTAAATGTATTGACAGTCCACCTGACATTTTTGTGAGCTCCCCCCCCCCCTCCCCTCTCCATCATCTCCCTCCCCCCTCCCCTCTCCATCATCTCCCCCCCCCACCCATATCCCCACCCCCCCCCACTACCCCACCCCCCATCCTTCTCCCTCATCCTCCCCCCAACCACAACCCGCCCCACCACCAACCACTACCCTCCCCCCCTCCCCAGCTCCCACTTTCCACACCAGTCTGATCTCTTACAAAGACCGTCGCATTTCGATCGTATGCGTTACCTAAGGCCAAAAACTGTCGTACTAGAAAATGGAAGCGGCTGGCGAAAGTTATGTACTGTCCCGTTTTCTGTTTTGGGTCCTCTGGTAGGTTAGGATAAGGGCACTTTAACTTGACCTTTACTTGACGTTGGGGGAAGCCTTAGGAAGACGAGCTGGATTGTCAGCTCCAATAACAAGCAGTTCTGTCTCCAAGTAAGTAAAGCTCCAAGTGTCCCTTTGACAGCTGAGTGGACAGGGCTTCAGATTCAAAGTTCTGAGGTTCCGGGTTCGATCCTCGGTGGAGGCGGAGACAAATGGGCAAAAAGTTTCTTACACCCTGATGCCTCTGTTACCTAGCAGTAAATAGGTACCTGGGAGTTAGACAGCTGCTACGGGTTTCTTCCTGGGAGGTGTAACAAAATGGAAGCCTGGTAGAGGACCGGGCCGCGGGACTCTAAGCCCCGAAATCATCTCAAGATAACCTCAAGATAACCTCCTTCCCCATGACCACAGCTGATAGCTCCAAGCAGAGAACAACTGACCTCACACCTTGCATGTTACCACTGATGTGACCCCTTATGTCTTATGAAGTTTAAATAAAATAAAACAAAATACACAATATATGGGGGGGGGGGGGGTGATGACAATGTGAGTGTATACGGATGCCCCACAAGGCTCACCAATTTTATATATATATATATATATATATATATATATATATATATATATATATATATATATATATATATATATATTTATATATATATATATATATATATATATATATATATATATATATATATATATATATATATATAATTGTGACGGTAACGCGTTGGTGTTCGGCTGTTCAAAAGCTAGGGGTATGGCCTCGTCACATAGAAACAAAAAAAATAGAAAATCTGGAACTTCGTCTGTGGTAAGGTAATGAGAAGACACACAAAACACAAGTAAATTTAACAATGCGATTTTAATTACGTTAGAAAAAGCAAAACATGAATAAAATGGACATACAAATTCGTATAATAAAATCAATCAATCAAAATAATAAGAATAATCAAATGGCAAAATGAAAAGTTACGTTAAAACAAGTGAGTAAAAACAAGTGTACAATATACAATCAAATAAGAGGTGCAGGAATATTGGCTTTAAGCTATCACCTCTCTTAGTACACGTAAGCCACAGCTTAGTCTACCAAGGAGACGTGTTAACCTGATGAAAGCACTGGATATTCTGAGAGCGGTAGGTCGTGTGGCCCCAGACATCAGGTAGTGTGGGGGGGTGGAGGGCAGGTGCAGCTGGACACGCAGCCAATCAGCGAGGAGCAAGTGCCAGACAGGTAGTTTGGCGGTTCGAGGTGGAGCAGGTGTTCCTGGCTGCATACGTTTTGCGCTCTGGCAAACCTTGGAGATGTAGTTGTTGGATATTTCTTCCATACTTGTTTTATATAGATGTTTAGCGACGTATTTTGGAGGGAAGAGCAGGCTCAATCTCTTGAAGGAGATTATCGTCACAATATATATAATAATGAAGGCAGCAGTAGTTAAGGTATTCAGGGGGAAATGATGGTACACAACATGTAGGTGCGTCAGACACTTAATGACAGAAACATTTGGTGTGTCACACAAGGTCATCCCCCAACATGAACCTAATAAGTTACCACGCTACACAAGCTCACTAAAATACTCCACAGTTGTGGGAACCGACCTGTGAGATTTATATTTATTTAATTTATATGAATATATATAGAATTTATATTTACATTAATTGATATACTTCGATAGCAATTTGTATGATGATAAGTGGACTGTATTTCTGCAATAATCTCATAATCTCACAAATCGATCCTCTACACATTAGGGGGGTTTATTAAATTTATATATATGCAGCCAATCAAACTACAGTAATAGACTACATACATTGAAGAGGTTCCTTATCTTATTTGTATAGCAGGCCTTAGTCCACCAGGTATAACCAGGATGTAGACACCACATTTTCCCTCTTTGAGGTAGCTTCCATCACCCTGGTAACTGATGCACAAAGCATGCTTCCTCGTCTTGACCTGTCAAAAGGGCGCTAGCTGTGAAGCCAGAAACCTAGTATATGACAGGTATATCAGAGAAAACACTGTACATGGAACCTTAAAGACCTGGCTTAATTACCTTTAGTATGAGGCGATCTCGTGCTCTAACCGGGCCACCCTACCCAATGACATTAATGGCCACTAATGATAGATAAATGGGTTTCGGTAGAACACTTAACTTGAATTTGTTGACAGCGTGTGATAATGGTACACCTTTGGTTTCCATAACACTTCGTCCAAGTAAAATTAACAGGAGCCGAATTGCTCCCTGCGCCTCTGGTCTCAGTATAAACAAACAATGGCTGCCCCTCCTTCCTCACCCTGATGCTACTGGCCTACATTGTCCAGATGACAGTAAGTGATAGAAGGGTTACATTTACTCTACTTTAATACTGATAATTAAGTTAATTTATATGAGATGTTTTTCTGATGGTAAAGTCCAAAGACTAATGTATTTAAGAATAATTCCCAGCAGAATAGCTGGTGAATTTATAATAGTATGTGGTGATGATATCCCGTTTTCTATAGACGGTAATTCCACTACAAGTTACATTTTCTATGGGTTAACTTGTTTATACAATACAGCAGCAATTATCTGTCTGTATGATATATTAAATGGTGTCGGATTTTCCGACATAATTCCCCAGGGGCTGCTCACAGGTCGAAGTCCTATTTAGAATAGACGAACACCGATATTCCTCCTTCGAATTATTAGATTAATTTGATGTTAGTAGTTAGTAATCACACATTTGTGCGTCTGTTCGTACAGGACGGATGTCCCGTACTAGAGTTGCAGGGGATAGAAGTCTAATACGATTTCATTTCCCTGTCAACTCTTGAAAGGCTAATATTCAAGCCTTATACATATTATTTAACCCAGAAGACTGAATGTGATCAAGTACTACAGTCAAGTATGATTCAGGGACTGCAGTGAGATCAGTGACATTAGATATAACTTGAAGTTTGTTCAGGTAACTGGTCACTGATATATAAACACTGAGGCCCATGGAATACATCTTGATTAAATAATAAATGTATCAAATCAGTCATCAGATTTATTGGGGTTTAATTTAGTTAATTGATTCAGAAGATTGAATAGCTCATCATTAAAGTAAAGTATGGTTCTGAGACTGCAGTGGGTTCAGTGACATTGGTCGCAGTGACTTGTAGCTGTTTAAGCTACTGTTCACTGATTTGCCACTGAGGCCTCATGAACTCATCTTCAGCTTTAAATGATGATACTAACATCAACCTCTGTTGGTATAGTCAGCTGTAATCTCCTTAGTATAATGCTACTGGAGAAATATAATCAGCTGACAAATTTAGATTTCTACTGGTATTGTTTATCTGCAGGCATAGGTCTCCTCAGGCTTGATACTGGGCCTGAGAGTAATTTACCTCCTGCAGAGTTTAATATGGTTATGCCCTGATATTTAGTAGGGCTACCGATGAATCGATGACAATAGTCTGTCCCAACAAGGAGACCGAAGTCGGTGAGGTGATCAGACTTAATATTATCTGCCAATTTTATTCCTCTATTTCTCAGGAATTTGGCTGTTGCTCTCAGACCTTGAACTTGTAGGTCTACTGGTATTTTGTCCACCACAATGGCTTGTACTCGACAGACGTACCTGCCTAAACGTACTGATGGTTGTACCACATGGTAGACTTGAGGTCCTGCATCTGTTACAAACCCTGAGATATTGAATGACATCTGGGCTACAGGCCTAAATTGTAGTTCATCTGCCAGCTTTTTAGTGACATATGTTCTCTGGGATCCTTGGTCAAACAACCCACGGGTATGGACCTTGGCCCTCTTATTCAGGATGGTAATTTGGGCAGTAGGCAAAGTCGTATTACCTTTAGACTTTGCCGATTGGACACTCTTTGTTGGTTGCACCTTGCAGTACTGTACTGTGGTGGGAATGCTATCTTCCACCTTGGGGTTTGGAGACGTTGTTTTTGTGTCTCTGCACAATGCTGCATGGTGCTGACCTTTGTTACACCTATTACAGGTGTGTAATTGGGTATCACAGTCGTTGATGTTATGTTTCCTGAGGCACCTCGTGCAATGTTGCAAATCTTTGAGTCGCTCAACACGGGCGTCACTATCAGGAAAATTAGGGCAGTGGTACATTGAATGTTTCTCATTGCAGAACAAACATGTTCCATAGCTTCTAGTACCCTTTGGTGTCACGTTCTTGGGTGACACAGTAACTATAGGCTTGGAGGGTCCCACTGCATATTCGCCCACACTGCTACTGTTCCACTTTGGTGTTGAATTATATTGTCTAGATTGATTTGGAGTACCTTTGGTACTCTGTGGTTTATTATTATTGGTTTCTGAGGGTTTACTTGGTGGTTTTAATTTGTCATGTGTTCGTAATTGATGAACTACTGACTTTAAACCTTCAGATATTTCATTCATAGATAAGATGCTTTTATTGTAATGAGCACTCATTTGTCTCAATATGTCCCTAGGTATTTTCTCCTGGACAATTATTTTCAAGACCCACTCAGCCCCGTTTGTATCTGCTGTCAGGCTAAGGGCATTGATCAATGATTCTACCTCCAGCTTGAAGACTTGGAGTGAATCAGCTGAAGCCTCCGGTGGGGGTAAATGCAACAGCTCATGAACTAAATGTGATGTTCTTACTTCTGGATCAGCATAATTATCCTTGAGGAGTTTTACTGCCAGATCATAGCCGTCATTAGTTAATCTCAGATGGGATACTACTGTTTTAGCCTCACCTGATAATTGGCCTTGCAAATAAGAGAATTTACTACTCTTTAGTAAAGATTGTTTTGAGTCTACAAGGTCAACGAATTTGTTCCAAAATTCGTCCCAATCTTCCTCATCTTTTCCTGAGAAAGTGGGTAAATTAATTGGAGGGAGTCGAGCTTCTGCTTGACTCGTATTAGATGCAACTGTTGTTGTTGTTGCTGTTGCCTTGTTCTGGGCAATTAATTTGACATAAGGCTGTAACGTGGCCTGAGTGTGATCTTCATAATTCGCTAGATCAACCATAATGTCGTCTATTTCTGTTTCTGATAAATTGGTGTTGGCAAGTTCAGCCACATATGTTGCTATTTGGCATTTGATTTGCTCAAATTTACCTGCAGCTGCTTGATAATAGCTTTCCAGGTCAGCATAATCAACTGGAGATTGTTGTGACAAATCTTCACATTTCTTGATCATTCTTGTTAAGTGGCCTTTAAGACCTGCAAGGGTTCTTTTCATTCTCCCTGCATTATCCATACTGGCTAGTTGGTGAAGCCTTGTGGGGCTTGTACTTGGGTCGCTCATAATACTGAACAAGCACTAATGGTAGCCTAGGGTTAAATTTCTGCACTCACTAGGCAATAATCCTACCTCTAGTAGAGGTTACCACTTAAAATTAATACACATTATATATATACACAATCATACACACTAATGATTTGAGTGATAAACCAGTGTCACTGGAAGTACCTTTAGGTTAGCTCTTCTATATCACCCTAGGATGGTAGAGACACTAATTAATCACTCAAAGGTGTAATGATCATAAGTAAATTATTATATATACACAACTCGACTCGAGTTGATAAAAATTACACCCAAAATAGGGTCTGGACCATTCATTAATGGTGTTAGGTTGATCAATATAGTACAACTGACTATGGTAATAATGGGACTAGGATGAGCAATAATAGTTCAACTAGTCAATGGTAATATCCTACCCTGTTGTGGGTTGGCAATTAGTAAATATTATATTGTGATCACTAGTGCAATATATATTAAATAATTCTCTATTTTGGAGAAATAATATACACAATTATTGATAATAGCCTCTATAAAACTTCTAATATTATCTAGAAGTATTAAACATTATTAGTGACCTCGCGAAATAAACTTCACAAAATTCGTAGATAATCTCTCGCGAAATTTAACACCACGAAATCCGTGAACAATCTCGCGACACAGCCACTAATTTGGCTGGCTTCAATATTAGCACTGTCATTTCACAGAATAACACGCCACCAAATCTCTGGGTGTGCATGAAACCGCTGATGAGGCTGATCTGAACCGAGCGGGGCTCGTGAACTGGCTTGAGGCAACGCCGCCGTCTTTGACTGCTGGCCTTTGTTTAAATCACACTGCACTAGTTTATTTAATGAATCCACTGGTTAACTGGTTCATCCGGTACTAAGATGACCAAATGTGGGTTCAAAGGATCAAATAATCCGTCATCCGGTTCGAAGATGACCAAATAATGTGGGAACCGACCTGTGAGATTTATATTTATTTAATTTATATGAATATATATAGAATTTATATTTACATTAATTTATATACTTCGATAGCAATTTGTATGATGATAAGTGGACTGTAGTTTCTTGTTGCCACGTCCAGCAGCTTAGCCCTCCATGTTTCTGGTCCTCCATGCGGGTCTCTGTTCTTCCAATCTATCTTCCCATGGTTGAAGTCTTCCATAATTAGTAGTCCAGATCCATTCCTGCTAGCAACAGAAGCTGCTCTTTCTATTATGTTAATGGTGGCCATGTTGTTTCTATCATATTCCTGTCTAGGTCTTCTGTCATTTGGTGGTGGATTATATATGACTACGACTATAATTTTTTTCCCTCCATTTGTTACGGTACTTGCTATGTAGTCACTGAAACCTTCACAGCCCTGAATATCCATCTCCTCAAAATCCCAGCCTTTCCTTAACAGCAGAGCTACACCACCCCCACCTCTTCCTTCCCTCTCTTTCCTCATAACATAATAGTCCTGTGGGAACACTGCGTTTGTTATCGTTTTCGTGATCTTTGTTTCTGTGAGGGCTATTATGTCTGGGTTTTCCTCTAGTACCCGTTCTCCAAGCTCATTTGCTTTATTTGTAATTCCATCTATGTTAGTGTACATCGCTTTGAGGCTCACTTTCTTCTGTCCCTTCTCAAATCGCCTCCTTGGTGAGTGTTCTGCTGGTGGGGGAGGCTGTTCCATGGGTGTGAGGACCTGTGAGGTGGATAACAGGGTCTCAGAGGATACTGGGATGAGGGGCGGAGGATCCGGTGAAGGGGGAGGGACAGGGAGGGTATGGGGTGAAAGGGGAGGGAGGACGGGAAGGAAAGGGGGGGAGGGAGGACTCGGGAGGAGGGGAGGGGTAGAAGGGTGGGGATTGGGTGTGGGGGGAGGAAGATTTGGCTGAACATTTGAGTGGGGGCAGGGAGGGTTTGGGGTAGGGGGGTTTTCTTATGCAGAGGAGGGAGGCGGGGTTATCCTCCCTTCTGGTGTTACTGGGTAGCTGGTTGTGGGTTTCCCCCTCGCTTCTGGGGGTGTTGTGTTGGGA
Source organism: Procambarus clarkii (assembly GCF_040958095.1). Taxonomy (NCBI): domain Eukaryota; kingdom Metazoa; phylum Arthropoda; class Malacostraca; order Decapoda; family Cambaridae; genus Procambarus; species Procambarus clarkii. Next base: position 19,928,070 of record NC_091152.1, read on the forward strand.
GCTGTGACTTCCTGGTTTTCCCCTCTCGCCCGGCGCCTCTTCTTTGCTTCTGCCGCCACGGCTCTCTCCTCCCTTGTCATGTCTCTCTGGAGGAATACATTTTTAAATTTTCCCACGTTTTTCAGGGAGCTCTTTCTTGATAGGATCTTCTCCTTTGTGCTCTCGTTTGCAAACACTATCTTTATCATTCGGTCTCGGTCTTTGTTGTACCAACCTAGCCTGAAAACCTTCTCAATGCTATGCTCAGACCCTTCCATGTCAAGTGCCTTTAGTACTTCATTCACTGCTGCTTTGTCCTTGTCATTCCACTCTGTCTTATTAGAGCCTTCCTGCTCTTTAATACCCACAGCAACCACTGATCTGTTCCTTTCCAGCAGTTGGCTAGTGGAGCGTGCTGCCTCCTGTGAGGTGTGTGTGTGTGTGTGTGTCACCACAACACCATCCTGAGTGTGTGTGTGTCACCACAACACCATCTTGAGTGTGTGTGTGTGTGTGTGTGTGTGTGTGTGTGTGTGTGTGTGTGTGTGTGTGTGTGTGTGTGTGTGTGTGTGTGTGTCACCACAACACCTTTGAGTGTGTGTGTGTGTGTGTGTGTGTGTGTGTGTGTGTGTGTCACCACAACACCTTTGAGTGTGTGTGTGTGTGTGTGTGTGTGTGTGTCACCACAACACCATCCTGAGTGTGTGTGTGTGTGTGTGTCACCACAACACCATCTTCAGTGTGTGTGTGTGTGTGTGTGTGTGTGTGTGTGTGTGTGTGTGTCACCACAACACCATCTTAAGTGTGTGTGTGTGTGTGTGTGTGTGTGTGTGTGTGTGTGTGTGTGTGTGTGTGTCACCACAACACCTTCCTAAGTGTGTGTACGTGTGTGTGTACTCACCTATTTGTGCTTGCGGGGGTTGAGCTCTGGCTCTTTAGTCCCGCCTCTCAACTGTCAATCAACTGATGTACAGATTCCTGAGCCTACTGGGCTCTATCATATCTACATTTAAAACTGTGTATGGAGTCAGCCTCCACCACATCACTGCCTAGTGCATTCCATCCGTTAACTACTCTGACACTGAAAAAGTTCCTTCTAACGTATCTGTGGCTCATGTGGGTACTCAGTTTCCACCTGTGTCCCCTTGTTCGCGTCCCACCAGTGTTGAATAGTTTATCCTTGTTTACCCGGTAGATTCCTCCTGAGGATTTTGTAGGTTGTGATCATGTCACCCCTAACTCTTCTGTCTTCCAGTGTCGTAAGGTGCATTTCCCGCAGCCTTTCCTCGTAACTCATGCCTCTTAGTTCTGGGACTAGTCTAGTGGCATACCTTTGGACTTTTTCCTGCTTCGTCTTGTGCTTGACAAGGTACAGGCTCCATGCTGGGGCCACATACTCCAGGATTGGTCTTACATATGTGGTGTACAAGATTCTGAATGATTCCTTACACAGGTTCCTGAACGCTGTTCTGATGTTAGCCAGCCTCGCATATGCCGCAGACGTTATTCTTTTTATGTGGGCTTCAGGAGACAGGTTTGGTGTGATATCAACTCCTAGATCTTTCTCTCTGTTCGTTTCATTAAGTACTTCATCTCCTATTCTGTATCCTGTGTTTGGCCTCCTATTTCCACCACCTAGTTTCATTACTTTGCATTTACTCGGGTTGAACTTCAACAGCCATTTGTTGGACCATTCACTCAGTCTGTCTAGGTCATCTTGTAGCCTTCTACTATCGTCCTCAGTTTCAATCCTCCTCATAATTTTTGCATCATCGGCAAACATTGAGAGAAACGATTCTATACAATCTGGAAGATCATTTACATATATCAGAAACAGTATAGGTCCAAGGACTGACCCCTGTGGTACTCCACTCGTAACGTCTCGCCAATCTGAGACCTCACCCCTCACACTGACTCGTTGTCTCCTGTTGCTTAGGTACTCCTGTATCCAACGGAGTACCTTCCCTTTCACGCCAGCCTGCATCTCCAGTTTTTTCACTAGCCTCTTGTGTGGCACTGTATCAAAGGCTTTCTGACAATCCAAAAATATGCAGTCTGCCCACCCTTCTCTTTCTTGCCTTATTTTTGTTGTCTGGTCATAGAATTCAAGTAACCCTTTGAGGCAGGACCTGCCATCCCTGAATCCATGTTGATGCTGTGTTACAAAGTTCTTTCGCTCCAGGTGCTCCACTAGCTTTCTTCGCACAATCTTCTCCATCAACTTGCATGGTATGCAAGTTAGGGACACTGGTCTGTAATTCAGTGCCTCCTGTCTATCCCCTTTCTTGTATATCGGGACTACGTTAGCTGCTTTCCAAATTTCTGGCAGTTCCCCTGTTGCCAGTGATTTGTTATACACCATGGAGAGCGGGAGGCACAGTTCTTCTGCTCCTTCCTTTAGTATCCAAGGGGAGATTCCATCTGGGCCTGTAGCCAGTGTGTGTGTGTGTGTGTGTGTGTGTGTGTGTGTCACCACAACACCATCCTGAGTGTGTGTGTGTGTGTGTGTGTGTGTCACATCAACAATATCCTGAGTGTGTGTGTGTGTGTGTCACCACAACACCATCCTGAGTGTGTGGGTGTGTGTGTGTGTGTGTCACCACAACACCATCCTGAGTGTGTGGGTGTGTGTGTGTGTGTGTGTGTCACCACAACACCATCCTGAGTGTGTGTGTGTCACCACAACACCATCCTGAGTGTGTGTGTGTCACCACAACACCATCCTGAGTGTGTGTGTGTGTGTGTGTGTGTGTGTGTGTGTGTCACCACAACACCATCCTGAGTGTGTGTGTGTCACCACAACACCATCCTGAGTGTGTGTGTGTCACCACAACTCCATCCTGAGTGTGTGTGTGTCACCACAACACCATCCTGAGTGTGTGTGTGCCACCACAACACCGTCCTGAGTGTGTGTGTTGTTACATACTCCTAGCTGAATACGTATATAAATTTAAAATAACTTGTTTTGTTCCATTATATCATTGCCTGTATATGTACACACATTGTGTTTTTGTAAATTATCGTGTGGTGTGGCAGCGTCAGTGGAGACAGGAGCGCGGTTGCTCTTTCACACGTCTAATACCTGTTAGATTCGGGAAGTTAGAATTGCTGGACCTGTTCAGTTGGGAGTTCCAGATGTCACTTTTATTTAGTTTATGTAATTGTTTATTTACTGTAATTAAGCAGGTGGCATTGTACTTATATATTTTGCAAGTAACTATTATATGTAATTTGCATTCTTATGTGTTTTAAGAACAAGTGGTTGTTCAATTAGTTTTAAATATTAAAAAGTCTTTAGTTTCCATCCCTCATCCTGGATGAGGCAGAGGAGGAGAGGATTATGGGTAGCGACAGAGCGAGAGTTCAGTAGCTGATACGGGCCAAGGGAGATCACACCTTTGTAGAGTTAAGTCTGTAACATTCTTGTTGTGCCATATTTTATTATGTTATATTAAGTGTGATGACAATACTTTTTGGTTTGTTGTATAAGTTAACTTTACCATCTGTGTTTTTATATTATACTGTTTTGAATATATATATCATAAGTTATATGTATAATTTTTCAGTCCTAAAGGAAAATTAACAAAGTGCTCATTACTTATCAAGGGGTTATACTGGTGACCCGCTCTGGTGAACAGCAGTTTTTTTAGTAACCCTAGACCTTTTTTAAAGTTAGCTGTTATAGGGTCACGAGCCGTAACGTACGATAGGTAACATGTGTGTCACCACAACACCATCCTGAGTGTGTGTGTGTCACCACAACACCATCCTGAGTGTGTGTGTGTCACCACAACACCATCCTGAGTGTGTGTGTGTCACCACTACACCATCCTGAGTGTGTGTGTGTCACCACAACACACACACACATCCTGAGTGTGTGTGTCACCACAACACCATCCTGAGTGTGTGTGTGTGTGTGTCACCACATCACAATCCTGAGTGTGTGTGTGTCACCACATCACAATCCTGAGTGTGTGTGTGTGTCACCACATCACAATCCTGAGTGTGTGTGTGTGTGTGTCACCACAACACCATCCTGAGTGTGTGTGTGTGTGTGCCACCACAACACACACACATCCTGAGTGTGTGTGTCACCACAACACCATCCTGAGTGTGTGTGTGTCATCATAACACCATCCTGAGTGTGTGTGTGTGTGTGCCACCACAACACACACACATCCTGAGTGTGTGTGTCACCACAACACCATCCTGAGTGTGTGTGTGTCACCACAACACCATCCTGAGTGTGTGTACTCACGTAGTTGTACTCACCTAGTTGTGCTTGCGGGGGTTGAGCTCTGGCTCTTTGGTCCCGCCTCTCAACCGTCAATCAACAGGTGTACAGATTCCTGTTGGGCTCTATCATATCTACACTTGAAACTGTGTATGGAGTCAGCCTCCACCACATCATTTCCTAATGCATTCCATTTGTCAACCACTCTGACACTAAAAAAGTTCTTTCTAATATCTCTGTGGCTCATTTGGGCGCTCAGTTTCCACCTGTGTCCCCTTGTGCGTGTGCCCCTTGTGTTAAATAGCCTGTCTTTATCTACCCTATCAATTCCCTTGAGAATCTTGAATGTGGTGATCATGTCCCCCCTAACTCTTCTGTCTTCCAGCGAAGTGAGGTTTAATTCCCGTAGTCTCTCCTCGTAGCTCATACCTCTCAGCTCGGGTACTAATCTGGTGGCAAACCTTTGAACCTTTTCCAGTTTAGTCTTATCCTTGACTAGATATGGACTCCATGCTGGGGCTGCATACTCCAGGATTGGCCTGACATATGTGGTATACAAAGTTCTGAATGATTCTTTACACAAGTTTCTGAATGCCGTTCGTATGTTGGCCAGCCTGGCATACGCCGCTGATGTTATCCTCTTGATATGGGCTGCAGGAGACAGGTCTGGCGTGATATCAACTCATAAGTCTTTTTCTTTCTCTGACTCCTGAAGAATTTCCTCTCCCAGATGATACCTTGTATTTGGCCTCCTGCTCCCTACACCTATCTTCATTACATTACATTTGGTTGGGTTAATCTCTAACAACCATTTGTTCGACCATTCCTTCAGTTTGTCTAGGTCTTCTTGAAGCCTCAAACAGTCCTCTTCTGTCTTAATCCTCCTCATAATGTTGGCATCGTCCGCAAACATTGAGAGAAATGAATCGATACCCTCCGGGAGATAATTTACATATATCGGAAACAAGATAGGACCGAGTACAGAGCCCTGTGGGAGTCCACTGGTGACTTCACGCCAATCTGAGGTCTCACCCCTCACCGTATCTCTCTGCTTCCTATTGCTTAGGTACTCCCTTATCCACTGGAGCACCTTACCAGCTACACCTGCCTGCCTCTCCAGCTTATGTACCAGCCTCTTATGCGGTTCTTGTCAAAGGCTTTCCGACAATCCAAGAAAATGCAGTCCGCCCAGCCCTCTCTTTCTTGCTTAATCTTTGTCACCTGGTCGCAGAATACTATTAAGCCAGTCAGGCAAGATTTACCCTCCCTGAACCCATGATTTGTCACGAAGTCCCTTCGTGCTACAGATGTGCTACCAGTTTTTTTCTCACGATTTTCTCCATCACCTCGCATGGTATTCAAGTCAAGGACACTGGCCTGTAGTCCAGTGCCTCTTGCCAGTCGCCCTTTTTGTATATTGGGACCACATTCGCCGTCTTCCATATTTCTGGTAGGTCTCCCATCTCCAGTAACCTACTATACACTATGGAGAGTGGCAAGCCAAGTGCCTTTGCACACTTTTTCAGTACCCATTGTGAGATCCCGTCTGGACAAACAGCCTTTCTAACATCCAGATCCAGCAGGTGTCTCTTGACCTTCACTCTCGTAATTTCGAACTCTTCCAAGGCCGCCTAGTTTACTTCCCTTTCTCCTAGCATAGTGACCTCACCTTGTTCTGTTGTGAAGACCTCTTGGAACCTCTTGTTGAGTTCATCACACACACCTCTTTGTCATTCTCTGTATATCTGTCCTCGTCTGTTCTAAGTTTCACTACCTGTTCTTTCACTGTTGTTTTCCTTCTGATGTGACTGTGGAGTAGCTTTGGTTCGGTCTTGGCTTTGTTTGCTACATCATTTTCATAACTTTTCTCTGCTTCTCTTCTCACCCTGACATATTCATTCCTGGTTCTCTGGTATCTCTCTCTGCTTTCTGGTGTTCTGTTATTCCAGAAGTTCCTCCACGCCCTTTTGTTCAGTTTCTTTGCTTCCATACATGCCCTATTATACCATGGATTCTTCTTTTGCTTCTTGGATTTTTCCTTTTGGGCCGGGATGAATCTGCATACTGCCTCCTGACACTTTTGGGTGACATAGTCCATCATATCTTGTACAGACTTAGCTCTGAGGTCTGTGTCACAAGGTATTTCCATTGGGAAGCTTCTCATCTCCTCATAATTTCCCTTTCGGTATGCCAGCCTTTTGTTTCCTAGTTCTTTTTCGAGGGGGGGGGGGGGGATAATTCCTAGCTCTATCAGGTACTCAAAGTTCAATACACTGTGATCACTCATTCCCAAGGGTGCTTCTATCTTGACTTCCCTTATATCCCACTCATTTAGGGTAAATATCAGATCAAGCATTGCTGGTTCATCTTCTCCTCTCATTCTTGTTGGATCCTTGATGTGCTGGCTTAGAAAGTTTCTTGTTGCCACGTCCAGCAGCTTAGCTCTCCATGTTTCTGGTCCTCCATGCGGGTCTCTGTTCTCCCAATCTGTCATCCCATGGTTGAAGTCTTCCATGATTTGTAGTCCAGATCCATTCCTGCTAGCAACAGAAGCTGCTCTCTCTCTGTTATGTTAATAGTGGCCATATTGTTTCTATCATATTCCTGTCTGGGTCTTCTGTCATTTGGTGGTGGATTATATATGACTAAGACTATAATTTTTTGCCCTCCAGTTGTTATTGTTCCTATTATGTAGTCACTGAAACCTTCACATCCCTGAACAACCAATTCCTCAAAATCCCAGCCTTTTCTTACCAGCAGAGCTACACCACCCCCACCTCTTCCTTCTCTCTCTTTCCTCATAACATAATAGTCCTGTGGGAACACTGCATTTGTTATTTTTTTCGTCAGTGTGTACTCGCCAAGTTGTGTGTCTGTGTGTGTGTGTGTCACCACAACACCATCCTGAGTGAGTGAGTGTGTGTGTGTGTGTGTACTCACCTATACTCACCTATATGTGCTTGCAGGATCGAGCATTGACTCTTGGATCCCGCCTTTCTAGCTATCGGTTGTTTACAGCAATGACTCCTGTCCCATTTCCCTATCATACCTAGTTTTAAAAGTATGAATAGTATTTGCTTCCACAACCTGTTCCCCAAGTGCATTCCATTTTTCTACTACTCTCACGCTAAAAGAAAACTTCCTAACATCTCTGTGACTCATCTGAGTTTCCAGTTTCCACCCATGTCCCCTCGTTCTGTTATTATTACGTGTGAACATTTCATCTATTTCCACTTTGTCAATTCCCCTGAGTATTTTATATGTCCCTATCATATCTCCTCTCTCCCTTCTTTTCTCTAGTGTCGTAAGGTTCAGTTCCTTCAGCCGCTCTTCATATCCCATCCCTCGTAGCTCTGGGACAAGCCTCGTCGCAAACCTCTGAACCTTCTCCAGTTTCTTTATGTGTTTCTTCAGGTGGGGGCTCCATGATGGCGCGGCATACTCTAAGACGGGTCTCACGTAGGCAGTGTAAAGCGCCCTAAAAGCTTCCTCATTTAGGTTTCTGAATGAAGTTCTAATTTTCGCCAGTGTAGAGTACGCTGCTGTCGTTATCCTATTTATATGTGCCTCAGGAGTTAGATTAGGTGTCACATCCACTCCCAGGTCTCTTTCTCGAATCGTTACAGGTAGGCTGTTCCCCTTCATTGTGTACTGTCCCTTTGGTCTCCTGTCACCTGATCCCATTTCCATAACTTTACATTTACTGGTGTTAAACTCCAGTAGCCATTTCCCTGACCATCTCTGCAGCCTGTTTAAGTCCTCTTGGAGGATCCTACAATCCTCGTCTGTCACAACTCTTCTCATTAATTTTGCGTCATCTGCAAACATTGACATGTATGATTCCACTCCTGTAAACATATCATTTACGTAAATTAGAAAGAGGATTGGTCCCAGCACCGATCCTTGAGGTACTCCACTTGTTACTGTTCGCCAGTCCGACTTTTCGCCCCTTACCATTACCCTCTGGCTCCTTCCTGTTAGGTAGTTCTTCACCCATACTAGGGCCTTTCCGCTTACTCCTGCCTGCCTCTCAAGTTTGTATAGCAGTCTCATGTGCGGTACCGTATCAAAGGCCTTTTGGCAGTCAAGAAATATGCAGTCTGCCCAGCCTTCTCTGTCCTGCCTTATCCTTGTTACTTTATCATAGAATTCTAAAAGGTTTGTTAGGCATGATTTCCCTGTCCAGAACCCATGTTGGTGCTTGTTTACAAACCCAATGCTCTCCAGGTGCTCAACAAGTCTTAGCCTAATTATTCTTTCAAGTATTTTGCAGGGGATGCTTGTCAGTGATACGGGTCTGTAGTTAAGTGCCTCCTCCCTATCACCCTTTTTGAAAATCGGTACGACATTTGCCTCCTTCCAGCAACTGGGCAATTCTCCCGACATAAGTGACTCATTAAAGATCATTGCCAGAGGCACGCTGAGAGCCTGCGCTGCCTCTTTGAGTATCCACGGTGATACTTTGTCTGGTCCAACAGCTTTATTTGCATCCAGTGTTGTCAACTGTTTCATTACATCCTCTGCTGTCACCTCTATATCCGATAGTCTTTCATCTTGGGTAATCTCTTCTAACAATGGGAGCTGCTCAGGCTCGGTTGTGAACACTCCATGGAATTTTGCATTCAGTACCTCGCAGATTTCCTTGTCGCTTTCTGTATATGCCCCTTCTGTTTTCCTCAGTCTTGTCACTTGGTCATTTACCGACATCTTCCTGCTTATATGGCTATGTAGTAATTTTGGTTGCTTTTTCGCTTTGACTGCAATATCGTTCTCATAATTTCTTTCCGACACTCGTCTTATGTTAATGTAATCATTCCTAGCTCTGTTACATCTAATCCTGTTGTCCTCTGTCCTTTGTCTTCTGTACTTCCTCCACTCCCTCCTGCTTCTCACCTTTGCTTCCTGACACTGTCTATTAAACCATGGGTTATTATATTCCCTCCTGCTTTTTTCCTTTATTGTTGGAATAAATCTATCTTCAGCCTCCTTGCATTTCAATATGACTTGGTTCATCATACCTTGCACTGTTTTTCCTCTAAGTTCTTCCTCCCACTGCACTTCTCCCAGGTAGTCCCTTATCCTTCTGTAGTCCCCTTTTCTGTAATCAAGTCTCCTTTCCCGGACCTCTTGTCCTTTGGTCACAATTTTAAGCTCCATCATGTAGTCAAAGACTAGGACACAATGGTCACTAGCTCCTAGTAGTATAGTCACTAGCTATGTGTGTGTGTGTGTGTGTGTGTGTGTGTGTGTGTGTGTGTGTGTCACCACAACACCAGTTCAAGCCTATGTAAGTTGTCCCACCACTTGGGGTACCGTCCAACCTGTCCTCTTAAAAAGAACGTCGCTTTTGGCCGTTTGCCCGTATGGCCGAATTTGGACGTAATTTGAAATTTAAAAAAAAATGAAAATAAATTTGGGATTTTTTTTTCAACAACAGTAAGTTAAGGGTCCTCTGATAGGTTAGGTGGGCAGGAAATTCTCAAAGTTTCAAAACGTTATGAAAAACGTGAATTTAAAGTGTTCTCCTATAACCTCTGCGCGTATGCCGGACGACTCAAATAGAAAACGGAACAGAACGTCACTTTTGTGAGTCGATTTCGTTTCAAATTACATCCAAATTTGGCCATAGCACGCATACGAGCCAAAAGTGACGTTATTTTTAAAAGGACGGGTTGGGACGGTAGAGCAACGGTCTTGCTTCATGCAGGT
>NC_091152.1:19938491-20015991 GCF_040958095.1 Procambarus clarkii
TTAGTGAGCAGAAACAAGCAATATACACTCGTGTAATATTTTATTCAAAAATCTGAGTTAATTATTATCTGTTAATCCTATTGTTTTACCAGTCTATTGTGTCATTACCCTTGTTGATCCAGGTGTCAGCCAGGCAGGGGGTCCCTGACACCTTAATATGTGTCAGCCAGGCAGGGGGTCCCTGACACCTTAATGTGTGTCAGCCAGGTAGGGGGTCCCTGACACCTTAATGTGTGTCAGCCAGGCAGGGGGTCCCTGACACCTTAATGTGTGTCAGCCAGGTAGGGGGTCCCTGACACGTTAATGTGTGTCAGCCAGGTAGGGGGTCCCTGACACCTTAATATGTGTCAGCCAGGCAGGGGGTCCCTGACACCTTAATATGTGTCAGCCAGGCAGGGGGTCCCTGACACCTTAATATGTGTCAGCCAGGCAGGGGGTCCCTGACACCTTAATGTGTGTCAGCCAGGCAGGGGGTCCCTGACACCTTAATGTGTGTCAGCCAGGCAGGGGGTCCCTGACACCTTAATGTGTGTCAGCCAGGCAGGGGGTCCCTGACACCTTAATGTGTGTCAGCCAGGTAGGGGGTCCCTGACACCTTAATGTGTGTCAGCCAGGTAGGGGGTCCCTGACACCTTAATATGTGTCAGCCAGGTAGGGGGTCCCTGACACGTTAATGTGTGTCAGCCAGGTAGGGGGTCCCTGACACCTTAATATGTGTCAGCCAGGCAGGGGGTCCCTGACACCTTAATATGTGTCAGCCAGGCAGGGGGTCCCTGACACCTTAATATGTGTCAGCCAGGCAGGGGGTCCCTGACACCTTAATGTGTGTCAGCCAGGCAGGGGGTCCCTGACACCTTAATGTGTGTCAGCCAGGCAGGGGGTCCCTGACACCTTAATGTGTGTCAGCCAGGCAGGGGGTCCCTGACACCTTAATGTGTGTCAGCCAGGCAGGGGGTCCCTGACACCTTAATGTGTGTCAGCCAGGCAGGGGGTCCCTGACACCTTAATATGTGTCAGCCAGGCAGGGGGTCCCTGACACCTTAATGTGTGTCAGCCAGGCAGGGGGTCCCTGACACCTTAATGTGTGTCAGCCAGGCAGGGGGTCCCTGACACCTTAATATGTGTCAGCCAGGCAGGGGGTCCCTGACACCTTAATGTGTGTCAGCCAGGCAGGGGGTCCCTGACACCTTAATATGTGTCAGCCAGGTAGGGGGTCCCTGACACCTTAATATGTGTCAGCCAGGCAGGGGGTCCCTGACACCTTAATGTGTGTCAGCCAGGCAGGGGGTCCCTGACACCTTAATATGTGTCAGCCAGGTAGGGGGTCCCTGACACGTTAATGTGTGTCAGCCAGGTAGGGGGTCCATGACACGTTAATATGTGTCAGCCAGGCAGGGGGTCCCTGACACCTTAATATGTGTCAGCCAGGTAGGGGGTCCCTGACACGTTAATATGTGTCAGCCAGGCAGGGGGTCCCTGACACCTTAATATGTGTCAGCCAGGCAGGGGGTCCCTGACACCTTAATATGTGTCAGCCAGGTAGGGGGTCCCTGACACCTTAATATGTGTCAGCCAGGCAGGGGGTCCCTGACACCTTAATATGTGTCAGCCAGGCAGGGGGTCCCTGACACCTTAATATGTGTCAGCCAGGTAGGGGGTCCCTGACACCTTAATATGTGTCAGCCAGGCAGGGGGTCCCTGACACCTTAATATGTGTCAGCCAGGCAGGGGGTCCCTGACACCTTAATATGTGTCAGCCAGGCAGGGGGTCCCTGACACCTTAATATGTGTCAGCCAGGCAGGGGGTCCCTGACACCTTAATATGTGTCAGCCAGGCAGGGGGTCCCTGACACCTTAATATGTGTCAGCCAGGCAGGGGGTCCCTGACACCTTAATGTGTGTCAGCCAGGCAGGGGGTCCCTGACACCTTAATATGTGTCAGCCAGGCAGGGGGTCCCTGACACCTTAATATGTGTCAGCCAGGCAGGGGGTCCCTGACACCTTAATATGTGTCAGCCAGGCAGGGGGTCCCTGACACCTTAATATGTGTCAGCCAGGCAGGGGGTCCCTGACACCTTAATATGTGTCAGCCAGGTAGGGGGTCCCTGACACGTTAATGTGTGTCAGGGACACAGGAAGACCTACCTAGAGGCTGCCACAACGACAGGTTAGAGACCACAGGAAGACCTACCTAGAGGCTGCCACAACGGCAGGTTAGAGACCACAGGAAGACCTACCTAGAGGCTGCCACAACGGCAGGTTAGAGACCACAGGAAGACCTACCTAGAGGCTGCCACAACGGCAGGTTAGAGACCACAGGAAGACCTTCCTAGAGGCTGTCACAACGGCAGGTTAGAGACCACAGGAAGACCTACCTAGAGGCTGCCACAACGGCAGGTTAGAGACCACAGGAAGACCTACCTAGAGGCTGCCACAACGGCAGGTTAGAGACCACAGGAAGACCTACCTAGAGGCTGCCACAACGGCAGGTTAGAGACCACAGGAAGACCTACCTAGAGGCTGCCACAACGGCAGGTTAGAGACCACAGGAAGACCTACCTAGAGGCTGCCACAACGGCAGGTTAGAGACCACAGGAAGACCTACCTAGAGGCTGCCACAACGGCAGGTTAGAGACCACAGGAAGACCTACCTAGAGGCAGCCACAACGGCAGGTTAGAGACCACAGGAAGACCTACCTAGAGGCACCACAACGGCAGGTTAGAGACCACAGGAAGACCTACCTAGAGGCAGCCACAACGGCAGGTTAGAGACCACAGGAAGACCTACTTAGAGGCACCACAACGGCAGGTTAGAGACCACAGGAAGACCTACCTAGAGGCAGCCACAACGGCAGGTTAGAGACCACAGGAAGACCTACCTAGAGGCAGCCACAACGGCAGGTTAGAGACCACAGGAAGACCTACCTAGAGGCAGCCACAACGGCAGGTTAGAGACCACAGGAAGACCTACCTAGAGGCACCACAACGGCAGGTTAGAGACCACAGGAAGACCTACCTAGAGGCAGCCACAACGGCAGGTTAGAGACCACAGGAAGACCTACCTAGAGGCACCACAACGGCAGGTTAGAGACCACAGGAAGACCTACCTAGAGGCTGCCACAACGGCAGGTTAGAGACCACAGGAAGACCTACCTAGAGGCTGCCACAACGGCAGGTTAGAGACCACAGGAAGACCTACCTAGAGGCAGCCACAACGGCAGGTTAGAGACCACAGGAAGACCTACCTAGAGGCACCACAACGGCAGGTTAGAGACCACAGGAAGACCTACCTAGAGGCAGCCACAACGGCAGGTTAGAGACCACAGGAAGACCTACCTAGAGGCTGCCACAACGGCAGGTTAGAGACCACAGGAAGACCTACCTAGAGGCTGCCACAACGGCAGGTTAGAGACCACAGGAAGACCTACCTAGAGGCTGCCACAACGGCAGGTTAGAGACCACAGGAAGACCTACCTAGAGGCTGCCACAACGGCAGGTTAGAGACCACAGGAAGACCTACCTAGAGGCAGCCACAACGGCAGGTTAGAGACCACAGGAAGACCTACCTAGAGGCAGCCACAACGGCAGGTTAGAGACCACAGGAAGACCTACCTAGAGGCTGCCACAACGGCAGGTTAGAGACCACAGGAAGACCTACCTAGAGGCAGCCACAACGGCAGGTTAGAGACCACAGGAAGACCTACCTAGAGGCTGCCACAACGGCAGGTTAGAGACCACAGGAAGACCTACCTAGAGGCTGCCACAACGGCAGGTTAGAGACCACAGGAAGACCTACCTAGAGGCTGTCACAACGGCAGGTTAGAGACCACAGGAAGACCTACCTAGAGGCAGCAGCGACGGTTGGAATCCCGGAGATCTTGTGCTGCGGGGGGTAGAGGGGCGGCGTCGGGGAGCCGCTGTGTGTCAGAGTGGGCGACGTGGCCGGGGAGATGGAGGGAGACAGCATCCTGACGGAGGGAAGAAAGAGCCACGTTAGTTGCATCGCGACACACACACACATTCCTGGCGGGAAACAGGGAGCAACATGAGGGTAAACTTACACAAGGAAGCCTCGGCTGACCGGGGTGTTGGCAACGACTCCTTCCTCCACCTTTGCATCGACCTGTTGCTAAGTCCTTGCGTTACTTTGTACTAATATCTTCCGCCTTGCTTGAGTTCTAAATGTAAACAATGACTTAGTCAAATGTAAACAAACTCATTTAAGTACGTGAGGATTTATCCCCATACGAAGTCCCCCCCCCCCAGTACCCCTAGCCCCCCGTCCCCCCCCAGTACCCCTAGCCCCCCCGTCCCCCCCCCAGTACCCCTAGCTCCCCGTCCCCCCCCACCACCCTAGCCCCCCCGTCCCCCCCCTCCACCCTAGCCCCCCCTGTCCCCCCACCACCCTAGCCCCCCCCCGTCCCCCCTCCACCCTAGCCCCCCCCGTCCCCCCACCACTCTAGCCGCCCCCCGTCCCCCCCCTCCACCCTAGCCCCCCCCCACCAAGCCCTCCAAGCACCCCCCTCCCCCTAACCTAACTCTCCCCCCCCCCTCATTACAGCCGTGAGAAAGTCCTGTACCCAAAATAGAGCCTAATTAACACCTCCACCAAACGACTTCAACCCCCCCCCCCGACACTCTGAAATTGGCTCTCGGCACCTGAGGGCCAGGCGCTGCCACGCCTCTCTTGGAGTGCCTACTGTAGAGGGAGCTCGAGTACACGGCAGACCTAGAGTGTAAGCGAGAGCTGACTACACTAGAGCCACACTATACAACCCGTTCTCGCACTTGCTTAAAGTCAATATTAGCTTATTTAATAAGTGCATATGTGACATACTAATTGTGAATATTTTAGTTTACCTTGAAAAGCTTCATAGAAAACACCGACCTTACCTAACCTTCTTAGTATGTTAAGATAAGCATCTTATTGCTTCGTAATTACAATTACTACCTAACCTATCAACGGTATAGGTTAAGTAATAATTGTAAATAAGAAGCAATAAGATACTTATCTTAACATACTAAGAAGGTTAGGTAAGGTCGGTGTTTTCTATGAAGCTTTTCAAGGTAAACTAAAATATTCACAATTAGTATGTCACATATGCACTTATTAAATAAGCCAATATTGACAGTAAGCAAGTGCGAGAACGGGTTGCCAACGTGAGTGCATCCGTTAATAAAGGTGTCCACACACTGGCCAGTGGACCCACATGTACAGAAATATGTCCGTTTGTTTGAGAGGTCAAGCTTATAGACCAAACGCTTAAGGGTAGCTCACTAAACTTTGCAGGGTGACTGTTGGATGGTCGGGGAATATAATAGGCCAGTCGAGGTCGGTACCCATATGTGCTAATCACCTTCTACGTGGGTTCGACTCCCTTTATGATCCCCTTTGAAATTTATATTATTGACTTTGTTATATTCATAGAGTTTTTCAAGCAGTTCACACTGTTTCCGCCGGCTACAGTTACAGATATTGGTGTGTAAAATGACATTGGGAGAACTGCTCTTCCAATTAAACCAAGACGCAGGAGCAGCACTGGTCAGAGGGGTAGAAGCCCTAAACAAGAAAATAACCACTACAGAATATGTGGTCATATTCTAACTACGACTAAAATAGTAGTTAGTAACAGTTGATTGATTGACAGTTGAGAGGCGGCCAGCAAGAGCAGAGCTCAACCCCCGCAAGCACAACTAGGTGAATACAACTAGGTGAATACAACTAGGTGAATACAACCAGGTGAATACAACTAGGTGAGTACAACTAGGTGAATACAACTAGGTGAATACAACTAGGTGAGTACAACTGGGTGAATACAACTAGGTGAATACAACTAGGTGAATACAACTAGGTGAATACAACTAGGTGAATACAACCAGGTGAATACAACCAGGTGAATACAACTAAGTGAATACAACTAGGTGAATACAACTAGGTGAATACAACTAGGTGAATACAACTAGGTGAGTACAACTAGGTGAATACAACCAGGTGAATACAACTAGGTGAATACAGCTAGGTGAATACAACTAGGTGAATACAACCAGGTGAATACAACCAGGTGAATACAACTAGGTGAGTACAACTAGGTGAATACAACTAGGTGAATACAACTAGGTGAATACAACTAGGTGAATACAACCAGGTGAATACAACCAGGTGAATACAACTAGGTGAGTACAACTAGGTGAATACAACTAGGTGAATACAACTAGGTGAATACAACTAGGTGAATAC
Organism: Procambarus clarkii; assembly: GCF_040958095.1. NCBI lineage: Eukaryota > Metazoa > Arthropoda > Malacostraca > Decapoda > Cambaridae > Procambarus > Procambarus clarkii. Next base: position 19,944,730 of record NC_091152.1, read on the forward strand.
AACTAGGTGAATACAACTAGGTGAGTACAACTAGGTGAATACAACCAGGTGAATACAACTAGGTGAGTACAACTGGGTGAATACAACTAGGTGAATACAACTAGGTGAGTACAACTAGGTGAATACAACCAGGTGAATACAACTAGGTGAGTACAACTGGGTGAATACAACTAGGTGAATACAACTAGGTGAATACAACTAGGTGAATACAACTAGGTGAATACAACCAGGTGAATACAACCAGGTGAATACAACTAAGTGAATACAACTAGGTGAATACAACTAGGTGAATACAACTAGGTGAATACAACCAGGTGAATACAGCTAGGTGAATACAACTAGGTGAATACAACTAGGTGAATACAGCTAGGTGAATACAACCAGGTGAATACAGCTAGGTGAATACAACTAGGTGAATACAACTAGGTGAATACAACTAGGTGAATACAACCAGGTGAATACAACCAGGTGAATACAACTAGGTGAATACAACTAGGTGAATACAACTAGGTGAATACAACTAGGTGAATACAACTAGGTGAATACAACCAGGTGAATACAACCAGGTGAATACAACTAGGTGAATACAGTGTATCAGGAGACAAGAAAATGCTACACAACAGTTTTAACACAAAGTCCAAGAAGGAAAGAGAGTCAGAAAGGGCAGGAGGCTAAGGCGGGGGCCAGGAGCTAGACCCTGCAGGCCAGTTTACAATTAGGCAAGTCCAAACATCTGCACATTCTGGCGAGAAAGTCATAAACATGGGAGAAATATACGAGAAAGCAGGTGTTAAGTGGGACACATGAGTTACGTTAGGGGGAAATTTAAGTCCCGCGGGGTGTAGATGAGGCCAAGTCCAACACCAGAAGCCTGTATAGACAAGTCCAACACCAGAAGCCTGTATAGACAAGTCCAACACCAGAAGCCTGTATAGACAAGTCCAACACCAGAAGCCTGTATAGACAAGTCCAACACCTGAAGCCTGTATAGACAAGTCCAACACCAGAAGCATGTATAGTCAAGTCCAACACCAGAAGCCTGTATAGACAAGTCCAACACCAGAAGCATGTATAGACAAGTCCAACACCAGAAGCGTGTATAGACAAGTCCAACACCAGAAGCCTGTATAGACAAGTCCAACACCAGAAGCCTGTATAGACAAGTCCAACACCAGAAGCGTGTATAGACGATTCCAACACCAGAAGCGTGTATAGACAAGTCCAACACCAGAAGCCTGTATACACAAGTCCAACACCATAACCATGTATAGACAAGTCCAACACCAGAAGCGTGTATAGACAAGTCCAACACCATAACCATGTATAGACAAGTCCAACACCATAAGCATATAGAAAAGTCCAATATATAGACAGATTAACATCAGCAGCATATGAGAAGTTGTTGGCCCTGAGTATAGCGTTTCGAAAGCTTGATCAGTAAGCACAGAGTACAAATCAAATAAAGGACGTGAGACCAATCCCGGAGTGTGCAGCGCCTCTACGGTTTTCAGTCAGTTGAACAGCTTGAAAATGAACTTGAGAAGGTCAAGAAATGCTCCCCCCCCCCTACGAGACTGACACGAGATCTGACCTACTGACCTAGGGAGCCGGTCGGCCGAGCGGACAGCACGCTGGACTTGTGATCCTTTGGTCCTGGGTTCGATCCCAGGCGCCGGCGAGAAACAATGGGCAGAGTTTCTTTCACCCTATGTTACCCCTGTTACCTAGCAGTAAAATAGATACCTGGGTGTTAGTCAGCTGTCACGGGCTGCTTCCTGGGGGTGGAGGCCTGGTCGAGGACCGGGTCGCGGGGACACTAAAGCCCCGAAATCATCTCAAGATAACCTCAAGATGGTCGAGGACCGGACCGCGGGGACACTAAAGCCCCGAAATCGTCTTAAGATAACCTCAAGATACGAGGACGAGGTAACAAGGCTGTATCTCGTAGCAAAATCTACCCCCAGGGGCAGGAATTTCCTTTTGAGTAGAACTCTTGTCAGAACTCTTGCCAGAACTCTTGCCAGAACTCTTGCCAGGGAAGGTCGCTACTCTTGTCCCTCGGCCAAGTGATGGTCATCTTAGACTCATCGTGTAAAAAGGTTCACGCAAGACATCACTTACAGTGAAGAATCACTGTTAAGCTTTCCCAGTGCCTCTCTATGCAAGATTTCAGCAATCTTAGCACTCAGAAGAAATTGCTTTCTCCCCTCAATGCTTAGGGAGTGTAGCCTTTGTGTTCCTGGTGCCGTCAACACCTCCTTGTCTCCTACACCGTCAATAATAACCTTCATCTCTCAACTGTCAATCAACAGGTGTACAGGTTCCTGAGCCTATTGGGCTCTATCATATCTACACTTGAAACTGTGTATGGAGTCAGCCTCCACCACATCACTGCCTAATGCATTCCACCTGTTAACGACTCTGACACTGAAAAAGTTCTTTCTAACGTCTCTGTGGCTCATGTGGGTACTCAGTTTCCACCTGTGTCCCCTTGTTCGCGTCCCACCAGTGTTGAATAGTTTATCCTTATCTATCCTGTCAATTCCTCTGAGGATTTTTTAGGTAGTGATCATGTCTCCATTTACTCTTCTGTCTTCCAGTGTCGTAAGGTGCATTTCACACAGCCTTTCCCTTAACGTGTGTGTGTGTGTGTACTCACCTATTTGTGCTTGCAGGATCGAGCATTGACTCTTGGATCCCGCCTTTCTAGCTATCGGTTGTTTACAGCAATGACTCCTGTCCCATTTCCCTATCATACCTGGTTTTAAAATTATGAATAGTATTTGCTTCCACAACCTGTTCCCCAAGTGCATTCCATTTTTCTACTACTCTCACGCTAAAAGAAAACTTCCTAACATCTCTGTGACTCATCTGAGTTTCCAGTTTCCACCCATGTCCCCTCGTTCTGTTATTATTACGTGTGAACATTTCATCTATTTCCACTTTGTCAATTCCCCTGAGTATTTTATATGTCCCTATCATATCTCCTCTCTCCCTTCTTTTCTCTAGTGTCGTAAGGTTCAGTTCCTTCAGCCGCTCTTCATATCCCATCCCTCGTAACTCTGGGACAAGCCTCGTCGCAAACCTCTGAACCTTCTCCAGTTTCTTTATGTGTTTCTTCAGGTGGGGGCTCCATGATGGCGCGGCATACTCTAAGACGGGTCTCACGTAGGCAGTGTAAAGCGCCCTAAAAGCCTCCTCATTTAGGTTTCTGAACGACGTTCTAATTTTCGCCAGTGTAGAGTACGCTGCTGTCGTTATCCTATTTATATGTGCCTCAGGAGTTAGATTAGGTGTCACATCCACTCCCAGGTCTCTTTCTCGAATCGTTACAGGTAGGCTGTTCCCCTTCATTGTGTGTGTGTGTGTGTGTGTGTGTGTGTGTGTGTGTGTGTGTGTGTGTGTGTGTGTGTGTGTGTGTGTGTGTGTGTGTGTGTGTGTGTGTGTGTGTGTGTGTGTGTGTGTGGCAGCTTCAAGAAGCTCTCCTTGTTACTAACAAGAACACAGACTTTCCTTGTGAGCAGTTAAGTAATAACAGTGAAGGAAGACAAGCTCAATTTCACTAGTTATGCAGCAACTAGTCTGGGAAACCTTCACACCATACACTATACACCATACACCATACACCGTACACCATACACCAGACCCATTGGACGTAAACAGGTCTTCATGACGGACTTGTCACCCATTTACACACCGAGTGCCGACACACAGACACGACCTGCACACCCCCACGGGAGCGCCAGCACAGGTAGAGGTAGAGGTAGAGGTAGAGGTAGAGGTAGAGGCACAGGTAGAGGTAGAGGTAGAGGTAGAGGTAGAGGTAGAGGTAGAGGTAGAGGCACAGGTAGAGGTAGAGGTAGAGGTAGAAGTAGAGGTAGAGGTAGAGGGGGTGACAACACAGACAGTTTGACTGTGTGGCCAGACAGATAACAGTGTGGCCAGACAGATGGCCCTCAACCTTAAGCCCAACCGCAGCTGGTGCTCAAGCAGACAGCTGGAGATGGCTGCCTGCCTCCCGCTTGAGCGATAGCTGAGTGACAGGACCCACCTGCCACTCACACCACCTGCCTCTGTAAGGAGCTCATTACCACCGTCTTAACTACTCTCAGGAGGATGACACAAGGTCCTTCGCGGGTCGCTCGGGAGACTGTGTACTGGTTCGAGGCTCGCGATACCTCTACAGGCTGTGCATTATGCCAGTCTTAATAGTCTGCAAGATCACCACGACCAGAGCCTTCGTCGTGGGCTGTGTCCTGGAGGTACTGTGTCCTGTACTGTGTTCTGAAGGTACTGTGTCCTGGAGGTACTGTGTTCTGAAAGTACTGTGTTCTGAAGGTACTGTGGCTTGAAGGTACTGTGTTCTGAAGGTACTGTGTCCTGAAGGTACTGTGTTCTGAAGGTACTGTGTCCTGAAGGTACTGTGGCTTGAAGGTACTGTGTTCTGAAGGTACTGTGTTCTGAAGGTACTGTGGCTTGAAGGTACTGTGTTCTGAAGGTACTGTGTCCTGGAGGTACTGTGTCCTGGAGGTACTGTGTTCTGAAGGTACTGTGGCTTGAAGGTACTGTGTTCTGAAGGTACTGTGTTCTGAAGGTACTGTGGCTTGAACGTACTGTGTTCTGAAGGTACTGTGTTCTGAAGGTACTGTGTTCTGAAGGTACTGTGTCCTGGAGGTACTGTGTCCTGGAGGTACTGTGTTCTGAAAGTACTGTGTTCTGAAGGTACTGTGGCTTGAACGTACTGTGTTCTGAAGGTACTGTGTTCTGAAGGTACTGTGTTCTGAAGGTACTGTGTTCTGAAGGTACTGTGTTCTGAAGGTACTGTGTCCTGGAGGTACTGTGTTCTGAAGGTACTGTGTCCTGAAGGTACTGTGTTCTGAAGGTACTGTGTTCTGAAGGTACTGTGTTCTGAAGGTACTGTGTCCTGTACTGTGTTCTGAAGGTACTGTGTCCTGTACTGTGTTCTGAAGGTACTGTGTCCTGTACTGTGTTCTGAAGGTACTGTGTCCTGTACTGTGTTCTGAAGGTACTGTGTCCTGTACTGTGTTCTGAAGGTACTGTGTCCTGTACTGTGTTCTGAAGGTACTGTGTCCTGAAGGTACTGTGTCCTGTACTGTGTTCTGAAGGTACTGTGTCCTGAAGGTACTGTGTTCTGAAGGTACTGTGTTCTGAAGGTACTGTGTTCTGAAGGTACTGTGTTCTGAAGGTACTGTGTTCTGAAGGTACTGTGTCCTGAAGGTACTGTGTCCTGAAGGTACTGTGTTCTGAAGGTACTGTGTCCTGAAGCTACTGTGTCCTGAAGGTACTGTGTCCTGAAGGTACTGTGTTCTGAAGGTACTGTGTCCTGAAGCTACTGTGTCCTGAAGGTACTGTGTTCTGAAGGTACTGTGTCCTGTACTGTGTTCTGAAGGTACTGTGTCCTGAAGGTACTGTGTTCTGAAGGTACTGTGTCCTGTACTGTGTTCTGAAGGTACTGTGTTCTGAAGGTACTGTGTCCTTAAGGTACTGTGTTCTGAAGGTACTGTGTCCTGAAGGTACTGTGTTCTGAAGGTACTGTGTTCTGAAGGTACTGTGTTCTGAAGGTACTGTGTCCTGAAGCTACTGTGTCCTGAAGGTACTGTGTTCTGAAGGTACTGTGTTCTGAAGGTACTGTGTCCTGGAGGTACTGTGTCCTGAAGCTACTGTGTCCTGAAGTACTGTGTCCTGAAGCTACTGTGTCCTGAAGGTACTGTGTTCTGAAGCTACAGAGGCTAAGAGGTGAAGGGGGGGCAGGAGGTAATGGGGGGCTAGGGGGGGCAAGAAGGGGTAGGAGGAGGGGTGGGGGGGCAGGCAGGAGGGGGATTAAGTAGGCACGTGCCCAGGGGACTTATCGCCCGGGTCCTCAGCCGTCTTCAAGGAATCCTGTACCACCTGAGGCCACTTTAGCCTGATCTGGGGCAGCCAGCTTGGTGGGTGGTGCCGCCCTGGCTAGCAGGGAGAGGCAGGGAGAGGCAGGGAGAGGCAGGGAGAGGCAGGGAGAGGCAGAGAGAGGCAGGGAGAGGCAGGGAGAGGCAGGGAGAGGGCAGAGGGAGGCAGGGGGAGGCAGGGAGAGGGCAGGGGGAGGCAGGGAGAGGCAGGGGGAGGCAGGGGGAGGCAGGGAGAGGCAGGGGGAGACAGGGGGAGGCAAGGAGAGGCAGGGAGAGGCAGGGAGAGGGCAGGGAGACGCAGGGAGAGGCAGGTAGAGGCAGGGAGAGGCAGGGAGAGGCAGGGGGAGGCAAGGAGCGGCAGGGAGAGGGCAGGGGGAGGCAGGGAGAGGCAGGGAGAGGCAGGGAGAGGCAGGGGGAGACAAGGGGAAGCCAAGGAGAGGCAGGGAGAGGCAGGGAGAGGGCAGGGAGAGGCAGGGAGCGGCAGGTAGAGGCAGGGAGAGGCAGGGAGATGGCAGGGGGAGGCAGGGGGAGGCAGGGAGAGGCAGGGAGAGGGCAGGGGGAGGCAGGGAGAGGGCAGGGGGAGGCAGGGAGAGGGCAGGGAGAGGGCAGGGAGAGGCAGGGAGAGGGCAGGGGGAGGCAGGGAGAGGCAGGGAGAGGGCAGAGGGAGGCAGGGAGAGGCAGGGAGAGGGCAGGGGAGGCAGGGAGAGGCAGGGAGAGGGCAGGGGGAGGCAGGGAGAGGGCAGGGGGAGGCAGGGAGAGGGCAGGGAGAGGGCAGGGAGAGGCAGGGAGAGGGCAGGGAGAGGCAGGGAGAGGCAGGGAGAGGCAGGGAGAGGGCAGGGAGAGGCAGGGAGAGGGCAGGGAGAGGAGGGGAGAGGCAGGGAGAGGCAGGGAGAGGCAGGGAGAGGGCAGGGAGAGGCAGGGAGAGGGCAGGGAGAGGCAGGGAGAGGCAGGGAGAGGCAGGGAGAGGCAGGGAGAGGGCAGGGAGAGGCAGGGAGAGGGCAGGGAGAGGCAGGGAGAGGCAGGGAGAGGCAGGGAGAGGCAGGGAGAGGCAGGGAGAGGGCAGGGAGAGGCAGGGAGAGGCAGGGAGAGGCAGGGAGAGGGAAGGGAGAGGCAGGGAGAGGCAGGGAGAGGGCAGGGAGAGGCAGGGAGAGGCAGGGGGAGGGAAGGGAGAGGCAGGGAGAGGCAGGGAGAGGCAGGGGGAGGGCAGGGAGAGGCAGGGAGAGGCAGGGAGAGGCAGGGAGAGGGAAGGGAGAGGCAGGGAGAGGCAGGGAGAGGGCAGGGAGAGGCAGGGAGAGGCAGGGGGAGGGAAGGGGGAGGCAGGGAGAGGCAGGGAGAGGCAGGGGAGGGAAGGGAGAGGCAGGGAGAGGCAGGGAGAGGCAGGGAGAGGTAGGGAGAGGCAGGGAGAGAGAGAACAGACCAGGAAGTGAGAGAGAACAGACCAGGAAGTGAGAGAGAACAGACCAGGAAGTGAGAGAGAACAGACCAGGAAGTGAGAGAGAACAGACCAGGAAGTGAGAGAGAACAGGCAAGGAAGTGAGAGAGAACAAGCCAGGAAGTGAGAGAGAACAGACCAGGAAGTGAGAGAGAACAAGCCAGGAAGTGAGAGAGAACAAGCCAGGAAGTGAGAGAGAACAAGCCAGGAAGTGAGAGAGAACAGACCAGGAAGTGAGAGAGAACAAGCCAGGAAGTGAGAGAGAACTGACCAGGAAGTGAGAGAGAACAAGCCAGGAAGTGAGAGAGAACAAGCCAGGAAGTGAGAGAGAACAAGCCAGGAAGTGAGAGAGAACAAGCCAGGAAGTGAGAGAGAACAAGCCAGGAAGTGAGAGAGAACAAGCCAGGAAGAGGATAGCGAACAAGAGGATAGTGAACAAGAGGATGGAGAACAAGAGGATAGTGAACAAGAGGATGGTGAGGCTAGAGGGGTGTTGCTATATAAGGCTTGTGCCCGGAGGCAGGCTGGGACTGGGCAGGGCCCGGCCTACCTGGGCCCGGCCTACCTGGGCCCGGCCTACCTGGGCCCGGCCTACAGGGGCCCGGCCTACCTGGGCCCGGCCTACAGGGGCCCCATGATGTAGTGTATATAATATATACTCCCCCAGCCTGCTGCCTCCACCTCCTCAACACTACCTAACTTCACCCACAACTTCCTTGATCAACAATATTATCTTGCTGAGATAACAGGAAACTATTTTTTATCTGGTTGATAACTGCTTGATGGGGTTCTGGGAGTTCTTCTACTGCCCAAGCCCGGCCCGAGGCCAGGCTTGACTTGTGAGAGTTTGGTCCACCAGGCTGTTGCTTGGAGCGGCCCGCAGGCCCACATATACCTGGTTGATGGGGTTCTGGGAGTTGTTCTACTGCCCAAGCCCGGCCCGAGGCCAGGCTTGACTTGTGAGAGTTTGGTCCACCAGGCTGTTGCTTGGAGCGGCCCGCAGGCCCACTTATACCTGGTTGATGGGGTTCTGGGAGTTCTTCTACTGCCCAAGCCCGGCCCGAGGCCAGGCTTGACTTGTGAGAGTTTGGTCCACCAGGCTGTTGCTTGGAGCGGCCCGCAGGCCCACATATACCCGGTTGATGGGGTTCTGGGAGTTCTTCTACTGCCCAAGCCCGGCCCGAGGCCAGGCTTGACTTGTGAGAGTTTGGTCCACCAGGCTGTTGCTTGGAGCGGCCCGCAGACCCACATATACCTGGTTGATGGGGTTCTGGGAGTTCTTCTACTGCCCAAGCCCGGCCCGAGGCCAGGCTTGACTTGTGAGAGTTTGGTCCACCAGGCTGTTGCTTGGAGCGGCCCGCAGGCCCACATATACCTGGTTGATGGGGTTCTGGGAGTTCTTCTACTGCCCAAGCCCGGCCCGAGGCCAGGCTTGACTTGTGAGAGTTTGGTCCACCAGGCTGTTGCTTGGAGCGGCCCGCAGGCCCACATACCCACCACAGCCCGGTTGGTCCGGCACTCCTTGGAGGAAACTATCTAGTTTTCTCTTGAAGATGTCCACGGTTGTTCCGGCAATATTTCTTATGCTCGCTGGGAGGACGTTGAACAACCGCGGACCTCTGATGTTTATACAGTGTTCTCTGATTGTGCCTATGGCACCTCTGCTCTTCACTGGTCCTCTGATGTTTATACAGTGTTCTCTGATTGTGCCTATGGCACCTCTGCTCTTCACTGGACCTCTGATGTTTATACAGTGTTCTCTGATTGTGCCTATGGCACCTTTGCTCTTCACTGGTTCTATTCTGCATTTTCTTCCATATCGTTCACTCCAGTATTTTGTTATTTTACTGTGTAGATTTGGGACCTGTCCCTCCAGTATTTTCCACGTGTATATTATTTGGTATCTCTCTCGTCTCCTTTCTAGTGAGTACATTTGGAGAGCTTTGAGGCGATCCCAATAATTTAGGTGTTTTATCTCGTCTATGCGTGCCGTATATGTTCTCTGTATTCCCTCTATTTCAGCAATCTCTCCTGCTCTGAAGGGGGAAGTGAGTACTGAGCAGTACTCAAGACGGGACAACACAAGTGACTTGAAGAGTACAACCATTGTCATGGGATCCCTGGATTTGAATCCTTCTTTCCCTAGCTAATATCTAGGACCCAAGACACCCCTCCCCCCTAGCCCCCTATCCACGCGGGCAGAACAGGAACGATTGGGCACGCTTTCTTTCATCCGATATCGCTGTTAACCTAGCAAATACATACCCGGGAACTAGGCAGCTGTTGTGGGTGGCAGCTGACCTGGCTGACCCCGAGGTCAACTGTGCTATGCCCTCGGGCATTCTCGTGGGGCATATACGAGTCCTCCCACCATACCCTCACTTTAAATACTTGCAAGATTGCAGTGAATACGTGTGCAACGGGGCCATAGTGTGGCCCAGACCAGGGTCCAGATTCACGAAGCAGTTACACAAGCGCTTACGAACCTGTCCATCTTTCCTCAATCTTTGGCGGCTTTGTTTACAATTATTAAACAGTTAATGAGCTCGGAAGCACCAGGAGGCTGTTTATAACAATAACAACAGTTGATTGGCAAGTTTTCATGCTTGTAAACTGTTTAATAAATGTAACCAAAGCCGTCAAAGATTGAGGAAAGATGTGCACACGTTCGTAAGTGTTTGCGTAACTGCTTCGTGAATCTGACCTCAGGTTCGTAAGTGCTTGTGTAACTGCTTCGTGAATCTGACCCCAGGTTCGTAAATACTTGCGTAACTGCTTCGTGAATCTGACCCCAGGTTTGTAAGTACTTGCGTAACTGCTTCGTGAATCTGACCCCAGGTTCGTAAGTACTTGCGTAACTGCTTCGTGAATCTGACCCCAGGTTCGTAAGTACTTGCGTAATTGCTTCGTGAATCTGACCCCAGGTTCGTAAGTACTTGCGTAACTGCTTCGTGAATCTGACCCCAGGTTCGTAAGTACTTGCGTAACTGCTTCGTGAATCTGACCCCAGGTTCGTAAGTACTTGCGTAACTGCTTCGTGAATCTGACCCCAGGTTCGTAAGTACTTGCGTAACTGCTTCGTGAATCTGACCCCAGGTTTGTAAGTACTTGCGTAACTGCTTCGTGAATCTGACCCCAGGTTCGTAAGTACTTGCGTAACTGCTTCGTGAATCTGACCCCAGGTTCGTAAGTACTTGCGTAACTGCTTCGTGAATCTGACCCCAGGTTCGTAAGTACTTGCGTAACTGCTTCGTGAATCTGGCCCCAGGTCCTTAGGCCACCATGCAACGCGCACTTATTAAACACATTCATTTAACTTAATATACACTTGAATAACTATAGATAGATATCTCCAATTAAGACAGTACGCCTTGACTAAATGAGTGAACACCTCCGAATGATGTCACCCGTTATCTTGCCTCACACAGTTGCAGACTGAACACGATAACAAGCTCGTTTGTGAGGCGGATAAATAAGGGGGAACACAAAAGGGGTAATTACCCTCACTGTTATGAGGAGAGTAATTACCTCAAATTACTCGGGCCAAAACGAGAGTGAATAAAGAGAGAGAGGAGGAACTGCAGTCACTACTTGAATGGTCAGAGAGGCATAAGTAACAGGAGAAAAACTTCTTGGAGTTTGATGGAGGGCGTGCAGGTGTAGGGCGTGTAGGTGTAGGGCGTGCAGGTGTAGGGCGTGCAGGTGGAGGGCGTGCAGGTGTAGGGCGTGTAGGTGTAGGGCGTGCAGGTGTAGGGCGTGCAGGTGGAGGGCGTGCAGGTGTAGGGCGTGCAGGTGGAGGGCGTGCAGGTGTAGGGCGTGCAGGTGTAGGGCGTGGAGGTGTAGGGCGTGGAGGTGTAGGGCGTGCCGGTGTAGGGCGTGGAGGTGTAGGGCGTGCAGGTGTAGGGCGTGCAGGTGTAGGGCGTGCAGGTGTAGGGCGTGGAGGTGTAGGGCGTGGAGGTGTAGGGCGTGCAGGTGTAGGGCGTGCAGGTGTAGGGCGTGGAGGTGTAGGGCGTGGAGGTGTAGGGCGTGCAGGTGTAGGGCGTGCAGGAGTAGGGCGTGCAGGAGTAGGGCGTGCAGGTGTAGGGCGTGCAGGTGTAGGGCGTGGAGGTGTAGGGCGTGGAGGTGTAGGGCGTGGAGGTGTAGGGCGTGGAGGTGTAGGGCGTGGAGGTGTAGGGCGTGTAGGTGTAGGGCGTGTAGGTGTAGGGCGTGTAGGTGTAGGGCGTGTAGGTGTAGGGCGTGCAGGTGTAGGGCGTGCAGGTGTAGGGCGTGGAGGTGTAGGGCGTGCAGGTGTAGGGCGTGCAGGTGTAGGGCGTGGAGGTGTATGGCGTGCAGGTGTAGGGCGTGGAGGTGTAGGGCGTGGAGGTGTAGGGCGTGTAGGTGTAGGGCGTGCAGGTGGAGGGCGTGCAGGTGTAGGGCGTGTAGGTGTAGGGCGTGCAGGTGTAGGGCGTGCAGGTGTAGGGCGTGCAGGTGTAGGGCGTGGAGGTGTAGGGCGTGCAGGTGTAGGGCGTGCAGGTGTAGGACGTGCAGGTGTAGGGCGTGCAGGTGTAGGGCGTGCAGGTGTAGGGCGTGCAGGTGTAGGGCGTGCAGGTGTAGGGCGTGCAGGTGTAGGGCGTGCAGGTGTAGGGCGTGCAGGTGTAGGGCGTGCAGGTGTAAGGCGTGCAGGTGTAGGGCGTGCAGGTGTAGGGCGTGGAGGTGTAGGGCGTGTAGGTGTAGGGCGTGCAGGTGTAGGGCGTGGAGGTGTAGGGCGTGCAGGTGTAGGGCGTGCAGGTGTAGGGCGTGTAGGTGTAGGGCGTGGAGGTGTAGGGCGTGCAGGTGTAGGGCGTGCAGGTGTAGGGCGTGTAGGTGTAGGGCGTGCAGGTGTAGGGCGTGGAGGTGTAGGGCGTGCAGGTGTAGGGCGTGGAGGTGTAGGGCGTGCAGGTGTAGGGCGTGCAGGTGTAGGGCGTGCAGGTGTAGGGCGTGGAGGTGTAGGGCGTGCAGGTGTAGGGCGTGCAGGTCTAGGGCGTGGAGGTGTAGGGCGTGGAGGTGTAGGGCGTGCAGGTGTAGGGCTCTGCAGGTGTAGGGCGTGCAGGTGTAGGACGTGCAGGTGTAGGGCGTGCAGGTGTAGGGCGTGGAGGTGTAGGGCGTGGAGGTGTAGGGCGTGGAGGTGTAGGGCGTGGAGGTGTAGGGCGTGGAGGTGTAGGGCGTGGAGGTGTAGGGCGTGGAGGTGTAGGGCGTGCAGGTGTAGGGCGTGTAGGTGTAGGGCGTGCAGGTGTAGGGCGTGCAGGTGTAGGGCGTGCAGGTGTAGGGCGTGCAGGTGTAGGGCGTGTAGGTGTAGGGCGTGTAGGTGTAGGGCGTGGAGGTGTAGGGCGTGGAGGTGTAGGGCGTGCAGGTGTAGGGCGTGTAGGTGTAGGGCGTGCAGGTGGAGGGCGTGCAGGTGTAGGGCGTGTAGGTGTAGGGCGTGCAGGTGTAGGGCGTGCAGGTGTAGGGCGTGCAGGTGTAGGGCGTGCAGGTGTAGGGCGTGCAGGTGTAGGGCGTGTAGGTGTAGGGCGTGCAGGTGTAGGGCGTGGAGGTGTAGGGCGTGGAGGTGTAGGGCGGTGCAGGTGTAGGGCGTGCAGGTGTAGGGCGTGCAGGTGTAGGGCGTGCAGGTGTAGGGCGTGCAGGTGTAGGACGTGCAGGTGAAGGGCGTGCAGGTGTAGGGCGTGGAGGTGTAGGGCGTGGAGGTGTAGGGCGTGCAGGTGTAGGACGTGCAGGTGTAAGGCGTGCAGGTGTAGGGCGTGCAGGTGTAGGGGGTGCAGGTGTAGGGCGTGCATGTGTAGGGCGTGCAGGTGTAGGGCGTGCAGGTGTAGGGCGTGCAGGTGTAGGGCGTGCAGGTGTAGGGCGTGCAGGTGTAGGGCGTGCAGGTGGAAGGCGTGCAGGTGTAGGGCGTGCAGGTGTAGGGCGTGCAGGTGTAGGGCGTGCAGGTGTAGGGCGTGTAGGTGTAGGGCGTGCAGGTGTAGGGCGTGCAGGTGTAGGACGTGAAGTTGTGTAAGGCGTGCAGGTGTAGGACGTGCAGGTGTAGGGCGTGCAGGTGTAGGGCGTGCAGGTGTAGGGCGTGCAGGTGTAGGGCGTGCAGGTGTAGGGCGTGGAGGTGTAGGGCGTGCAGGTGTAGGGCGTGCAGGTGTAGGGCGTGCAGGTGTAGGGCGTGCAGGTGTAGGGCGTGCAGGTGTAGGGCGTGGAGGTGTAGGGCGTGCAGGTGTAGGGCGTGCAGGTGTAGGGCGTGGAGGTGTAGGGCGTGGAGGTGGAGGACGTGCAGGTGTAGGGCGTGGAGGTGTAGGGCGTGCAGGTGTAGGGCGTGCAGGTGGAGGGCGTGCAGGTGTAGGGCGTGCAGGTGTAGGGCGTGCAGGTGTAGGGCGTGCAGGTGTAGGGCGTGCAGGTGTAGGGCGTGCAGGTGTAGGGCGTGTAGGTGTAGGGCGAGCTGGTGTAGGGCGTGCAGGTGTAGGGCGTGCAGGTGTAGGGCGTGCAGGTGTAGGGCGTGCAGGTGTAGGGCGTGGAGGTGTAGGGCGTGGAGGTGGAGGGCGTGCAGGTGTAGGGCGTGCAGGTGTAGGGCGTGCAGGTGTAGGGCGTGCAGGTGTAGGGCTCTGCAGGTGTAGGGCGTGCAGGTGTAGGACGTGCAGGTGTAGGGCGTGGAGGTGTAGGGCGTGCAGGTGTAGGGCGTGGAGGTGTAGGGCTCTGCAGGTGTAGGGCGTGCAGGTGTAGGACGTGCAGGTGTAGGGCGTGCAGGTGTAGGGCGTGCAGGTGTAGGGCGTGCAGGTGTAGGACGTGCAGGTGTAGGGCGTGCAGGTGTAGGGCATGCAGGTGTAGGGCGTGCAGGTGTAGGGCTCTGCAGGTGTAGGGCGTGCAGGTGTAGGACGTGCAGGTGTAGGGCGTGCAGGTGTAGGGCGTGCAGGTGTAGGGCGTGCAGGTGTAGGGCGTGCAGGTGTAGGGCGTGCAGATGTAGGGCGTGGAGGTGGAGGGCGTGGAGGTGTAGGGCGTGCAGGTGTAGGGCGTGCAGGTGTAGGGCGTGCAGGTGTAGGGCGTGCAGGTGTAGGGCGTGCAGGTGTAGGGCGTGCAGGTGTAGGGCGTGCAGGTGTTGGGCTCTGCAGGTGTAGGGCGTGGAGGTGTAGGGCGTGCAGGTGTAGGGCGTGGAGGTGTAGGGCTCTGCAGGTGTAGGGCGTGCAGGTGTAGGACGTGCAGGTGTAGGGCGTGCAGGTGTAGGGCGTGCAGGTGTAGGGCGTGCAGGTGTAGGACGTGCAGGTGTAGGGCGTGCAGGTGTAGGGCGTGCAGGTGTAGGGCGTGCAGATGTAGGGCTCTGCAGGTGTAGGGCGTGCAGGTGTAGGGCGTGCAGGTGTAGGGCGTGCAGGTGTAGGGCGTGCAGGTGTAGGGCGTGCAAGTGTAGGGCGTGGAGGTGTAGGGCGTGCAGGTGTAGGGCGTGCAGGTGTAGGACGTGCAGGTGTAGGGCGTGCAGGTGTAGGGCGTGCAGGTGTAGGACGTGCAGGTGTAGGGCGTGGAGGTGGAGGGCGTGGAGGTGTAGGGCGTGCAGGTGTAGGGCGTGCAGGTGTAGGGCGTGGAGGTGGAGGGCGTGGAGGTGTAGGGCGTGCAGGTGTAGGGCGTGCAGGTGTAGGGCGTGGAGGTGGAGGGCGTGCAGGTGTAGGGCGTGGAGGTGTAGGGCGTGCATGTGTAGGGCGTGCAGGTGTAGGGCGTGCAGGTGTAGGGCGTGCAGGTGTAGGGCGTGCAGGTGTAGGGCGTGCAGGTGTAGGGCGTGCAGGTGTAGGGCGTGCAGGTGTAGGGCGTGCAGGTGTAGGGCGTGCAGGTGTAGGGCGTGCAGGTGTAGGGCTCTGCAGGTGTAGGGCGTGCAGGTGTAGGGCGTGCAGGTGTAGGGCGTGCAGGTGTAGGGCGTGCAGGTGTAGGGCGTGCAGGTGTAGGGCGTGCAAGTGTAGGGCGTGGAGGTGTAGGGCGTGCAGGTGTAGGGCGTGCAGGTGTAGGGCGTGCAGGTGTAGGGCGTGCAGGTGTAGGGCGTGCAGGTGTAAGGCGTGCAGGTGTAGGGCGTGCAGGTGTAGGGCGTGCAGGTGTAGGGCGTGCAGGTGTAGGGCGTGCAGGTGTAGGGCGTGCAGGTGTAGGGCGTGCAGGTGTAGGGCGTGGAGGTGGATCCCTACCTCTCTACCCTCCCCTAGTCCCTCCTCCTATTCACAGAACCCCCTCAGCCCTCCCCCCACCTTCCCCTCAAGTGCCTCCCCTCCCCCCACCTTCCCCTCAAGTGCCTCCCCTCCTCCCCACCTTCCCCTCAAGTGCCTCCCCTCCCCCCCACCATCCCCTCAAGTGCCTCCCCTCCCCCCACCTTCCCCTCAAGTGCCTCCCCTCCCCCCACCTTCCCCTCAAGTGCCTCCCCTCCCCCCCTCCCACTCAAGGGCCACACTGGACCTCCTCCAGCGACTGGAGGGCCTCGAGTAGGAAGTGGATTTTTATGTAGACAGACTCGAGTTGTAACTCAGGAGACATAAACTCCATTTTCCTGTCGTTTAAGAAGAAGAAATGACTCGCTTGGAGGATGAGCTCTCACTGTCTACAGTGTCACTGTCCGGTGGCACTGTAGCGGTGATGCCCGACCAGTGGCACTGTAGCTGTGGTGACCGACCAGTGGCACTGTAGCGGTGATGCCCGACCAGTGGCACTGTAGCGGTGGTGACCCCACCAGTGGCACTGTAGCGGTGATGACCCGACCAGTGGCACTGTAGCGGTGATGCCCGACCAGTGGCACTGTAGCGGTGATGCCCGACCAGTGGCACTGTAGCGGTGATGACCCGACCAGTGGCACTGTAGCGGTGGTGACCGACCAGTGGCACTGTAGCGGTGATGCCCGACCAGTGGCACTGTAGCGGTGATGCCCGACCAGTGGCACTGTAGCGGTGATGACCCGACCAGTGGCACTGTAGCGGTGATGCCCGACCAGTGGCACTGTACCGGTGATGCCCGACCAGTGGCACTGTAGCGGTGATGACCCGACCAGTGGCACTGTAGCGGTGATGCCAGACCAGTGGCACTGTAGCGGTGATGCCAGACCAGTGGCACTGTAGCTGTGGTGACCGACCAGTGGCACTGTAGCGGTGATGCCCGACCAGTGGCACTGTAGCTGTGGTGACCGACCAGTGGCACTGTAGCTGTGGTGACCGACCACTGGCACTGTAGCGGTGATGACCCGACCAGTGGCACTGTAGCGGTGATGCCCGACCAGTGGCACTGTAGCGGTGATGACCCGACCAGTGGCACTGTAGCGGTGATGACCCGACCAGTGGCACTGTAGCGGTGATGCCCGACCAGTGGCACTGTAGCGGTGGTGACCGACCAGTGGCACTGTAGCTGTGGTGACCGACCAGTGGCACTGTAGCTGTGGTGACCGACCAGTGGCACTGTAGCTGTGGTGACCGACCAGTGGCACTGTAGCGGTGATGCCCGACCAGTGGCACTGTAGCTGTGGTGACCGACCAGTGGCACTGTAGCGGTGATGCCCGACCAGTGGCACTGTAGCTGTGGTGACCGACCAGTGGCACTGTAGCTGTGGTGACCGACCAGTGGCACTGTAGCTGTGGTGACCGACCAGTGGCACTGTAGCAGTGATGACCCCACCAGTGGCACTGTAGCGGTGATGCCCGACCAGTGGCACTGTAGCTGTGGTGACCGACCATTGGCACTGTAGCGGTGATGCCCGACCAGTGGCACTGTAGCGGTGATGCCCGACCAGTGGCACTGTAGCGGTGATGCCCGACCAGTGGCACTGTAGCTGTGGTGACCGACCAGTGGCACTGTAGCTGTGGTGACCGACCAGTGGCACTGTAGCGGTGATGCCCGACCAGTGGCACTGTAGCTGTGGTGACCGACCAGTGGCACTGTAGCTGTGGTGACCGACCAGTGGCACTGTAGCAGTGATGACCCCACCAGTGGCACTGTAGCTGTGGTGACCGACCAGTGGCACTGTAGCGGTGATGCCCGACCAGTGGCACTGTAGCGGTGATGCCCGACCAGTGGCACTGTAGCGGTGATGCCCGACCAGTGGCACTGTAGCGGTGATGCCAGACCAGTGGCACTGTAGCGGTGATGCCAGACCAGTGGCACTGTAGCGGTGATGCCAGACCAGTGGCACTGTAGCGGTGATGCCAGACCAGTACTCACCTAATTGTACTCACCTAATTGTGCTTGCGGGGGTTGAGCTTTGGCTCTTTGGTCCCGCCTCTCAACTGTCAATCAACTGGTGTACAGATTCCTGAGCCTACTGGGCTCTATCATACCTACATTTGAAACTGTGTATGGAGTCAGCCTCCACCACATCACTTCCTAGTGCATTCCATTTATTAACTACTCTGACACTGAAAAAATTCTTTCTAACGTCTCTGTGGCTCATCTGGGTACTAAGTTTCCACCTGTGTCCCCTTGTCCCTCTTGCCACCAGTGGCACTGTAGCTGTGGTGACCGACCAGTGGCACTGTAGCGGTGATGCCCGACCAGTGGCACTGTAGCTGTGGTGACCGACCAGTGGCACTGTAGCTGTGGTGACCGACCAGTGGCACTGTAGCTGTGGTGACCGACCAGTGGCACTGTAGTAGTGATGACCCCACCAGTGGCACTGTAGCGGTGATGCCCGACCAGTGGCACTGTAGCTGTGGTGACCGACCAGTGGCACTGTAGCGGTGATGCCCGACCAGTGGCACTGTAGCGGTGGTGACCGACCAGTGGCACTGTAGCTGTGGTGACCGACCAGTGGCACTGTAGCTGTGGTGACCGACCAGTGGCACTGTAGCTGTGGTGACCGACCAGTGGCACTGTAGCGGTGATGCCCGACCAGTGGCACTGTAGCTGTGGTGACCGACCAGTGGCACTGTAGCGGTGATGCCCGACCAGTGGCACTGTAGCTGTGGTGACCGACCAGTGGCACTGTAGCTGTGGTGACCGACCAGTGGCACTGTAGCTGTGGTGACCGACCAGTGGCACTGTAGCAGTGATGACCCCACCAGTGGCACTGTAGCGGTGATGCCCGACCAGTGGCACTGTAGCTGTGGTGACCGACCAGTGGCACTGTAGCGGTGATGCCCGACCAGTGGCACTGTAGCGGTGATGCCCGACCAGTGGCACTGTAGCGGTGATGCCCGACCAGTGGCACTGTAGCTGTGGTGACCGACCAGTGGCACTGTAGCTGTGGTGACCGACCAGTGGCACTGTAGCGGTGATGCCAGACCAGTGGCACTGTAGCTGTGGTGACCGACCAGTGGCACTGTAGCTGTGGTGACCGACCAGTGGCACTGTAGCAGTGATGACCCCACCAGTGGCACTGTAGCTGTGGTGACCGACCAGTGGCACTGTAGCGGTGATGCCCGACCAGTGGCACTGTAGCGGTGATGCCCGACCAGTGGCACTGTAGCGGTGATGCCCGACCAGTGGCACTGTAGCGGTGATGCCCGACCAGTGGCACTGTAGCGGTGATGCCCGACCAGTGGCACTGTAGCGGTGATGCCAGACCAGTGGCACTGTAGCGGTGATGCCAGACCAGTGGCACTGTAGCGGTGATGCCAGACCAGTGGCACTGTAGCGGTGATGCCAGACCAGTGGCACTGTAGCGGTGATGCCCGACCAGTGGCACTGTAGCTGTGGTGACCGACCAGTGGCACTGTAGCGGTGATGCCCGACCAGTGGCACTGTAGCGGTGATGCCCGACCAGTGGCACTGTAGCGGTGATGCCCGACCAGTGGCACTGTAGCTGTGGTGACCGACCAGTGGCACTGTAGCTGTGGTGACCGACCAGTGGCACTGTAGCGGTGATGCCCGACCAGTGGCACTGTAGCTGTGGTGACCGACCAGTGGCACTGTAGCTGTGGTGACCGACCAGTGGCACTGTAGCAATGATGACCCCACCAGTGGCACTGTAGCTGTGGTGACCGACCAGTGGCACTGTAGCGGTGATGCCCGACCAGTGGCACTGTAGCGGTGATGCCCGACCAGTGGCACTGTAGCGGTGATGCCCGACCAGTGGCACTGTAGCGGTAATGCCCGACCAGTGGCACTGTAGCGGTGATGCCAGACCAGTGGCACTGTAGCGGTGATGCCCGACCAGTGGCACTGTAGCGGTGATGCCAGACCAGTGGCACTGTAGCGGTGATGCCAGACCAGTGGCACTGTAGCGGTGATGCCCGACCAGTGGCACTGTAACGGTGATGCCAGACCAGTGGCACTGTAGCGGTGATGCCAGACCAGTGGCACTGTAGCGGTGATGCCAGACCAGTGGCACTGTAGCAGTGGTCGGAAAAACTTAAAATTATTCCATTTGGCTGAAGAAATTTGGATTTAAATAATTCATAAACATGGAGAAAGATTAGAAAATATTAAAATAAAATGTATGAAGGGGGCCCAAGCTCATGCAGGTCGGCGTTCAATCCCCGCGACCGTCCACAAGTGGTTGGGCACCATTCCTTTCCCTTCGTCCCATCCCAAATCCTATTCCTGACCCCTTCCCAGTGCTATATAGTCGTAATGGCTTGGTGCTTTACCCCTGAAAGTTCCCATTTATGAAGAGGAAATGTCGACGAATGATGAGCATATTCATCAATGAGTTTTTGATGAGTATGGCTGGAAGTGAAGAATCCTGAGCAGTGAAAAATAATAGGTGATCTTAGCACTTGGATTCGAACCATTTTCGGAAGTAGCATCTTGATCCCTGGGTCAATACTTCCCACATGTGAGTAAATCCTTCAAAAAATATTGAATCCAACCTGAAGTAGTTTTTTTTTTTCAATTGAACGCGTAAGAAATTTCTTCGACAAGCCGACGGCTTCCTGTCACCGTAGAGAACACTAGAAAGATAGTAACCCTCAGGTAACACCAGGTAATCACCAATTAACAATGGGGATAATTGCTTGCATAATCCTAAATTGTAAATAATTTAAGCCCCAAGAATGGTCCGAAACGTCGTCACATAAGGGTCCAGGACGGACCGAAACGTTGTCACACAAGGGTCCAGGACGGACCGAAACGTTGTCACACAAGGGTCCAGGACGGACCGAAACGTTGTCACATAAGGGTCCAGGACGGACCGAAACGTCGTCACATAAGGGTCCAGGACGGACCGAAACGTTGTCACATAAGGGTCCAGGACGGACCGAAACGTTGGTAGTTACCTTGAGATGGTTTCGGGGCTTAGCGTCCCCGCGGCCCGGTCGTCAACCAGGCCTCCTGGTTGCTTGACTGGTCAACCAGGCTGTTGGACGCGGCTGCTCGCAGCCTGACGTATGAGTCACAGCCTGGTTGATCAGGTATCCTTTGGAGGTGCTTATCCAGTTCTCTCTCTTGAACACTGTGAGGGGTCGGCCAGTTATGTCCCTTATGTGTAGTGGAAGCGTGTTGAACAGTCTCGGGCCTCTGATGTTGATAGTTCTCTCTTGAACACTGTGAGGGGTCGGCCAGTTATGTCCCTTATGTGTAGTGGAAGCGTGTTGAACAGTCTCGGGCCTCTGATGTTGATAGTTCTCTCTTGAACACTGTGAGGGGTCGGCCAGTTATGTCCCTTATGTGTAGTGGAAGCGTGTTGAACAGTCTCTGGCCTCTGATGTTGATAGTTCTCTCTTGAACACTGTGAGGGGTCAGCCAGTTATGTCCCTTATGTGTAGTGGAAGCGTGTTGAACAGTCTCTGGCCTCTGATGTTGCTAGTTCTCTCTTGAACACTGTGAGGGGTCGGCCAGTTATGTCCCTTATGTGTAGTGGAAGCGTGTTGAACAGTCTCGGGCCTCTGATGTTGATAGTTCTCTCTTGAACACTGTGAGGGGTCGGCCAGTTAAGTCCCTTATGTGTAGTGGAAACGTGTTGAACAGTCTCGGGCCTCTGATGTTGATAGTTCTCTCTTGAACACTGTGAGGGGTCGGCCAGTTATGTCCCTTATGTGTAGTGGAAGCGTGTTGAACAGTCTCGGGCCTCTGATGTTGATAGTTCTCTCTTGAACACTGTGAGGGGTCGGCCAGTTATGTCCCTTATGTGTAGTGGAAGCGTGTTGAACAGTCTCGGGCCTCTGATGTTGATAGTTCTCTCTTGAACACTGTGAGGGGTCGGCCAGTTATGTCCCTTATGTGTAGTGGAAGCGTGTTGAACAGTCTCGGGCCTCTGATGTTGATAGTTCTCTCTTGAACACTGTGAGGGGTCGGCCAGTTATGTCCCTTATGTGTAGTGGAAGCGTGTTGAACAGTCTCGGGCCTCTGATGTTGATAGTTCTCTCTTGAACACTGTGAGGGGTCGGCCAGTTATGTCCCTTATGTGTAGTGGAAGCGTGTTGAACAGTCTCTGGCCTCTGATGTTGATAGTTCTCTCTTGAACACTGTGAGGGGTCGGCCAGTTATGTCCCTTATGTGTAGTGGAAGCGTGTTGAACAGTCTCGGGCCTCTGATGTTGCTAGTTCTCTCTTGAACACTGTGAGGGGTCGGCCAGTTATGTCCCTTATGTGTAGTGGAAGCGTGTTGAACAGTCTCGGGCCTCTGATGTTGATAGTTCTCTCTTGAACACTGTGAGGGGTCGGCCAGTTAAGTCCCTTATGTGTAGTGGAAACGTGTTGAACAGTCTCGGGCCTCTGATGTTGATAGTTCTCTCTTGAACACTGTGAGGGGTCGGCCAGTTATGTCCCTTATGTGTAGTGGAAGCGTGTTGAACAGTTTCGGGCCTCTGATGTTGATAGTTCTCTCTTGAACACTGTGAGGGGTCGGCCAGTTATGTCCCTTATGTGTAGTGGAAGCGTGTTGAACAGTCTCGGGCCTCTGATGTTGATAGTTCTCTCTTGAACACTGTGAGGGGTCGGCCAGTTATGTCCCTTATGTGTAGTGGAAGCGTGTTGAACAGTCTCGGGCCTCTGATGTTGCTAGTTCTCTCTTGAACACTGTGAGGGGTCGGCCAGTTATGTCCCTTATGTGTAGTGGAAGCGTGTTGAACAGTCTCGGGCCTCTGATGTTGATAGTTCTCTCTTGAACACTGTGAGGGGTCGGCCAGTTAAGTCCCTTATGTGTAGTGGAAACGTGTTGAACAGTCTCGGGCCTCTGATGTTGATAGTTCTCTCTTGAACACTGTGAGGGGTCGGCCAGTTATGTCCCTTATGTGTAGTGGAAGCGTGTTGAACAGTCTCGGGCCTCTGATGTTGATAGTTCTCTCTTGAACACTGTGAGGGGTCGGCCAGTTATGTCCCTTATGTGTAGTGGAAGCGTGTTGAACAGTCTCGGGCCTCTGATGTTGATAGTTCTCTCTTGAACACTGTGAGGGGTCGGCCAGTTAAGTCCCTTATGTGTAGTGGAAGCGTGTTGAACAGTCTCGGGCCTCTGATGTTGATAGTTCTCTCTTGAACACTGTGAGGGGTCGGCCAGTTATGTCCCTTATGTGTAGTGGAAGCGTGTTGAACAGTCTCGGGCCTCTGATGTTAATAGTTCTCTCTTGAACACTGTGAGGGGTCGGCCAGTTATGTCCCTTATGTGTAGTGGAAGCGTGTTCAACAGTCTCGGGCCTCTGATGTTGATAGTTCTCTCTTGAACACTGTGAGGGGTCGGCCAGTTATGTCCCTTATGTGTAGTGGAAGCGTGTTGAACAGTCTCGGGCCTCTGATGTTGATAGTTCTCTCTCAGAGTACCTGTTGCACCTCTGCTTTTCAACGGGGGTATTCTGCACATCCTGCCATGCCTTCTGGTCTCATGTGATGTTATTTCTCTGTGCAGGTTTGGGACCAGCCCGTCCAATATTTTCTACGTGTAAATTATTATGTACCTCTCCCGCCTGCGCTCAAGGGAGTACAGATTTAGGCTCTTTAGTCGGTCCCAATAGTTTAGATGTTTTACTGAGTGGATTCTAGCAGTAAAGGATCTCTGCACACTCTCCAGGTCAGCAATTTCTCCAGCTTTGAAAGGTGCTGTCATTGTGCAGCAGTACTCCACTCTAGAGAGCACTAGCGTCTTGAAGAGTATCGTCATCGGTATAGCATCTCTAGTGTGAAAAGTTCTTGTTATCCAACCTGTCATTTTTCTTGCAGTTGTGACGGCTACTTTATTGTGTTCTTTAAAGGTAAGGTCTTCCGACATGAGTACACCCAGATCCTTTACATTGCCTTTTCGTTCTATGTTATGATTTGCCTGAGTTTTGTACGTGGTTTCCGTTTTTATATTTTCATTTTTTCCGTAGCGCATGAGCTGGAACTTATCTTCGTTAAACACCATATTATTTTCTGTAGCCCATAGAAAGACCTGATTTACATCTGACTGGAGGTTCGCCGTGTCCTCTATGTTGCCTACTCTCATGAAGATCCTAGTGTCATCTGCAAAGGATGATACAGTGCTATAGGTTGTGTTCTGGTCTATGTCCGATATGAGGATGAGAAAAAGTACTGGAGCAAGCACAGTACCCTGGGGGACTGAGCTCTTCACGGTGGATGGACCGGATTTATTTCATTGGGTTCTGTTAGTCAGTAAATTGTAGATCAGCCATAGCCTGTGTTTCCTGTCACATCTGAGGGCTGACCCCACTCTGTAGCCTGTGTTTCCTGTCACATCTGAGGGCTGACCCCACCCTGTAGCCTGTGTTTCCTGTCACACCTGAGGGCTGACCCCACCCTGTAGCCTGTGTTTCCTGTCACACCTGAGGGCTGACCCCACCCTGTAGCCTGTGTTTCCTGTCACATGTGAGGGCTGACCCCACCCTGTAGCCTGTGTTTCCTGTCACATCTGAGGGCTGACCCCACCCTGTAGCCTGTGTTTCCTGTCACATCTGAGGGCTGACCCCACCCTGTAGCCTGTGTTTCCTGTCACATCTGAGGGCTGACCCCACCCTGTAGCCTGTGTTTCCTGTCACATCTGAGGGCTGACCCCACCCTGTAGCCTGTGTTTCCTGTCACATCTGAAGGCTGACCCCACCCTGTAGCCTGTGTTTCCTGTCACATCTGAGGGCTAACCCCACCCTGTAGCCTGTGTTTCCTGTCACATCTGAGGGCTGACCCCACCCTGTACCCCTGTAGCCTGTGTTTCCTGTCACATCTGAGGGCTGACCCTACCCTGTAGCCTGAGTTTCCTGTCACACCTGAGGGCTGACCCCACTCTGTAGCCTGTGTTTCCTGTCACATCTGAGGGCTGACCCCACCCTGTAGCCTGTGTTTCCTGTCACACCTGAGGGCTGACCCCACCCTGTAGCCTGTGTTTCCTGTCACATCTGAGGGCTGACCCCACCCTGTAGCCTGTGTTTCCTGTCACATCTGAAAAGATTGTACACCGAATTCCATATTTCACCATCATGGTAGTCCTTGGTGTGGGTTTCCGTTAGGGCAGCAAACACTGCATTTGCCTCATATAAGAGGCCGTCTATGAAGTGCACTTGGTTACATTTGCGTGTGTTTATACCCTGAATGTTGGCAAATAATAATGATGTTATGTCTGTGGAAGTGCTGGATACCTTACTTGGTGTTAATATCTGAGGCTCTGGATAGCAACAGCACAATAGAGGGGGACATAGCAACCACACAACAGAGGGGGACATAGCAACCACACAACAGAGGGGGACATAGCAACCACACAACAGAGGGGGACATAGCAACCACACAACAGAGGGGGACATAGCAACCACACAACAGAGGGGGACATAGCAACCACACAATAGAGGGGGACATAGCAACCACACAACAGAGGGGGACATAGCAACCACACAACAGAGGGGGACATAGCAACCACACAACAGAGGGGGACATAGCAACCACACAACAGAGGGGGACATAGCAACCACACAACAGAGGGGGACATAGCAACCACACAACAGAGGGGGACATAGCAATCACACAACAGAGGGGGACATAGCAACCACACAACAGAGGGGGACATAGCAACCACACAACAGAGGGGGACATAGCAACAGCACAATAGAGGGGGACATAGCAACCACACAAGAGGAGGCACTAGGGGACAGAAATGCGTACACAGTAATCAGAAGAGAAGCGGAGAAGCGGTCTCAGAATAACACATATAGCCGCCAAAGCCTCAGTTGCTTCACATTCCAGCGCGTGTCAGCAGTCATTTACCAACTTACACACAAACACAAATTATAATCTAACCTATATATAACCTAGCCTATATAATATATATAGCCTATATATATATATAGCTATATATAGCTATATATATATATAGCTATATATAGCTATATATATATAGCCTATATATAGCCTATATATAACCTAGCCTATATAATATATATAGCCTATATATATATATATAGCTATATATAGCTATATATATATAGCTATATATATATAGCTATATATATATAGCCTATATATAGCCTATATATAACCTAGCCTTTATATATAACCTAGGTTATATAAATATAATCTAGCCACGACAACAACACCGAGGTCTGGGAAGCACTTAACTCCAGCTTTGAACACTCTTGCATCACAAGCAAATTGCAAGCTCGAGAGGCAGGTAGTTAGTGGACTAACGCTTCCCTTCAGGAATTTATATACGAGTTAATATAGTAACTCTATACCAGGAGGCCTGGTCGACGACCGGGCCGCGGGGACGCTAAGCCCCGGAAGCACCTCAAGGTAGGCACCTCAAGGAAGCTCCTCAAGGAAGCACCTCAAGGTAGCACCTCAAGGAAGCACCTCAAGGAAGCACCTCAAGGAAGCACCTCAAGGAAGCACCTCAAGGTAGGCACCTCAAGGAAGCACCTCAAGGTAGGCACCTCAAGGAAGCACCTCAAGGAAGCACCTCAAGGTAAACACCTCAAGGAAGCACCTCAAGGAAGCACCTCAAGGAAGCACCTCAAGGAAGCTCCTCAAGGAAGAACCTGAAGGAAGCACCTCAAGGAAGCACCTCAAGGAAGCACCTCAAGGAAGCACCTCAAGGAAGCACCTCAAGGAAGCACCTCAAGGAAGCACCTCAAGGAAGCACCTGAAGGAAGCACCTGAAGGAAGCACCTCAAGGAAGCACCTCAAGGTAGGCACCTCAAGGTAAACACCTCAAGGAAGCACCTCAAGGAAGCACCTCAAGGAAGCACCTCAAGGAAGCACCTCAAGGAAGCACCTCAAGGTAGGCACCTCAAGGAAGCACCTCAAGGAAGCACCTCAAGGTAGGCACCTCAAGGAAGCACCTCAAGGAAGCACCTCAAGGTAGGCACCTCAAGGAAGCACCTCAAGGTAGGCACCTCAAGGAAGCACCTCAAGGAAGCACCTCAAGGTAGGCACCTCAAGGAAGCACCTCAAGGTAGGCACCTCAAGGTAGGCACCTCAAGGAAGCACCTCAAGGTAGGCACCTCAAGGAAGCACCTCAAGGTAGGCACCTCAAGGTAGGCACCTCAAGGAAGCACCTCAAGGTAGGCACCTCAAGGAAGCACCTCAAGGAAGCACCTCAAGGTAGGCACCTCAAGGAAGCACCTCAAGGAAGCACCTCAAGGAAGCACCTCAAGGAAGCACCTCAAGGTAAACACCTCAAGGAAGCACCTCAAGGAAGCACCTCAAGGAAGCACCTCAAGGAAGCACCTCAAGGTAAACACCTCAAGGAAGCACCTCAAGGTAGGCATCTTCAGCGTTCGTTTATGAAGAAAATGCCCACAATCAGGGGATCTTAGCCTATAACTCCCCCTGTAACAGCCTGAAACGTTGTCTGCTCTACCTAACAACGCAGCCACCTCAGCTAAAGGGGTCGGCCCACAGGGGAGGCTACGCCCAGGGGGCTCCAGGGACCTCACCTCAGCCCCAGGGGCTCCACGGACCTCACCTCAGCCCCAGGGGCTCCATGGACCTCACCTCAGCCCCAGGGGCTCCAGGGACCTCACCACAGCCCCAGGGGCTCCACGGATCTCACCTCAGCCCCAGGGGCTCCACGGACCTCACCTCAGCCCCAGGGGCTCCACGGATCTCACCTCAGCCCCAGGGGCTCCACGGATCTCACCTCAGCCCCAGGGGCTCCAGGGACCTCACCTCAGCCCCAGGGGCTCCAGGGACCTCACCACAGCCCCAGGGGCTCCACGGATCTCACCTCAGCCCCAGGGGCTCCAGGGACCTCACCTCAGCCCCAGGGGCTCCAGGGACCTCACCTCAGCCCCAGGGGCTCCAGGGACCTCACCTCAGCCCCAGGGGCTCCAGGGACCTTACCTCAGCCCCAGGGGCTCCACGGACCTCACCTCAGCCCTGCAATACCCAGCCCTTCAACACCCAGCCCTTCAACACCCAACCCTTCAACACCCAGCCCTTCAACACCCAGCCCTTCAATACCCAGCCCTTCAACACCCAGCCCTTCAACACCCAACCCTTCAACACCCAGCCCTTCAACACCCAGCCCTTCAATACCAAGCCCTTCAACACCCAGCCCTTCAATACCCAACCCTTCAACACCCAGCCCTTCAACACCCAGCCCTTCAATACCCAGCCCTTCAACACCCAGCCCTTCAATACCCAGCCCTTCAACACCCAGCCCTTCAACACCCAGCCCTTCAACACCCAGCCCTTCAATACCCAGCCCTTCAATACCCAGCCCTTCAACACCCAGCCCTTCAACACCCAGCCCTTCAATACCCAGCCCTTCAACACCCAGCCCTTCAATACCCAGCCCTTCAACACCCAGCCCTTCAACACCCAGCCCTTCAACACCCAGCCCTACAATACCCAGCCCTTCAACACCCAGCCCTTCAATACCCAGCCCTTCAACACCCAGCCCTTCAATACCCAGCCCTTCAACACCCAGCCCTTCAACACCCAGCCCTTCAACACCAAGCCCTACAATACCCAGCCCTTCAACACCCAGCCCTTCAATACCCAGCCCTTCAATACCCAGCCCTTCAATACCCAGCCCTTCAACACCCAGCCCTTCAATACCCAGCCCTTCAACACCCAGCCCTACAATACCCAGCCCTTCAACACCCAGCCCTTCAATACCCAGCCCTTCAACACCCAGCCCTACAATACCCAGCCCTTCAACACCCAGCCCTTCAATACCCAGCCCTTTAATACCCAGCCCTTCAACACCCAGCCCTTCAACACCCAGCCCTTCAATACCCAGCCCTTCAACACCCAACCCTTCAATACCCAGCCCTTCAACACCCAACCCTTCAATACCCAGCCCTTCAATACCCAGCCCTTCAATACCCAGCCCTTCAATACCCAGCCCTTCAACACCCAGCCCTTCAACACCCAGCCCTTCAATACCCAGCCCTTCAATACCCAGCCCTTCAATACCCAGCCCTTCAACACCCAGCCCTTCAATACCCAGCCCTTCAATACCCAGCCCTTCAACACCCAGCCCTTCAATACCCAGCCCTTCAACACCCAGCCCTTCAATACCCAGCCCTTCAACACCCAGCCCTTCAACACCCAGCCCTTCAATACCCAGCCCTTCAACACCCAGCCCTTCAACACCCAACCCTTCAATACCCAGCCCTTCAACACCCAGCCCTTCAATACCCAGCCCTTCAACACCCAGCCCTTCAATACCCAGCCCTTCAACACCCAGCCCTTCAATACCCAGCCCTTCAACACCCAGCCCTTCAATACCCAGCCCTTCAACACCCAGCCCTTCAATACCCAGCCCTTCAACACCCAGCCCTTCAATACCCAGCCCTTCAACACCCAGCCCTTCAATACCCAGCCCTTCAACACCCAGCCCTTCAATACCCAGCCCTTCAACACCCAGCCCTTCAATACCCAGCCCTTCAACACCCAGCCCTTCAATACCCAGCCCTTCAACACCCAGCCCTTCAACACCCAACCCTTCAATACCCAGCCCTTCAACACCCAACCCTTCAATACCCAGCCCTTCAATACCCAGCCCTTCAATACCCAGCCCCTAATATCCTAATCTTAAAGTTCCGAATGGAACTCCCGACATATCCAGCATTACAGCTGGAACAATTATACATATATACGACATAAAGTGCCTATCCCCTTGTGCTCAAATGTCGTATATATGTATAATTGTTCCAGCTGTAATGCTGGATATGTCGGGAGTTCCATTCGGAACTTTAAGATTAGGATACTTGAGCACCGGGGATTATCTTTTAGGACTGGATTACCATTGTCTAAACCAGCATTTTCGGAGATTAGAAACCATTGTTATGAGTTTGATCATTCTCTGCTGGAATCTGATTTTAAAATTCAGGACACTTGTATGAATGGTCAGTCAGATCTGAGAGTAATGGAATCCTTATATATAAAGGAGCTGCGGCCTCTGTTATATAGCAACCTTTCAGCTGTTCAATTGTACACTGTATAGTGCACAGTAGGCCCTGTAATTTGATTTATAGTTCATTCTGGTAGTTTAATTATATTATAATTTTGTTTAGTTTACCATGTCTTTGCCCTTTCTTACTTATTTCAAGTCTTGACATTGTACATTAATATAATCTTTTATTTAGGATATATAATACATTTTTGGTATTTAATTTTATTTAATATTTGAGATTTTTATAAGATTTTGGTTAGTACTTTATAATTGTCGTTTATTCTGTTTGTATTTTACATACATTTTTTGTAGATTTGTAGTCATTATATAAATATTTGTTATAGTGTTTAGTATCTATGTGTTGGGTATCAAGTTTCACTTCTGATCACTTCACGTAAGTTTAATAGAATGGTTTGTTTTAGTAGTTATAAATTTCATCTTGTAGTTTAATGGATTATTAAATTAGGTTTTATATATGTGACAGTTAATAAGTTTTATTTGTATTGATCACTTTAAGTGAGCTTAAGTGTTTTGTTTTTTAAGCATTTTCCTTTCTTTGATAGGCAATTATATTCAGTATGAGTTCTTTGTTTACCAGCTATTTGATTGTGATTTCTGCTTTTTCTTTTAGATCTGATGATGAATACGAGAAGTATTCGAAACGTTATGCATTTTAAAGTAAAGATTCTGATACAAGATGTTCAGTATATCCCTGGTTTTCCTATTCATCTTAGTGAATAGGAATAGTTAGTTAGTAACAGTTGATTGACAGTTGAGAGGCGGGCCGAAAGAGCAGAGTTCAACCCCCGCAAGCACAACTATGTGAATACAACTAGGTGAATCTAGGTGAATACAACTAGGTGAATAAGAAAAACTAATATGTATCTTACCTCCCACCAGCAGTGTCTGTGGTGGATGTACACCCAGTTAGTGCCTCTCTTGGTGGATGTACACCCAGTTAGTGCCTCTCTTGGTGGATGTACACCCAGTTAGTGCCTCTCTTGGTGGATGTACACCCAGTTAGTGCCTCTCTTGGTGGATGTACACCCAGTTAGTGTCTCTCTGGTGGATGTACACCCAGTTAGTGTCTCTCTGGTGGATGTACACCCAGTTAGTGCCTCTCTTGGTGGATGTACACCCAGTTAGTGCCTCTCTGGTGGATGTACACCCAGTTAGTGCCTCTCTGGTGGATGTACACCCAGTTAGTGCCTCTCTTGGTGGATGTACACCCAGTTAGTGTCTCTCTGGTGGATGTACACCCAGTTAGTGCCTCTCTTGGTGGATGTACACCCAGTTAGTGCCTCTCTGGTGGATGTACACCCAGTTAGTGCCTCTCTTGGTGGATGTACACCCAGTTAGTGCCTCTCTTGGTGGATGTACACCCAGTTAGTGTCTCTCTTGGTGGATGTACACCCAGTTAGTGTCTCTCTGGTGGATGTACACCCAGTTAGTGCCTCTCTGGTGGATGTACACCCAGTTAGTGTCTCTCTGGTGGATGTACACCCAGTTAGTGTCTCTCTGGTGGATGTACACCCAGTTAGTGCCTCTCTGGTGGATGTACACCCAGTTAGTGTCTCTACTGGTGGATGTACACCCAGTTAGTGTCTCTCTTGGTGGATGTACACCCAGTTAGTGTCTCTCTTGGTGGATGTACACCCAGTTAGTGTCTCTCTTGGTGGATGTACACCCAGTTAGTGTCTCTCTGGTGGATGTACACCCAGTTAGTGTCTCTGGTGGATGTACACCCAGTTAGTGCCTCTCTGGTGGATGTACACCCAGTTAGTGCCTCTCTTGGTGGATGTACACCCAGTTAGTGTCTCTCTTGGTGGATGTACACCCAGTTAGTGTCTCTCTGGTGGATGTACACCCAGTTAGTGCCTCTCTGGTGGATGTACACCCAGTTAGTGTCTCTCTTGGTGGATGTACACCCAGTTAGTGCCTCTCTGGTGGATGTACACCCAGTTAGTGTCTCTCCTGGGATAGTACACCCAGCTCAGCACAAGTGTACACAGTACACAACAGTCAACACGTAGTAGCACAGTAAAGCAGAGTCCTGCGCCGCACAGCAGAGATGTGAACACGACACAGCGCACAGCAGAGATGCGAACACGACACAGCGCACAGCAGCGCTGCTCAGGGTAACGCAACCAAGAGCGCTGCGCCACTCTACCGCACAGACAAAACCTCTCAGCGCAGACACCACCACCACAACCTGCCTGAGAGCTCAGCAGAGCCCAGCAGAGCTCAGCAGACGCAGCACAAAGCGCACACAACACACCAACTGGTCCTCAGGAACAGCCGCCCGCCCTTTTATCCAGCCCCTGCTGCTCCTGCCCCGGGAGACGCCCCCGGGCGC
Source organism: Procambarus clarkii (assembly GCF_040958095.1). Taxonomy (NCBI): domain Eukaryota; kingdom Metazoa; phylum Arthropoda; class Malacostraca; order Decapoda; family Cambaridae; genus Procambarus; species Procambarus clarkii. The sequence goes on from NC_091152.1 coordinate 19,976,618, forward strand.
TGCCCTCAGGGACTAAGCTGTAGCCCCGGACCCCCAGGATCAGCCCCGAGGGTGGCCGGGGGGTGGACAGAGAGAGAGAGAGAGAGAGAGACCCACTGAGCCCTAAGCTGTTTCCCTCAGGCCGCCCCCCCTCCCTCACCCCCCCTCCCTCTCCCTCCTCCACAGTGAAAGATTTTCATTGCTAAAAGGACACGAGGGAATATGAGAGGGGGAGAGAGAGAGAGAGAGAGAGAGAGGGAGGGAGAGAGAGGGAGGGAGAGAGAGAGAGAGAGAGAGGGAGGGAGAGAGAGAGAGAGAGAGAGAGAGAGAGAGAGAGAGAGAGAGAGAGAGAGAGAGAGAGAGAGAGAGAGAGAGAGAGAGAGAGTGAGAGAGAGTAGAGAGAGAGAGAGAGAGTGAGAGTAGAGAGAGAGAGAGTGAGAGTAGAGAGAGAGAGTGAGAGAGGAGAGAGGAGAGAGGAGAGAGAGGAGAGAGGAGAGAGGAGAGAGGAGAGAGAGAGAGAGAGAGAGAGAGAGAGAGAGAGAGAGAGAGTGAGAGAGAGTAGAGAGAGAGAGAGAGAGAGAGAGAGAGGGAGGGAGAGAGAGGGAGGGAGAGAGAGAGAGAGAGAGAGAGAGTGAGAGAGAGTAGAGAGAGAGAGAGAGTGTGAGAGTACAGAGAGTAGAGAATGTGTGAGAGTGTGTGTGTGTGTGTGTGTGTGTGTGTACTCACCTAATTGTCACCTAATTGTGCTTGCGGGGGGTTGGGCTCTGGCTCTTTGGTCCCGCCTCTCAACTGTCAATCAACTGGTGTACAGGTTTCTGAGCCTACTGGGCTCTATCATATCTATACTTGAAACTGTGAATGGAGTCAGCCTCCACCACATCACTGCCTAATGCATTCCATCTGTCAACCACTCTGACACTAAAAAAGTTCTTTCTAATTTTTCTATGGCTCATGAGGGTGCTAATTTTTCATCTGTGTCCCCTTGTTCTAGTACCACCCGTGGTAAATAATCTTGCCTTATCTACCGTGTCAATTCCCTTGAGAATTCTGTATGTGGTGATCATGTCTCTCCGAGCTGGTTGATACCTGGTTGATACCTGGTTGATACCTGGTTGATGGGGTTCTGGGAGTTGTTCTACTGCCCAAGCCCGGCCCGAGGCCAGGCTTGACTTGTGAGAGTTTGGTCCACCAGGCTGTTGCTTGGAGCGGCCCGCAGGCCCACATATACCTGGTTGATGGGGTTCTGGGAGTTCTTCTACTCCCCAAGCCCGGCCCGAGGCCAGGCTTGACTTGTGAGAGTTTGGTCCACCAGGCTGTTGCTTGGAGCGGCCCGCAGGCCCACATATACCTGGTTGATGGCGTTCTGGGAGTTGTTCTACTGCCCAAGCCCGGCCCGAGGCCAGGCTTGACTTGTGAGAGTTTGGTCCACCAGGCTGTTGCTTGGAGCGGCCCGCAGGCCCACATATACCTGGTTGATGGGGTTCTGGGAGTTCTTCTACTGCCCAAGCCCGGCCCGAGGCCAGGCTTGACTTGTGAGAGTTTGGTCCACCAGGCTGTTGCTTGGAGCGGCCCGCAGGCCCACATACCCACCACAGCCCGGTTGGTCCGGCCTTATATCTTTCCTCGTACATCATACCTGGCAGCTCTGGGACTTGTGGCACACCTCTGGACCTTCTCCAGCCTGGTCTTGTGCTTGACAAGGTCCGGACTCCAGGCTGGGGCCGCCGTAATCCTTGACGGCTTTCTGTACCAGACGCTGGCATCCTGTTACCCCCTGGAGTATTTGCAGTAATGCGAGGCACATGTATACGGCACGCCCAGGCACGCCCATACACGCTGAGACACACCCATGCACGCTGAGACACGCCCAGGCACGCTGAGACATGCCCAGGCACGCTGAGACATGCCCAGGCACGCTGAGACATGCCCAGGCACGCTGAGACATGCCCAGGCACGCCCAGGCACGCTGAGACATGCCCAGGCACGCTGAGACATGCTCAGGCACGCTGAGACATGCCCAGGCACGCCCAGGCACGCTGAGACATGCCCAGGCACGCTGAGACATGCCCAGGCACGCTGAGACATGCCCAGGCACGCTGAGACATGCCCAGGCACGCTGAGACACGCCCAGGCACGCTGAGACATGCCCAGGCACGCTGAGACATGCCCAGGCACGCTGAGACACGCCCATACACGCCCATGCACGCCCAGGCACGCCCAGGCACGCTGAGACATGCCCAGGCACGCTGAGACATGCCCATACAAGCCCATACAAGCCCATGCACGCCCAGGCACGCCCAGGCACGCTGAGACATGCCCAGGCACGCTGAGACATGCCCAGGCACGCTGAGACATGCCCAGGCACGCTGAGACATGCCCAGGCACGCTGAGACATGCCCAGGCACGCTGAGACATGCCCAGGCACGCTGAGACATGCCCAGGCACGCTGAGACACGCCCAGGCACGCTGAGACATGCCCATACACGCCCGGGCACGCCCATACACGCCCATACACGCCCGGCACGCCCATACACGCCCATACACGCCCGGGCACGCCCATACACGCCCATACACGCCCATACACGCCCGGGCACGCCCATACACGCCCATACACGCCCGGGCACGATATAACACCAACATAACTGAGACGGTCTCAGGGCAAGAGAGGAGAGAGGCGTCACACAACACGGACACTACTGGGAGGTGAGCTCCCAAATTTTTAAAATTTTGCCCCGAGGGGCGAGTTTATTGGGCAGCGGCACTCATCCTGTGAGTGGACACACCGCCATAGTGACAGTATTGGGCAGCGTCACTCATCCTGTGAGTGGACACACCGCCATAGTGTCAGTATTGGGCAGCGCCACTCATCCTGTGAGTGGACACACCGCCATAGTGACAGTATTGGGCAGCGCCACTCATCCTGTGAGTGGACACACCGCCATAGTGACAGTATTGGGCAGCGGCACTCATCCTGTGAGTGGACACACCGCCATAGTGACAGTATTGGGCAGCGCCACTCATCCTGTGAGTGGACACACCGCCATAGTGACAGTATTGGGCAGCGCCACTCATCCTGTGAGTGGACACACCGCCATAGTGTCAGTATTGGGCAGCGTCACTCATCCTGTGAGTGGACACACCGCCATAGTGACAGTATTGGGCAGCGCCACTCATCCTGTGAGTGGACACACCGCCATAGTGACAGTATTGGGCAGCGCCACTCATCCTGTGAGTGGACACACCGCCATAGTGACAGTATTGGGCAGCGCCACTCATCCTGTGAGTGGACACACCGCCATAGTGACAGTATTGGGCAGCGCCACTCATCCTGTGAGTGGACACACCGCCATAGTGACAGTATTGGGCAGAGCCACTCATCCTGTGAGTGGACACACCGCCATAGTGACAGTATTGGGCAGCGCCACTCATCCTGTGAGTGGACACACCGCCATAGTGACAGTATTGGGCAGCGCCACTCATCCTGTGAGTGGACACACCGCCATAGTGACAGTATTGGACAGCGACACTCATCCTGTGAGTGGACACACCGCCATAGTGACAGTATTGGGCAGCGCCACTCATCCTGTGAGTGGACACACCGCCATAGTGACAGTATTGGGCAGCGCCACTCATCCTGTGAGTGGACACACCGCCATAGTGACAGTATTGGGCAGCGCCACTCATCCTGTGAGTGGACACACCGCCATAGTGACAGTATTGGGCAGCGCCACTCATCCTGTGAGTGGACACGCCGCCATAGTGACAGTATTGGGCAGCACCACTCATCCTGTGAGTGGACACACCGCCATAGTGACAGTATTGGGCAGCGCCACTCATCCTGTGAGTGGACACACCGCCATAGTGACAGTATTGGGCAGCGCCACTCATCCTGTGAGTGGACACACCGCCATAGTGACAGTATTGGGCAGCGCCACTCATCCTGTGAGTGGACACACCGCCATAGTGACAGTATTGGGCAGCGCCACTCATCCTGTGAGTGGACACACCGCCATAGTGACAGTATTGGGCAGCGCCACTCATCCTGTGAGTGGACACACCGCCATAGTGACAGTATTGGGCAGCGCCACTCATCCTGTGAGTGGACACACCGCCATAGTGACAGTATTGGGCAGCGCCACTCATCCTGTGAGTGGACACACCGCCATAGTGACAGTATTGGGCAGCGCCACTCATCCTGTGAGTGGACACACCGCCATAGTGACAGTATTGGGCAGCGCCGCTCATCTTGTGAGTGGACACACCGCCATAGTGACAGTATTGGGCAGCGTCACTCATCTTGTGAGTGGACACACCGCCATAGTGACAGTATTGGGCAGCGCCACTCATCCTGTGAGTGGACACACCGCCATAGTGACAGTATTGGGCAGCGCCACTCATCCTGTGAGTGGACACACCGCCATAGTGTCAGTATTGGGCAGCGTCACTCATCTTGTGAGTGGACACACCGCCATAGTGACAGTATTGGGCAGCGCCACTCATCCTGTGAGTGGACACACCGCCATAGTGACAGTATTGGGCAGCGCCACTCATCCTGTGAGTGGACACACCGCCATAGTGACAGTATTGGGCAGCGCCACTCATCCTGTGAGTGGACACACCGCCATAGTGACAGTATTGGGCAGCGCCACTCATCCTGTGAGTGGACACACCGCCATAGTGACAGTATTGGGCAGCGTCACTCATCCTGTGAGTGGACACACCGCCATAGTGACAGTATTGGGCAGCGCCACTCATCCTGTGAGTGGACACACCGCCATAGTGACAGTATTGGGCAGCGCGACTCATCTTGTGAGTGGACACACCGCCATAGTGACAGTATTGGGCAGCGCCACTCATCCTGTGAGTGGACACACCGCCATAGTGACAGTATTGGGCAGCGCCACTCATCCTGTGAGTGGACACACCGCCATAGTGACAGTATTGGGCAGCGCCACTCATCCTGTGAGTGGACACACCGCCATAGTGTCAGTATTGGGCAGCGTCACTCATCTTGTGAGTGGACACACCGCCATAGTGACAGTATTGGGCAGCGCCACTCATCCTGTGAGTGGACACACCGCCATAGTGACAGTATTGGGCAGCGCCACTCATCCTGTGAGTGGACACACCGCCATAGTGTCAGTATTGGGCAGCGTCACTCATCTTGTGAGTGGACACACCGCCATAGTGACAGTATTGGGCAGCGCCACTCATCCTGTGAGTGGACACACCGCCATAGTGACAGTATTGGGCAGCGCCACTCGTCCTGTGAGTGGACACACCGCCATAGTGACAGTATTGGGCAGCACCACTCATCCTGTGAGTGGACACACCGCCATAGTGACAGTATTGGGCAGCGCCACTCATCCTGTGAGCGGACACACCGCCATAGTGACAGTATTGGGCAGTGCCACTCATCCTGTGAGTGGACACACCGCCATAGTGGCAGTATTGGGCAGCGCCACTCATCTTGTGAGTGGACACACCGCCATAGTGACAGTATTGGGCAGCGCCACTCATCTTGTGAGTGGACACACCGCCATAGTGACAGTATTGGGCAGCGCCACTCATCCTGTGAGTGGACACACCACCATAGTGACAGTATTGGGCAGCGGCACTCATCCTGTGAGTGGACACACCGCCATAGTGACAGTATTGGGCAGCGCCACTCATCCTGTGAGTGGACACACCGCCATAGTGACAGTATTGGACAGCGGCACTCATCCTGTGAGTGGACACACCGCCATAGTGACAGTATTGGGCAGCGCCACTCGTCCTGTGAGTGGACACACCGCCATAGTGACAGTATTGGGCAGCGCCACTCATCCTGTGAGTGGACACACCGCCATAGTGACAGTATTGGGCAGCGCCACTCATCCTGTGAGTGGACACACCGCCATAGTGACAGTATTGGGCAGCGCCACTCATCCTGTGAGTGGACACACCGCCATAGTGACAGTACTGGGCAGCGTCACTCATCCTGTGAGTGGACACACCGCCATAGTGACAGTACTGGGCAGCGTCACTCATCCTGTGAGTGGACACACCGCCATAGTGACAGTACTGGGCAGCGCCACTCATCCTGTGAGTGGACACACCGCCATAGTGACAGTACTGGGCAGCGTCACTCATCCTGTGAGTGGACACACCGCCATAGTGACAGTACTGGGCAGCGTCACTCATCCTGTGAGTGGACACACCGCCATAGTGACAGTATTGGGCAGCGCCACTCATCCTGTGAGTGGACACACCGCCATAGTGACAGTATTGGGCAGCGCCACTCATCTTGTGAGTGGACACACCGCCATAGTGACAGTACTGGGCAGCGTCACTCATCCTGTGAGTGGACACACCGCCATAGTGACAGTACTGGGCAGCGTCACTCATCCTGTGAGTGGACACACCGCCATAGCGGAATGTACAACACTCCCCAATAGGAAGAAAACCCGCTGGGTTGTTCATCCTGTCACTTGTACCCAGACACAATAACACCACACAGGAGAGGAACACGAGGCAGGAACCACACAATGGACCCGGCCAAGTGAACACCTCACTGAACTCCAGAATGAACATCCTTCAACCTATAAGGGACCTGATGGCTGAGTGGACAGCGCTTGGGATTCGTAGTCCTGAGTTTCAGAGAGTTTTTTTCATTCATTACCCCTTCGGTAATGAATGAAAAATGCTATACACTCGATACAGGTGATGTCTGTGATCATTTCTTGAACTGTGCTTCGCTCACGACCTCTATTTGAGGCTTCGGCGGGTAGGCGGTTCCATGGGTATGTGGGTGTGGACCCACTGGGTCTCCATCCGGCCTCAGAACCTGGCGAACTTATCGCCTCAAGGCGATAGATTTTAATTTTTTTCGGTAGGATCTTCGAACAGAGAGACGTTGATGGTGTGGCCCTGGGGTGTGGCCCTGGGGTGTGTGGACCTGGGGTGTGTAGCTCTGGGGTTTGGCCCTGGGGTGTGGTCCTGGGGTGTGGCCCTGGGGTGTGGTCCTGGGGTGAGGCCCTGGGGGGGTGAGGCCCTGGGATGTAGCCCTGGGGGGTGTGGACCTGGGGGGTGAGGTCCTGGGGTGTGTGGCCCTGGGGTGTGGCCCTGGGGTGTGGTCCTGGGGTGTGGCCCTGGGGGCTGCGGCCCTGGGGTGTGATCCTGAGGTGTGGCCCTGGGGTGTAGCCCTGGGGTGTGTGGCCCTGGGGGGTGGCCCTGGGGGGTGTGGCCTTGGGGTGTAGCCCTGGGGGGTGGTCCTGGGGGTGTGTGGCCCTGGGGTGTGTGGCCCTGGGGGGTGTGGCCTTGGAGTGTAGCCCTGGGGGGTGGTCCTGGGGTGTGTGGACCTGGGGTGTGGCTCTAGGGTGTAGCCCTGAGGTGTGGCCCTGGGGTGTGGTCCCGGGGTGTGTGGCCTTGGGGGTGTGGCCCTGGGGGGTGTGGACCTGGGGGGTGGTCCTGGGGTGTGTGGCCCTAGGGTGTAGCCCTGGAGTGTAGCCCTGAGGTGTAGCCCTGGAGTGTAGCCCTGGAGTGTAGCCCTGAGGTGTGGCCCTGGAGTGTAGCCCTGGGGTGTGGCCCTGGAGTGTAGCCCTGGGGTGTGGCCCTGGGGTGTGGCCCTGGAGTGAGGCCCTGGGGGTGTGGCCCTCGGGTGTGGCCCTGAGGTGTGGCCCTGGAGTGTAGCCCTGGGGTGTGGCCCTGGAGTGTAGCCCTGGGGTGTAGCCCTGGGGTGTGGCCCGCCATATGTGGCTCCAGCTATGCCGGAGGGCACTGGAAGACATTATTTCGCGCTTGTACCCAACTAACCAGGCGTCAAGCAGGACCTGTGGCGCTCTGTATCGCTGGGGAAGTCTTGGTTGAACGGTTGATATAAAGCCATTACTTAATTACTGACTTTAATACATATAAAGATCCATTCCTAGCAGCGTCCAAGCTTGATAACAGGGGGCCATAGCGTCTCTGTCATTCGGCTGCGACTCAAACCCTCGACTATCGTGAATTCTAAAGCCCTATGGCCATGGCCACTGCGGTAATAGCCCCCCCCCTACTTCTGGGGCTGGGAGCCGGCCGCGTTCCAAGGCGGCTGTTCTTCTAATTCTAATACTTCATTCTAATTCTAAATGCCTTCTTACCTTACGGTTACTTTTGCGTTGATTTCCGGGATCAATCTCCCCACGGTCCGGTTACTGATCAAGTGTCCTGGGTGCCGGACTGGTCAACCAGGCTGTTGGATGCGGCTGCGAGCAGCCTGACGTATGTATCACAATCTGGTTGATCAGATATCCTTTGGAGGTGCTTATCTAATTCTCTCTCTTAGAACACTGTGAGGGGGGGGGGCGGAAGTTCTGTCCACCGTCTGGGCTGTGGGACGACAGTTCTGTCCACCGTCTGGGCTGTGGGACGACAGTTCTGTCCACCGTCTGGGCTGTGGGACGACAGTTCTGTCCACCGTCTGGGCTGTGGGACGACAGTTCTGTCCACCGTCTGGGCTGTGGGACGACAGTTCTGTCCACCGTCTGGGCTGTGGGACGACAGTTCTGTCCACCGTCTGGGCTGTGGGACGACAGTTCTGTCCACCGTCTGGGCTGTGGGACGACAGTTCTGCCCACCGTCTGGGCTGTGGGACGGCAGTTCTGTCCACCGTCTGGGCTGTGGGACGACAGTTCTGTCCACCGTCTGGGCTGTGGGACGACAGTTCTGTCCACCGTCTGGGCTGTGGGACGGCAGTTCTGTCCACCGTCTGGGCTGTGGGACGACAGTTCTGCCCACCGTCTGGGCTGTGGGACGGCAGTTCTGTCCACCGTCTGGGCTGTGGGACGGCAGTTCTGTCCCACCGTCTGGGCTGTGGGACGGCAGTTCTGTCCCACCATCTGTGGTCACCCTCAATCATTACCCGTCAACGATATCAAGCATTTTTTTCAACTTTTCCCCCCCTTGTACTGATCGCCTCGCCTCGTGTGGGTGTTCGGCTGCACAAGTCCTCAAGGCCACCTAACCATCACAGCCTGGTTGATCCCGTAACTCCAACACAAACTTGCCCCCAGAAAGGTTTTCATTGTTGTTCTAGCAATATTTTGTTGGTGTATTTTGTTGGTGAGAGACGAGAGAGTCTCGGGTCTCTGATGTATATATTGTGTTCTGGGAGTGTTCATTGTATTGGTAGATTGTGTTCTGTGGGAGTGTTCATTGTATTGGTAGATTGTGTTCTGTGGGAGTGTTCATTGTATTGGTAGTTCGTGTTCTATGGGAGTGTTCATTGTACTCCTAGATTGTGTTCTGAGAGTGTTCATTGTATTGGTAGATTGTGTTCTGTGGGAGTGTTCATTGTACTCCTAGATTGTGTTCTGAGAGTGTTCATTGTATTGGTAGATTGTGTTCTGTGGGAGTGTTCATTGTATTGGTAGTTCGTGTTCTGTGAGTGTTCATTGTACTCCTAGATTGTGTTCTGAGAGTGTTCATTGTACTCCTAGATTGTGTTCTATGGGAGTGTTCATTGCTTTATTAAGCTCTCTGGCGTTAGGTAGTCTGGCTATTAGGACAAGATCTGTGAAGAGATCTCACCGGGGTTCGTATCCCGCGCGCGCCTTCTGTGGCATATGTAGCTTTTTTTCTTCGTAACAGGGAAACAGGAATTTCGCACCGTTAAACGACATATTTTCCGTTGCTCTTACTGAAAACTTTGCTGGTTCATGAGTGTAATTTTCTCGTGTTTTCCACCGAGGTAATTTTCATGCTGCTTTTTGTGTTTCAAGTGAAATTTAACACGGAACTAGGTGGTTCAACTGTTAATTTAAACTTGTTGGTTCTAGTGAACCAAGTCTCCTTGGTTCTCTAGGAGTGTAGACAGCGGTGGTTCCTTCAGTCTGGCTTCATGTACAATCACTTCCATCTAAAATATCTTGAGGTTATCTTGAGATGATTTCGGGGCTTTTAGTGTCCCCGCGGCCCGGTCCTCGACCAGGCCTCCACCCCCAGGAAACAGCCCGTGACAGCTGACTAACACCCAGGTACCTATTTTACTGCTAGGTAACAGGGGCATAGGGTGAAAAAAAACTAAAAATGTTGCAGGTTGAAGTCACTTAGGACGATTATATTTGGTAGTTTTTCTGGGGTTCTGTGCAGTTTTCTTGGGGTTTCTGTGCAGTTTTCCTGGGGTTCTGTGCAGTTTTCCTGGGGTTCTGTGCAATTTTCCTGGGGTTTCTGTGCAGTTTTCCTGGGGTTCTGTGCAGTTTTTCTGGGGTTCTGTGTAGTTTTCCTGGGGTTCTGTGTAGTTTTCCTGGGGTTCTGTGCAGTTTTCCTGGGGTTTTGTGCAGTTTTCCTGGGGTTCTGTGTAGTTTTCCTGGGGTTCTGTGTAGTTTTCCTGGGGTTCTGTGCAGTTTTCCTGGGGTTCTGCGCAGTTTTCCTGGGGTTCTGCGCAGTTTTCCTGGGGTTCTGTGCAGTTTTCCTGGGGTTCTGCGCAGTTTTCCTGGGGTTCTTGTGCAGTTTTCCTGGGGTTCTGTGTAGTTTTCCTGGGGTTCTGCACAGTTTTCCTGGTGTTCTGCGCAGTTTTCCTGGGGTTCTGTGCAGTTTTCCTGGGGTTCTTGTGCAGTTTTCCTGGGGTTCTTTGCAGTTTTCCTGGTGTTCTGTGCAGTTTTCCTGGGGTTTCTGTGCAGTTTTCCTGGGGTTCTGTGCAGTTTTCCTGGGGTTCTGTGCAGTTTTCCTGAGGTTCTGTGTAGTTTTCCTGGGGTTCTGTGCAGTTTTCCTGGGGTTCTGTGCAGTTTTCCTGGGGTTCTGTGCAGTTTTCCTGGGGTTCTGTGTAGTTTTCCTGGGGTTCTGTGCAGTTTTCCTGAGATTCTGTGTAGTTTTCCTGGGGTTCTGTGCAGTTTTCCTGGGGTTCTGTGTAGTTTTCCTGGGGTTCTGTGCAGTTTTCCTGGGGTTCTGTGCAGTTTTCCTGGGGTTCTGTGTAGTTTTCCTGGGGTTCTGTGCAGTTTTCCTGGTGTTCTGTGCAGTTTTCCTGAGATTCTGTGTAGTTTCCCTGGGGTTCTGTGCAGTTTTCCTGGGGTTCTGTGTAGTTTTCCTGGGGTTCTGTGCAGTTTTCCTGGGGTTCTGTGTAGTTTTCCTGGGGTTCTGTGCAGTTTTCCTGGGGTTCTGTGCAGTTTTCCTGGGGTTCTGTGTAGTTTTCCTGGGGTTCTGTGCAGTTTTCCTGGGGTTCTGTGCAGTTTTCCTGGGGTTCTTGTGCAGTTTTCCTTGGGTTCTGTGCAGTTTTTCTGGGGTTCTGTGCAGTTTTCCTGGGGTTCTTGTGCAGTTTTCCTGGGGTTCTGTGCAGTTTTCCTGGGGTTCTGTGCAGTTTTCCTGGGGTTCTTGTGCAGTTTTCCTTGGGTTCTGTGCAGATTTTCTGGGGTTCTGTGCAGTTTTCCTGGGGTTCTTGTGCAGTTTTCCTTGGGTTCTGTGCAGTTTTTCTGGGGTTCTGTGCAGTTTTCCTGGGGTTCTATGTAGTTTTCCTGGGGTTCTGTGCAGTTTTCCTGGGGTTCTGTGCAGTTTTCCTGGGGTTCTGTGTAGTTTTCCTGGGGTTCTTGTGCAGTTTTCCTTGGGTTCTGTGCAGTTTTCCTGGGGTTCTGTGCAGTTTTCCTGGGGTTCTGTGCAGTTTTCCTGGGGTTCTGTGCAGTTTTCCTGGGGTTCTGTGTAGTTTTCCTGGGGTTCTGTGCAGTTTTCCTGGGGTTCTGTGCAGTTTTCCTGGGGTTCTGTGTAGTTTTCCTGGGGTTCTGTGCAGTTTTCCTGGGGTTCTGTGCAGTTTTCCTGGGGTTCTGTGTAGTTTTCCTGGGGTTCTGTGCAGTTTTCGGTAATATCTGAACTTTTTAGATTGGTTCATCTGTGGGGTTTGAGTTTGAAGGTGATTATTTGATTCTTCTTCACTAGTTTGACTAATTAGTGTTTGAAGGTGATTATTTGATTTTGAAGGTGTTTGAAGGTGTTTTTGAAGGTGTTTGAAGGTGTTTTTGAAGGTGTTTGAAGGTGTTTTTGAAGGTGTTTGAAGGTGTTTTTGAAGGTGTTTGAAGGAGTTTGAAGGTGATTATTTGATTTTGAAGGTGTTTGAAGGTGGTTTTGAAGGTGTTTGAAGGAGTTTGAAGGTGATTATTTGATATTGAAGGTGTTTGAAGGTGGTTTTGAAGGTGTTTGAAGGAGTTTGAAGGTGATTATTTGATTTTGAAGGTGTTTGAAGGTGGTTTTGAAGGTGTTTGAAGGAGTTTGAAGGTGATTATTTGATATTGAAGGTGTTTGAAGGTGGTTTTGAAGGTGTTTGAAGGAGTTTGAAGGTGATTATTTGATTCTTGTTCACTAATTTCACTAATTTCTGTCTCACATGTCACTTAAGGATCCTGTCATGTCTCACATGTTACTTAAGGATCCTGTCATGTCTCACATGTTAGTTAAGGATCCTGTCATGTCTCACATGTCACTTAAGGATCCTGCCATATATGTGCAGGTCAATTTAGTCTTTCTAACAACATATGTACTCATCGGGTCCTGTTTGCTCTCGCTCCTGGAGGGAGTATTGATTGCACTCGAGGCTTCAGTGTGCATGCAATCTCTAGTATCGGGGTTCCAGTGAATGTTGCAAAATAATGCATTTGTGAGGAAGACCTTTATGAAAGGGACGCGACTTTTTTGGACTTTATTAAGGCCCTTTGTGTTGGTGAAGATAGTAAAGTATGGATACTTTGGATACTTTGACATATTTGGAATGGGGTGTATTTTTGGTTGGTGTCTTGTGTTCTACCTCGCTTGAAGGGGCAGTGTTGTTGTGTTCTGAAGTTGTAGCTGTGTGAAGGGGGTGTATATAGCTTTACTCACCTAGTTGTACTCACGGGGGTTGAGCTCTGGCTCTTTGGTCCCGCCTCTCAACCGTCAATCAACTGGTGTACAGGTTTCTGAGCCTATTGGGCTCTATCATATCTACACTTGAAACTGTGTATGGAGTCAGCCTCCACCACATTACTGCCTAATGCATTCCATTTGTCAACCACTCTGATACTAAAAAAGTTCTTTCTAACGTCCCTGTGGTTCATTTGGGTACTCAGTTTCCACCTGTGTCCCCTAGTTCGCGTCCCACCAGTGGTAAACAGTTTGTCTTTATCAACCCTGTCAATTCCTCTTAGAATTTTGTTGGTAGTGATCATGTCTCCCCCTTACTCTTCTGTCTTCCAGTGTCGTGAGGTGCATTTCAGGCTGTGTGAATGGGGTGTATACAGAAGAATCATAGTATTGTATTCAGTCATAGTCATATATTGAATCATAGTATTGTAATCATAGATTACATTAAGCATAGATAACATAGATTACATAGATAACATTAATATTGTAAGCATAGAGAAGAGTCATAGTCTTGTAATCATCAGTACTGTGGCACATCTTGTATGTAAGGTCCTTAGTGTTCAACATATCATTTTCCTTAATCAGTCTCCGTGGCGCAGTGGTAAAGCACTCGTCCTGTGCTTCCCAAGCGCCGTGGCCTGGGTTCGTATCCTGGCCTGGGAGGATTGACTGGGGGACTGAGTACTGGAGCAAGCACAGTACCCTGGGGGACTGAGTACTGGGGCAAGCACAGTACCCTGGGGGACTGAGTACTGGGGCAAGCACAGTACCCTGGGGGACTGAGTACTGGAGCAAGCACAGTACCCTGGGGAACTGAGTACTGGAGCAAGCACAGTACCCTGGGGGACTGAGTACTGGAGCAAGCACAGTACCCTGGGGGACTGAGTACTGGAGCAAGCACAGTACCCTGGGGGGCTGAGTACTGGAGCAAGCACAGTACCCTGGGGGACTGTGTACTGGAGCAAGCACAGTACCCTGGGGGACTGAGTACAGGAGCAAGCACAGTACCCTGGGGGACTGAGTACTGGAGCAAGCACAGTACCCTGGGGGACTGAGTACTGGAGCAAGCACAGTACCCTGGGGGACTGTGTACTGGAGCAAGCACAGTACCCTGGGGGACTGAGAACTGGAGCAAGCACAGTACCCTGGGGGACTGAGTACTGGAGCAAGCACAGTACCCTGGGGGACTGTGTACTGAAGCAAGCACAGTACCCTGGGGGACTGAGTACTGGAGCAAGCACAGTACCCTGGGGACTGTGTACTGGAGCAAGCACAGTACCCTGGGGGACTGAGTACTGGAGCAAGCACAGTACCCTGGGGAACTGTGTACTGGAGCAAGCACAGTACCCTGGGGGACTGAGTACTAGAGCAAGCACAGTACCCTGGGGAACTGAGTACTGGAGCAAGCACAGTACCCTGGGGGACTGAGTACTGGAGCAAGCACAGTACCCTGGGGGACTGAGTACTGGGGCAAGCACAGTCCCCTGGGGGACTGAGTACTGGAGCAAGCACAGTCCCCTGGGGGACTGAGTACTGGAGCAAGCACAGTACCCTGGGGGGCTGAGTACTGGAGCAAGCACAGTACCCTGGGGGACTGAGTACTGGAGCAAGCACAGTACCCTGGGGGACTGAGTACTGGAGCAAGCACAGTACCCTGGGGGACTGAGTACTGGAGCAAGCACGGTCCCCTGGGGGACTGAGTACTGGAGCAAGCACAGTACCCTGGGGGACTGAGTACTGGAGCAAGCACAGTCCCCTGGGGGACTGAGTACTGGAACAAGCACAGTACCCTGGGGGACTGAGTACTGGAGCAAGTACAGTACCCTGGGGGACTGAGTACTGGGGCAAGCACAGTACCCTGGGGGACTGAGTACTGGAGCAAGCACAGTACCCTGGGGGACTGAGTACTGGAGCAAGCACAGTACCCTGGGGGACTGAGTACTGGAGCAAGCACAGTACCCTGGGGGACTGAGTACTGGAGCAAGTACAGTACCCTGGGGGACTGAGTACTGGAGCAAGCACAGTACCCTGGGGGACTGAGTACTGGAGCAAGCACAGTACCCTGGGGGACTGAGTACTGGAGCAAGCACAGTACCCTGGGGGACTGAGTACTGGAGCAAGCACAGTACCCTGGGGAACTGAGTACTGGAGCAAGCACAGTACCCTGGGGGACTGAGTACTGGAGCAAGCACAGTACCCTGGGGGACTGAGTACTGGAGCAAGCACAGTACCCTGGGGGACTGAGTACTGGAGCAAGCACAGTACCCTGGGGGACTGAGTACTGGAGCAAGCACAGTACCCTGGGGGACTGAGTACTGGAGCAAGCACAGTACCCTGGGGGACTGAGTACTGGAGCAAGCACAGTACCCTGGGGGACTGAGTACTGGAGCAAGCACAGTACCCTGGGGGACTGAGTACTGGAGCAAGCACAGTACCCTGGGGGACTGAGTACTGGGGCAAGCACAGTACCCTGGGGGACTGAGTACTGGGGCAAGCACAGTACCCTGGGGGACTGAGTACTGGAGCAAGCACAGTACCCTGGGGGACTGAGTACTGGAGCAAGCACAGTACCCTGGGGGACTGAGTACTGGAGCAAGCACAGTACCCTGGGGGACTGAGTACTGGAGCAAGCACAGTACCCTGGGGGACTGAGTACTGGAGCAAGCACAGTACCCTGGGGGACTGAGTACTGGAGCAAGCACAGTACCCTGGGGGACTGAGTACTGGGGCAAGCACAGTACCCTGGGGGACTGAGTACTGGAGCAAGCACAGTACCCTGGGGGACTGAGTAATGGAGCAAGCACAGTACCCTGGGGGACTGAGTACTGGAGCAAGCACAGTACCCTGGGGGACTGAGTACTGGAGCAAGCACAGTACCCTGGGGGACTGTGTACTGGAGCAAGCACAGTACCCTGGGGGACTGAGTACTGGAGCAAGCACAGTACCCTGGGGGACTGAGTACTGGAGCAAGCACAGTACCCTGGGGGACTGAGTACTGGAGCAAGCACAGTACCCTGGGGGACTGTGTACTGGAGCAAGCACAGTACCCTGGGGGACTGAGTACTGGGGCAAGCACAGTACCCTGGGGGACTGAAAGTGTACTGGGGCAAGCACAGTACCCTGGGGGACTGAAAGTGTACTGGGGCAAGCACAGTACCCTGGGGGACTGAGTACTGGAGCAAGCACAGTACCCTGGGGGACTGAGTACTGGAGCAAGCACAGTACCCTGGGGGACTGTGTACTGGAGCAAGCACAGTACCCTGGGGGACTGAGTACTGGAGCAAGCACAGTACCCTGGGGGACTGAGTACTGGAGCAAGCACAGTACCCTGGGGGACTGAGTACTGGAGCAAGCACAGTACCCTGGGGGACTGAGTACTGGAGCAAGCACAGTACCCTGGGGGACTGAGTACTGGAGCAAGCACAGTACCCTGGGGGACTGAGTACTGGAGCAAGCACAGTACCCTGGGGGACTGAGTACTGGAGCAAGCACAGTACCCTGGGGGACTGAGTACTGGAGCAAGCACAGTACCCTGGGGGACTGAGTACTGGAGCAAGCACAGTACCCTGGGGGACTGAGTACTGGAGCAAGCACAGTACCCTGGGGGACTGAGTACTGGAGCAAGCACAGTACCCTGGGGGACTGAGTACTGGAGCAAGCACAGTACCCTGGGGGACTGAGTACTGGAGCAAGCACAGTACCCTGGGGGACTGAGTACTGGAGCAAGCACAGTACCCTGGGGGACTGAGTACTGGAGCAAGCACAGTACCCTGGGGGACTGAGTACTGGAGCAAGCACAGTACCCTGGGGGACTGAGTACTGGAGCAAGCACAGTACCCTGGGGGACTGAGTACTGGAGCAAGCACAGTACCCTGGGGGACTGAGTACTGGAGCAAGCACAGTACCCTGGGGGACTGAGTACTGGAGCAAGCACAGTACCCTGGGGGACTGAGTACTGGAGCAAGCACAGTACCCTGGGGGACTGAGTATTCCGTTTTATATATTTATATATACAAGAGTTCTTACATGAAGACCTTACATGTAAGATCTTACAGAGTGTAAGAACACTTCTGCTGTGTTCTTCTACTATGAACTCTACTGTGTACTTTTACTGTGAACTCTATTGTCTACTCTTCTACTGTCTACTCTTCTACTGTAAACTCTACTGTGAACTCTACTGTCTTCTCTTCTACTGTGTTCTTCTACTGAGAACTCTACTGTCTACTCTTCTACTGTGAACTCTACTCTCTACTCTTCTACTGTGTTCTTCTACTGTGATCTCTACTATCTACTCTTCTGCTGTGAACTCTACTCTCTACTCTTCTACTGTGTTCTTCTACTGTGAACTCTACTGTCTACTCTTCTACTGTGTTCTTCTACTATGAACTCTACTGTGCACTCTTCTACTATGAACTCTACTGTGTACTCTTCTACTGTGTTCTTCTGCTGTGAACTCTACTGTGTACTCTTCTACTATGAACTCTACTGTGTACTCTTCGACTGTGTTCTTCTGCTGTGAACTCTACTATCTACTCTTCTGCTGTGAACTCTACTCTCTACTCTTCTACTGTGTTCTTCTACTGTGAACTCTACTGTCTACTCTTCTACTGTGTTCTTCTACTATGAACTCTACTGTGCACTCTTCTACTATGAACTCTACTGTGTACTCTTCTACTGTGTTCTTCTACTATGAACTCTACTGTGCACTCTTCTACTATGAACTCTACTGTGTACTCTTCTACTGTGTTCTTCTACAATGAACTCTACTGTGCACTCTTCTACTATGAACTCTACTGTGTACTCTTCTACTGTGTTCTTCTACTATGAACTCTACTGTGCACTCTTCTACTATGAACTCTACTGTGTACTCTTCTACTGTGTTCTTCTACTATGAACTCTACTGTGCACTCTTCTACTATGAACTCTACTGTGTACTCTTCTACTGTGTTCTTCTACTATGAACTCTACTGTGCACTCTTCTACTATGAACTCTACTGTGTACTCTTCTACTGTGTTCTTCTACTATGAACTCTACTGTGCACTCTTCTACTATGAACTCTACTGTGTACTCTTCTACTGTGTTCTTCTACTATGAACTCTACTGTGCACTCTTCTACTATGAACTCTACTGTGTACTCTTCTACTGTGTACTCTTCTACTGTGTTCTTCTACTATGAACTCTACTGTGCACTCTTCTACTATGAACTCTACTGTGTACTCTTCTACTGTGTTCTTCTACTATGAACTCTACTGTGCACTCTTCTACTATGAACTCTACTGTGTACTCTTCTACTGTGTTCTTCTACTATGAACTCTAATGTGCACTCTTCTACTATGAACTCTACTGTGTACTCTTCTACTGTGTTCTTCTACTATGAACTCTACTGTGCACTCTTCTACTATGAACTCTACTGTGTACTCTTCTACTGTGTTCTTCTACTATGAACTCTACTGTGCACTCTTCTACTATGAACTCTACTGTGTACTCTTCTACTGTGTTCTTCTACTATGAACTCTACTGTGCACTCTTCTACTATGAACTCTACTGTGTACTCTTCTACTGTGTTCTTCTACTATGAACTCTACTGTGCACTCTTCTACTATGAACTCTACTGTGTACTCTTCTACTGTGTTCTTCTACTATGAACTCTACTGTGCACTCTTCTACTATGAACTCTACTGTGTACTCTTCTACTGTGTTCTTCTACTATGAACTCTACTGTGCACTCTTCTACTATGAACTCTACTGTGTACTCTTCTACTGTGTTCTTCTACTATGAACTCTACTGTGCACTCTTCTACTATGAACTCTACTGTGTACTCTTCTACTGTGTTCTTCTACTATGAACTCTACTGTGCACTCTTCTACTATGAACTCTACTGTGTACTCTTCTACTGTGTTCTTCTACTATGAACTCTACTGTGCACTCTTCTACTATGAACTCTACTGTGTACTCTTCTACTGTGTTCTTCTACTATGAACTCTACTGTGTACTCTTCTATTGTGTTCTTCTACTATGAACTCTACTGTGCACTCTTCTACTATGAACTCTACTGTGTACTCTTCTACTGTGTTCTTCTACTATGAACTCTACTGTGTACTCTTCTACTGTGTTCTTCTACTATGAACTCTACTGTACACTCTTCTACTATGAACTCTACTTTGTACTCTTCTACTGTGTTCTTCTACTATGAACTCTACTGTGTACTCTTCTACTGTGTTCTTCTACTATGAACTCTACTGTGCACTCTTCTACTATGAACTCTACTGTGTACTCTTCTACTGTGTTCTTCTACTATGAACTCTACTGTGTACTCTTCTACTGTGTTCTTCTACTATGAACTCTACTGTGTTCTTCTACTATGAACTCTACTGTGCACTCTTCTACTATGAACTCTACTGTGTACTCTTCTACTGTGTTCTTCTACTATGAACTCTACTGTGTTCTTCTACTATGAACTCTACTGTGCACTCTTCTACTATGAACTCTACTGTGTACTCTTCTACTGTGTTCTTCTACTATGAACTCTACTGTGTTCTTCTACTATGAACTCTACTGTGCACTCTTCTACTATGAACTCTACTGTGTACTCTTCTACTGTGTTCTTCTACTATGAACTCTACTGTGTACTCTTCTACTGTGTTCTTCTACTATGAACTCTACTGTGCACTCTTCTACTATGAACTCTACTGTGTACTCTTCTACTGTGTTCTTCTACTATGAACTCTACTGTGCACTCTTCTACTATGAACTCTACTGTGTACTCTTCTACTGTGTCACACTTGTCGAAAGCTTTCGCGAAATTTGTGTATATGTCAAGGCTATTTTTGTCCTTCTATGGCATCCAAGACTATGGCATCCAAGACTATGGCATCCAAGACTATGGCATCCAAGACTATGGCATCCAAGACTATGGCATCCAAGACTATGGCATCCAAGACTATGGCATCCAAGACTATGGCATCCAAGACTATGGCATCCAAGACTATGGCATCCAAGACTATGGCATCCAAGACTATGGCATCCAAGACTATGGCATCCAAGACTATGGCATCCAAGACTATGGCATCCAAGACTATGGCATCCAAGACTATGGCATCCAAGACTATGGCATCCAAGACTATGGCATCCAAGACTATGGCATCCAAGACTATGGCATCCAAGACTATGGCATCCAAGACTATGGCATCCAAGACTATGGCATCCAAGACTATGGCATCCAAGACTATGGCATCCAAGACTATGGCATCCAAGACTATGGCATCCAAGACTATGGCATCCAAGACTATGGCATCCAAGACTATGTCACAGTGGCCGAGCTGTTGTGAGAGACAGAAGAGTCCTCGTAGCCTGGTGGATAGCGCGCAGGACTCGTAATTCTGTGGTGCGGGTTCGATTCCCGCACGAGGCACAAACAAATGGGCAAAGTTTCTTTCACCCTGAATGTCCCTGTTACCTAGCAGTAAAATAGGTACCTGGGTGTTAGTCAGCTGTCACGGGCTGCTTCCTGGGGGTGGAGGCCTGGTCGAGGACCGGGCCGCGGGGACACTAAAGCCCCGAAATCATCTCAAGATAACCTCAAGGTATCTCAAGAAGTCCTGTTCTGAACCTGTGTTGTCGAGGGTTACATAGTCGCTGTGATTCCATGGGATTTGTCATATCATACTTCATAGCATTCCTTCAAACACGTATATAATGTCTGGTGTTTGTTCTATAGTTCTATGTATTCTTTTTACTTGTCTACTTTACTGCCTCCTTTATGGAGTGGAGTTATCACCGTGGTTTTAGATGTGTCGGGGGATAACTACTCAGCATTTAACCCTCGTCTTCAAGTTACAGAGTAGTATGCACAGTCGTGGTTTATATATATATATATATATATATATATATATATATATATATATATATATATATATATATATATATATATATATATATATATATATATATATATATGGCAGGTTGCTTAGGTGTGTGTGTGTGTGTGTGTGTGTGTGTGTGTGTGTGTGTGTGTGTGTGTGTGTGTGTGTGTGTGTTTCTGGTTAACATAGTACCTTGTATTGTGTACGTTGTGGTAGTCTAGAGAATGACTTTAGATGGATGAGAAATTTGTTCAGTTTAGACGGATGAGAAACTTGCATTGTTGTCCTGAATCCCAAATGAATGAGACACAAAAGTGAAGACAGAAGAGCGTAGTTACTTCACCTAGATGCCATGGCACAACAGCCTGGTTGACCAGTCCAGCAACGAGGAGGCCTGGTCGACGACCGGGCCGCGGGGTCGCTGCGCCCCGAAATCCCCATCAAGATAACCACCTCACGATTGCCACTACCACCAAAGCTATAAAAACTCTCCCCCCCCCCAACTCTCATACTGTTTAGGGGCTCGCCATAGCCCGTGCTACATGGACGCTTCGTTCTGAATAGCTTAACCTGAGACACCAACAACAACAGCTCCCTTAAACCATGACCAGGTTGAAGAAACTAAGAATTAGCAGGGAAGGAATGCTAGAGAAACACAGGTGTCTTACCGTGGCGAGGTCCCGTTTCGTAAGTTCTTGGTGTAAGTCTCCCATATACTGTGCGGGATAGATACATTAACACATCAGTAAACTCTCACATAAAACATTTCAAAAACATAGACACAAAAATCATATTTTTTTTTTTATGATGGGAACGTGAGTATGGGAGTTTAAGGCAGCATATGGGAGCAGGGGAAGCTATGTAGGGGGGGGGGGGGAGTGTCTGGCTGTGTTGTGATGGATTCAGCTACTCGGAACAAGTTCCAAGTAGCACGGGCTATGGTGAGCCCGTAGTGGACTTACCTGGCACAGGAGCGGGGCAAGTAGCACGGGCTATGGTGAGCCCGTAGTGGACTTACCTGGCACAGGAGCGGGGCAAGTAGCACGGGCTATGGTGAGCCCGTAGTGGACTTACCTGGCACAGGAGCGGGGCAAGTAGCACGGGCTATGGTGAGCCCGTAGTGGACTTACCAGGCACAGGAGTGGGGCAAGTAGCACGGGCTATGGTGAGCCCGTAGTGGACTTACCTGGCACAGGAGCGGGGCAAGTAGCACGGGCTATGGTGAGCCCGTAGTGGACTTACCTGGCACAGGAGCGGGGCAAGTAGCACGGGCTATGGTGAGCCCGTAGTGGACTTACCTGGCACAGGAGAGGAGCTGTGGGGACCGTCTGGCGAAGGTTCGCTTGGCGGAGCGCTTAATGGAGGCTGGCATGATGTATTCACCTAGTTGTGTTTGCGGGGGTTGAGCTCTGCTCTTTCGGTCCGCCTCGCAACTGTCAATCAACTGCTTACTAACTACCTTTTTTTCACACCACACACACACCAGGAAGCAGCCCGTGACAGCTGACTAACTCCCAGGTACCTATTTACTGCTAGGTAACAGGGGCATTCAGGGTGAAAGAAACTGTGCCCGTTTGTTTCTGTCTCGTGCGGGAATCGAACCCGCGCCACAGAATTACGAGTCCTGAGCGCTATCCACCAGGCTACCAGGCCCCCCCTAATGCATGTGGGAGCATTCGTGGTAACGTCAGGCGAACGTTCGCCACACTCCACACACACTTTGTTCTGCTCTGTTCTATACTTTGTGTTGTGCTCTGTTCACTTTGTTCTGTAGGGAGCCGGTCGGCCGAGCGGACAGCACGCTGGACTTGTGATCCTGTGGTCCTGGGTTCGATCCCAGGCGCCGGCGAGAAACAATGGGCAGAGTTTCTTTCACCCTATGCCCCCTGTTACCTAGCAGTAAAATAGGTACCTGTGTGTTAGTCAGCTGTCACGGGCTGCTTCCTGGGGGTGGAGGCCTGGTCGAGGACCGGGCCGCGGGGACACTAAAGCCCCGAAATCATCTCAAGATAACCTCAAGATGTGCACTATGCACGTGACGGAACTTAAGCTAAGAACACTATGCACGTGACGGAGCTTAAGCTTTAACACAATGCACGTGACGGAACTTAAGCTTTAACACTATGCACGTGACGGAACTTAAGCTTTAACACTATGCACGTGACGGAACTTAAGCTTTAACACTATGCACGTGACAGCCACTTTACGTTAAAGTGAAGAGTGTGAGTGTGGTAGTGGGAGGCCGCCGAGGGCGCCATTTCAAGGGGTAACTCAAGTAATTTGTGGCCCGTTCCTTATTTTTTAATTTTTTGGTCTCTTGCTCTCTCGGTGTCCTTCCTTCTCCCATCACTCCCTCCCTCCCTCTCTCTCTCTCTCTCTCTCTCACACATCAAACAGTCTCCCTCTTCCCTTTCCACCAAGCAATCCTTCCATTCCTCCAGCCCATTCCACCGGGGTTTTCTTCTACCTGTTAGTATTCCTTCCTGCCTGGGATATAGACGTATCTGGCAGCTTTCTCAAAACCCAAATGTCGAGTACACAATGTGTCAACTTTGTGAAAGAGAAAACATGCACTCTCTTGAACATTATATTGTAGAATGTCCCATACTGACTGACTTTCGCCCTCCTGGGCTAAGGTATGCTGAACTGTGTAGTTACTATATGAGTACTGGAACACTTGATGATATATTGGACTTGTATCCTAGATTGACCATGTAATGTATCAATCATACAATGTATATATATGATGTAACTATATAACCTGAGCTTGTAAAAGCACCTTAATCACCTTCAGTGTTTAAGTTCTTAATTGTACACTAGTTTCTCTTGTCAGCTACCTCACCCTGTCAAAATAGGAGAGACATAGATGTATGTATATATATGTGGATATGTGTATACATGTATATGTCTGTGTATTTGTATACAGAGTATGTGGAAGCTGTTTAGAATGGCATTTCTCCTTTGAAAATGCACATTAATGACACCATGTAAAAGACACCTCAAATACTGTTTAAGACTGTTGTAAATCTGTGTGTTTACGTGTGTAGGTTAGCTTAGCATTTTACAAGCACTATACAATCACCTTCTGTGCTTGATTGTTCAATAAATCACTGAATGATATGTTTAACAGATCCCTAACCCCTGTCCATGGAGGACAGAAGAAAATGTATATATATGCTGGTTAGCATTGTAAATGCCCGGCCACGTCTGTGGTAGAAAAATAATAATAATTAAAAAAAGCTTCGTTCCATCGATGTTGTGAGCTGGTGCTAGTAATAAAAGTATTTCATTTATTCTATACAAACACACAATTTTATTCTGATTGTATTCAACCCCAAACATTTACAGTTTGTATAGAATACAAAATTGTATTATGAACCAATTATAATGTTTTCTTATACAATTTCAAGGATTTTAACTTCATCGTTTCTTTCACTGGGAAGGTCAGACACGGCTGGTATCCCTGGGGGCCAGATTCACGAAGCAGTTACGCAAGCACTTACGAACCTGTACATCTTATCTCAATCTTTGGCGGCTTTGTTTACAATTATTAAACAGTTAATGAGCTCGGAAGCACCAGGAGGCTGTTTATAACAATAACAACAGTTGATTGGCAAGTTTTCATGCTTGTAAACTGTTTAATAAATGTAACCAAAGCCGTCAAAGATTGAGGAAAGATGTATACGTTCGTAAGTGTCCAATGGAGGACTATGTTAAATGATTGCTACCTTTGTGTTATCAGCAGAGATAACTGTGGTTTGTATTAGTGTGCATGTCTATGAGGTTCCAGTGATAGTCTACGTGTAAACTGGCAAATGAACCTTTCTCGCAAACAGAAAATATTCTCAAGTTATAACTTTATTGTAATAGAAAACGTTAGTTTATAATATATATATGTAAAAAAATGTCTACTGAAACCATTTTCTTTGAGGAATTTGGTTTTCTGTAAACGGAATTCGAGGGCAAACTAAAATATTTTTCGATTTCCATATTTCACATTATTATAAATGTGACATTGTATCGATGTATATATTGTATAATGTATACATATACATTGTATTAATGTCACGGGGCACCTGACAGCTGGGTGGACAGCGCTTCAGATTCGCAGTCCTGAGGTTTCGGGTTCGATCCCCGGTGGATACCTGGTTACCTGGTTGATGGGGTTCTGGGAGTTCTTCTACTCCCCAAGCCCGGCCCGAGGCCAGGCTCGACTTGTGAGAGTTTGGTCCACCAGGCTGTTGCTTGGAGCGGCCCGCAGGGCCACGTACCCACCACAGCCCGGCTGATCCGGAACTTCTCTTAGAAAACCGTCCAGTTTTCTCTTGAAGATGTCCACGGTTGTTCCGGCAATATTTCTTATGCTCGCTGGGAGGACGTTGAACAACCGCGGACCTCTGATGTTTATACAGTGCTCTCTGATTGTGCCTATGGCACCTCTGCTCTTCACTGGACCTCTGATGTTTATACAGTGTTCTCTGATTGTGCCTATGGCACCTCTGCTCTTCATTGGACCTCTGATGTTCATACAGTGTTCTCTGATTGTGCCTATGGCACCTCTGCTCTTCACTGGACCTCTGATGTTTATACAGTGTTCTCTGATTGTGCCTATGGCACCTCTGCTCTTCACCGGACCTCTGATGTTTATACAGTGTTCTCTGATTGTGCCTATGGCACCTCTGCTCTTCTCTGGTTCTATTCTGCATTTTCTTCCATATCGTTCACTCCAGTACGTTGTTATTTTACTGTGTAGATTTGGGACCTGACCCTCCAGTATTTTCCATGTGTATATTATTTGGTATCTCTCTCGTCTCCTTTCTAGAGAGTACATTTGGAGAGCTTTGAGACGATCCCAATAATTTAGGTGTTTTATTAGGTGGAGGCGGAGACAAATAGACAAAATGTTTCCTTCACCCTGATGCCCATGTTCACCTAGCAGTAAAATAGGTACCTGGGTGTTAGTCAGCTGTCACGGGCTGCTTCCTGGGAGTGGAGGCCTGGTCGAGAACCGGCCCGCGGGGACACTAAAGCCCCGAAATCATCTCAAGATGGAACCAAATGTAATGAAACCTAACCTAACCTAACCTAACCTATCCAAACCTTAACCTAACCTAACCTAACCTAACCAAACCTTAACCTAACCTAACCTAACCTAACCAAACCTTAACCTAACCTAACTTAACCTAACCTAACCTAACCTAACCTAACCTAACCAAACCTTAACCTAACCTAACCTAACCTAACCTAACCTAACCTAACCTAACCTAACCTAACCAAACCTTAACCTAACCTAACCATAAACAGAGAGTAGATAATTGCAGAAATTTAACCTATGACATTTTTAAGCGTTTTTCCTCGCTGAGGACAAGTTCTACAAGCCCGGGAAGCTGTCATGGGCTTAGTGTGACACTGGTGAATACTTTCCTACGGTGCTCGCCCCCTGTGGGCCCCTTGGCGACCCATGGGGGGGCCCCTGAGGTCCCTGAGGTAGCTAGGTGAGGGGCAAAATGCTGAGGCATTATGAAGATGGCAGGGTGTGGCGGCTAGGGTGTGTCCAGGGGCAGGGTGTGGAGGGCAGGGTGTGGAGGGCAGGGTGTGGCGGGCAGGGTGTGGAGGGCAGGGTGTGGAGGGCAGGGTGTGGAGGGCAGGGTGTGGAGGGCAGGGTGTGGAGGGCAGGGTGTGGAGGCCTGGGTGTGGCGGGCAGGGTGTGGAGGGCAGGGTGTGGAGGGCAGGGTGTGGAGGGCAGGGTGTGGAGGCCTGGGTGTGGCGGGCAGGGTGTGGAGGGCAGGGTGTGGAGGGCAGGGTGTGGCGGGCAGGGTGTGGCGGGCAGGGTGTGGAGGGCAGGGTGTGGAGGGCAGGGTGTGGAGGGTAGGGTGTGGAGGGCAGGGTGTGGAGGGCAGGGTGTGGAGGGCAGGGTGTGGCGGGCAGGGTGTGGAGGGCAGGGTGTGGAGGGCAGGGTGTGGAGGACAGGGTGTGGCGGGCAGGGTGTGGAGGGCAGGGTGTGGAGGGCAGGGTGTGGCGGGCAGGGTGTGGAGGGCAGGGTGTGGCGGGCAGGGTGTGGAGGGCAGGGTGTGGCGGGCAGGGTGTGGAGGGCAGGGTGTGGAGGGCAGGGTGTGGCGGGCAGGGTGTGGAGGGCAGGGTGTGGCGGGCAGGGTGTGGAGGGCAGGGTGTGGAGGGCAGGGTGTGGAGGGCAGGGTGTGGAGGGCAGGGTGTGGAGGGCAGGGTGTGGAGGGCAGGGTGTGGAGGGTAGGGTGTGGAGAGCAGGGTGTGGAGGGCAGGGTGTGGAGGGTAGGGTGTGGAGGGCAGGGTGTGGAGGGCAGGGTGTGGAGGGCAGGGTGTGGCGGGCAGGGTGTGGAGGGCAGGGTGTGGAGGGCAGGGTGTGGAGGGCAGGGTGTGGCGGGCAGGGTGTGGAGGGCAGGGTGTGGCGGGCAGGGTGTGGAGGGCAGGGTGTGGCGGGCAGGGTGTGGAGGGCAGGGTGTGGCGGGCAGGGTGTGGAGGGCAGGGTGTGGCGGGCAGGGTGTGGAGGGCAGGGTGTGGCGGGCAGGGTGTGGAGGGCAGGGTGTGGCGGGCAGGGTGTGGAGGGCAGGGTGTGGAGGGCAGGGTGTGGAGGGTAGGGTGTGGAGGGCAGGGTGTGGAGGGCAGGGTGTGGCGGGCAGGGTGTGGAGGGCAGGGTGTGGAGGGCAGGATGTGGAGGGTAGGGTGTGGAGGGCAGGGTGTGGAGGGCAGGGTGTGGAGGGTAGGGTGTGGAGGGCAGAGTGTGGAGGGCAGGGTGTGGCGGCCAGGGTGTGGAGGGCAGGGTGTGGCGGGCAGGGTGTGGAGGGCAGGGTGTGGCGGGCAGGGTGTGGAGGGCAGGGTGTGGCGGGCAGGGTGTGGAGGGCAGGGTGTGGATGGCAGGGTGTGGAGGGTAGGGTGTGGCGGGCAGGGTGTGGAGGGCAGGGTGTGGCGGGCAGGGTGTGGCGGGCAGGGTGTGGAGGGCAGGGTGTGGCGGGAAGGGTGTGGAGGGCAGGGTGTGGCGGGCAGGGTGTGGAGGGCAGGGTGTGGAGGGCAGGGTGTGGAGGGTAGGGTGTGGAGGGCAGGGTGTGGAGGGCAGGGTGTGGCGGGCAGGGTGTGGAGGGCAGGGTGTGGAGGGCAGGGTGTGGAGGGCAGGGTGTGGAGGGTAGGGTGTGGAGGGTAGGGTGTGGAGGGCAGGGTGTGGAGGGCAGGGTGTGGAGGGCAGGGTGTGGAGGGCAGGGTGTGGAGGGCAGGGTGTGGAGGGCAGGGTGTGGCGGGCAGGGTGTGGCGGGCAGGGTGTGGAGGGCAGGGTGTGGAGGGCAGGGTGTGGAGGGCAGGGTGTGGCGGGCAGGGTGTGGAGGGCAGGGTGTGGAGGGCAGGGTGTGGAGGGCAGGGTGTGGCGGGCAGGGTGTGGAGGGCAGGGTGTGGCGGGCAGGGTGTGGAGGGCAGGGTGTGGCGGGCAGGGTGTGGAGGGCAGGGTGTGGAGGGCAGGGTGTGGAGGGCAGGGTGTGGAGGGCAGGGTGTGGCGGCCAGGGTGTGGAGGGCAGGGTGTGGCGGGCAGGGTGTGGAGGGCAGGGTGTGGCGGGCAGGGTGTGGAGGGCAGGGTGTGGCGGGCAGGGTGTGGAGGGCAGGGTGTGGCGGGCAGGGTGTGGAGGGCAGGGTGTGGAGGGCAGGGTGTAGAGGGTAGGGTGTGGAGGGCAGGGTGTGGAGGGCAGGGTGTGGCGGGCAGAGTGTGGAGGGCAGGGTGTGGAGGGCAGGGTGTGGAGGGTAGGGTGTGGAGGGCAGGGTGTGGAGGGCAGGGTGTGGAGGGTAGGGTGTGGAGGGCAGGGTGTGGAGGGCAGGGTGTGGAGGGCAGGGTGTGGCGGCCAGGGTGTGGAGGGCAGGGTGTGGCGGCCAGGGTGTGGAGGGCAGGGTGTGGAGGGCAGGGTGTGGAGGGCAGGGTGTGGAGGGCAGGGTGTGGCGGCCAGGGTGTGGAGGCCAGGGTGTGGAGGGCAGGGTGTGGCGGGCAGGGTGTGGAGGGCAGGGTGTGGAGGGCAGGGTGTGGAGGGCAGGGTGTAGAGGGCAGAATGATCAGATGCAGAAGCAAAATTCTGAATAGCCAGACTGTCTACTCAGAGGGGGTGCAGCAGAGAGCAGCGGGGAGGCTTGGCTACTGTGGGCAGGTGTGGCGAGGGCAGGTGTGGCGAGGGCAGGTGTGGCGAGGGCAGGAGTGGCGAGGGCAGGTGTGGCGAGGGCAGATGTGGCGAGGGCAGGTGTGGCGAGGGCAGGTGTGGCGAGGGCAGGTGTGGTGTGGGCAGGAGACGGGTGCCCCAAGCCACCACCCGCCCACACCCTGGGGCACCGCCCGGGGCAGCTTGTGTCCTCCAATGCTGCCCCGGACCGCCCGCTCGACCACACTGACCACGCTACCAACCTGACCACGTGGGCCCCCTTCACAACCACTAGGGCCCCCTTCACAACCACTAGGGCCCCCTTCACAACCACTTGGGCCCCCTTCACAACCACTAGGGCCCCTCACAACCACGTGGTTGTGGTTGTGAGGGGTCCAGACTCATGGAATTCAATATTTATAAAGAAATGCAAAGTGCCGGTAGCACAGGCACTCAGTATAGTGTGGAGGAAGAGCTTGGACACGGGGGAGATACCAGATGCACTTAAAGCAGCAGACATAGCCCCTCTACACAAGGGAGGGAGCAAAGCATTGGCAAAGACTTATAGATCAGTTGCACTAACGTCCCACATAATAAAAGTATTTGAGTGTGACCAGGAGTCAGGTCACTAGATTCATGGAGACCAATGACCTTCACAACCCAGGCCAACATGGATTTCGAGCGGGAAGATCGTGCCTCTCACAGCTACTTGACCACTACGACAAAGTCATTGAGGCATTAGGAGAAAACCAGAATGCAGGTGTTGTATACACAGACTTCGTAAAGGCATTCGACAAATGTGACCATGGGGTGATAGCACACAAAATGAGGTCAATGGGAATAACTGGTCAAGTAGGACGCTGGATACTCAATTTCCTGTCGAACAGAACACAAAGAGTAACAGTCAGTCAAATAAAGTCGAGCACAAACACAGTTAAAAGCTCTGTACCTCAAGGTACAGTCCTTGCACCACTGCTGTTCCTTATTCTCATATCAGATATAGACAAAAATACAAGTCACAGCTTCGTAGAAATCAGCATGAAAATTATCTCCGTTGAAGACATTGAAAAACTACAAGCAGATATTAATATTTTCGACTGGGCAGCAGAAAATAACATGATGTTTTTCAGTGATAAATTCCAGGTACTCAGGTAGGGTAAGAATGAGGATCTGAAACATAATACAGGGTACAAAACACAATCAAATCTGCCCATAGTAGGAAAACAGCATGTCAAGGATTTGTGAATAATGATGTCTGACGACCTAACGTTTAGGGAGCATAACCAAGCAAGTATTGCGTCAGCCAGAAAAATGATAGGATGGATTACGAGAACTTTCAAATCCAGAGATCCCATGACAATGGTTGTACTCTTCAAGCCACTTGTGTTGTCCCGTCTTGAGTACTGCTCAGTACTCACTTCCCCCTTCAGAGCAGGAGAGATTGCTGAAATAGAGGGAATACAGAGAACATATACGGCACGCATAGACGAGATAAAACACCTAAATTATTGGGATCGTCTCAAAGCTCTCCAAATGTACTCTCTAGAAAGGAGACGAGAGAGAGACCAAATAATATACACGTGGAAAATACTGGAGGGACAGGTCCCAAATCTGCACAGTAAAATAACAACATACTGGAGTGAACGATATGGAAGAAAATGCAGAATAGAACTAGTGAAGAGCAGAGGTGTCATAGGCACAATCAGAGAACACTGTATAAACATCAGAGGTCCAGTGAAGAGCAGAGGTGCCATAGGCACAATCAGAGAACACTGTATAAACATTAGAGGTCCAGTGAAGAGCAGAGGTGCCATAGGCACAATCAGAGAACACTGTATAAACATCAGAGGTCCGCGGTTGTTCAACGTCCTCCCAGCGAGCATAAGAAATATTGCCGGAACAACCGTGGACATCTTCAAGAGAAAACTAGATTGTTTCCTCCAAGGAGTGCCGGACCAACCAGGCTGTGGTGGGTATGTGGGCCTGCGGGCCGCTCCAAGCAACAGCCTGGTGGACCAAACTCTCACAAGTCAAGCCTGGCCTCGGGCCGGGCTTGGGCAGTAGAAGAACTCCCAGAACCCCATCAACCAGGTATATGTGGGCCTGCGGGCCGCTCCAAGCAACAGCCTGGTGGACCAAACTCTCACAAATCAAGCCTGGCCTCGGGCCGGGCTTGGGGAGTAGAAGAACTCCCAGAACCCCATCAACCAGGTATATGTGGGCCTGCGGGCCGCTCCAAGCAACAGCCTGGTGGACCAAACTCTCACAAGTCAAGCCTGGCCTCGGGCCGGGCTTGGGGAGTAGAAGAACTCCCAGAACCCCATCAACCAGGTATATGTGGGCCTGCGGGCCGCTCCAAGCAACAGCCTGGTGGACCAAACTCTCACAAGTCAAGCCTGGCCTCAGGCCGGGCTTGGGCAGTAGAAGAACTCCCAGAACCCCATCAAGGAGGACACCCCCACTCAAGGTGCATCTCTGGAATGTGTACGAGTCTATCTCTTGCATTTCACCAATAGTGTTCAAGAATCTGTATTCGTGAGCAGATTTCTTAAGACCTAAACTATATATTATGCATCTGGTATGGAGTGGACTTAGCGAGCCGTTGTCTACTATATTTAATACATCATTAGAGTCAGGCAGAGTGCCAGAGTCGTGGAAGGTTGCTTGTTTCGTACCAGTTTTCAAGAAAGGAGATGGATCACTTACTTCAAACTATCGGCCAATTACCTTAAAGTCTATTGTGGGAAAGTTGCTTGAGTTGATAATTTGCAAAAGTCATTCATCTTCATGTAGGAAATCACTGATTAATAAATGATTCGGAACATGGTTTCACAAACGGCCGTTCATGTTTAACAAATTGGCTATCTTGACCAGACTACACACTAGAAGGTGAAGGGACGACGACGTTTCGGTCCGTCCTGGACCATTCTCAAGTCGATGGACGGACCGAATGGTCCAGATTGGTCCAGGACGGACCGAAATGTCGCCGTCCCTTCACCTTCTAGTGTGTGGTCTGGTCAACATACTTTAGCCACGTTATTGTGACTCATCGCCTGCAAATTTGCTATCATTTTATTCCAGCATAGTTGAAGCAGTTGATAGTGGTAAGGATTGTGATGTTGTGTACCTTGACTTTAACAAAGCTTTTGATACAGTGCCACATGAAAGACTGATTAAAAAGAATAGAGTCTCATGGTATTGGGGGTGCTATATTAAGCTGGATTAGAGCATGGCTATACCAAAGGAAACAGAGAGTTAGTATAAATGGGGTTAAGTCAGAGTGGGATAATGTTGTTAGTGGAGTACCTCAGGGCTCTATCCTGAGCCCGCTGTTATTCATAATATATATAAATGATTTAGATTCAGGTTTGAGCAACAATATTTGCAAATTTGCCGATGATACGAAAATCTGGAGGGAAATAAATGCGGAAAAAAGACTCACTATCACTTCAGGACGATCTAAATAGGCTTTTGAAATGGTCAAAAGATTGGCAGATGCAGTTTAATGCTGATAAATGTAAAGTTCTGAGGCTAGGTAATGATGGTAGTTACAAGATACGAGCTAGATGGTGTTGAGATTGTGAAGTCGGATTGTGAAAGGGATCTGGGAGTTATGATTAGTAAGAATTTAAAACCAAACGTGTGTGTCCAGGGGGCATGATAGTGTGTCCAGGGGCATGATAGTGTGTCCAGGGGGCATGATAGTGTGTCCAGGGGGCATGATAGTGTGTCCAGGGGGCATGATAGTGTGTCCAGGGGGCATGATAGTGTGTCCAGGGGGCATGATAGTGTGTCCAGGGGCATGATAGTGTATCCAGGGGGCATGATAGTGTGTCCAGGGGCATGATAGTGTGTCCAGGGGCATGCTAGTGTGTCCAGGGGCATGATAGTGTGTCCAGGGGCATGATAGTGTGTCCAGGGGCATGATAGTGTGTCCAGGGGCATGATAGTGTGTCCAGGGGCATGATAGTGTGTCCAGGGGCATGATAGTGTATCCAGGGGCATGATAGTGAGTCCAGGGGCATGATAGTGAGTCCAGGGGCATGATAGTGAGTCCAGGGGCATGATAGTGTGTCCAGGGGCATGATAGTGTGTCCAGGGGCATGATAGTGTGTCCAGGGGCATGATAGTGTATCCAGGGGGCATGATAGTGTGTCCAGGGGCATGATAGTGTGTCCAGGGGCATGCTAGTGTGTCCAGGGGCATGATAGTGTGTCCAGGGGCATGATAGTGTGTCTAGGGGCATGATACTGTGTCCAGGGGGCATGATAGTGTGTCCAGGGGGCATGATAGTGTGTCCAGGGGGCATGATAGTGTGTCCAGGGGGCATGATAGTGTGTCCAGGGGCATGATAGTGTATCCAGGGGGCATGATAGTGTGTCCAGGGGCATGATAGTGTGTCCAGGGGCATGCTAGTGTGTCCAGGGGCATGATAGTGTGTCCAGGGGCATGATAGTGTGTCCAGGGGCATGATAGTGTGTCCAGGGGCATGATAGTGTGTCCAGGGGCATGATAGTGTATCCAGGGGCATGATAGTGAGTCCAGGGGCATGATAGTGAGTCCAGGGGCATGATAGTGAGTCCAGGGGCATGATAGTGTGTCCAGGGGGCATGATAGTGTGTCCAGGGGCCATGATAGTGTGTCCAGGGCCATGATAGTGTGTCCAGGGGCATGATAGTGTGTCCAGGGGCATGATAGTGTGTCCAGGGGCATGATAGTGTGTCCAGGGGGCATGATAGTGTGTCCAGGGGGCATGATAGTGTGTCCAGGGGGCATGATAGTGTGTCCAGGGGGCATGATAGTGTGCCCAGGGGCATGATAGTGTATCCAGGGGCATGATAGTGTATCCAGGGGCATGATAGTGTATCCAGGGGCATGATAGTGTGTCCAGGGGCATGATAGTGTGTCCAGGGGGCATGATAGTGTGTCCAGGGGGCATGATAGTGTGTCCAGGGGGCATGATAGTGTGTCCAGGGGGCATGATAGTGTGTCCAGGGGCATGATAGTGTGTCCAGGGGCATGATAGTGTGTCCAGGGGGCATGATAGTGTGTCCAGGGGGCATGATAGTGTGTCCAGGGGCATCATAGTGTGTCCAGGGGCATGATAGTGTGTCCAGGGGGCATGATAGTGTGTCCAGGGGCATGATAGTGTGTCCAGGGGGCATGATAGTGTGTCCAGGGGCATGATAGTGTGTCCAGGGGCATGATGGTGTGTCCAGGGGGCATGATAGTGTGTCCAGGGGGCATGATAGTGTGTCCAGGGTGCATGATAGTGTGTCCAGGGGCATGATAGTGTGTCCAGGGTGCATGATAGTGTGTCCAGGGGCATGATAGTGTGTCCAGGGGCATGATAGTGTGTCCAGGGGCATGATAGTGTGTCCAGGGGGCATTATAGAGTGTCCAGGGGGCATGATAGTGTATCCAGGGGCATGATAGTGTATCCAGGGGGCATGATAGTGTATCCAGGGGCATAATAGTGTATCCAGGGGCAGGATAGTGTGTCCAGGGGCATGATAGTGTGTCCAGGGGCATGATAGTGTGTCCAGGGGCATGATAGTGTATCCAGGGGCATGATAGTGTGTCCAGGGGCATAATAGTGTATCCAGGGGCATGATAGTGTGTCCAGGGGCATGATAGTGTGTCCAGGGGGCATGATAGTGTATCCAGGGGGCATGATAGTGTATCCAGGGGCATAATAGTGTATCCAGGGGCATGATAGTGTGTCCAGGGGCATGATAGTGTGTCCAGGGGCATGATAGTGTGTCCAGGGGCATGATAGTGTATCCAGGGGCATGATAGTGTGTCCAGGGGCATAATAGTGTATCCAGGGGCATGATAGTGTGTCCAGGGGCATGATAGTGTGTCCAGGGGCATAATAGTGTGTCCAGGGGCATGATAGTGTGTCCAGGGGCATGATAGTGTGTCCAGGGGGCATGATAGTGTGTCCAGGGGGCATGATAGTGTATCCAGGGGGCATGATAGTGTATCCAGGGGCATAATAGTGTATCCAGGGGCATGATAGTGTGTCCAGGGGCATGATAGTGTGTCCAGGGGCATGATAGTGTGTCCAGGGGCATGATAGTGTATCCAGGGGCATGATAGTGTGTCCAGGGGCATAATAGTGTATCCAGGGGCATGATAGTGTGTCCAGGGGCATGATAGTGTGTCCAGGGGGCATGATATTGTGTCCAGGGGCATGATAGTGTGTCCAGGGGGCATGATAGAGTGTCCAGGGGGCATGATAGTGTGTCCAGGGGCATGATAGTGTGTCCAGGGGGCATGATAGTGTGTCCAGGGGGCATGATAGTGTGTCCAGGGGCATGATAGTGTGTCCAGGGGGCATGATAGTGTGTCCAGGGTGCATGATAGTGTGTCCAGGGGCATGATAGTGTGTCCAGGGGGCATGATAGTGTGTCCAGGGGGCATGATAGTGTGTCCAGGGGGTATGATAGTGTGTCCAGGGGGCATGATAATGTGTCCAGGGGCATGATAATGTGTCCAGGGGGCATGATAATGTGTCCAGGGGGCATGATAATGTGTCCAGGGGCATGATAATGTGTCCAGGGGGCATGATAGTGTGTCCAGGGGGCATGATAGTGTGTCTAGGGGGCATGATAGTGTATCCAGAGGGCATGATAGTGTATCCAGGGGCATGATAGTGTGTCCAGGGGGCCTGATAATGTGTCCAGGGGCATGATAATGTGTCCAGGGGGCATCATAATGTGTCCAGGGGGCATGATAATGTGTCCAGGGGCATGATAATGTGTCCAGGCGGCATGATAGTGTGTCCAGGGGGCATGATAGTGTGTCCAGGGGGCATGATAGTGTATCCAGAGGGCATGATAGTGTATCCAGGGGGCATGATAGTGTATCCAGGGGGCATGATAGTGTATCCAGAGGGCATGATAGTGTGTCCAGGGGCATAATAGTGTATACAGGGGCATGATAGTGTGTCTGCCAGGAGGTCAGTGGGGACAGGTAGACAGCAGTGCCAGAGAACCATTGGCACCAGGGAGTCAGACGTACCCATTGGCACCAGGTACTTAGTAGTTCCAGGGAACTGTTGTGTCAGGTGAATATTGATGCGAGGCGGTGCCATGCGAGGTGCTTGACCAGTGACGGGGGGGGGGGGGTAGTGAGTTGATATGTCCCTCAGGGACAGCATGCTGCAGGTTCAGCAGCATGGTGGCATGCTCAGTAAGCTGTTGTGGTCAGTGCTATGCACGGTGAGGTGGGCCACGTGGATGTGTGTGGGGGGGGGGGGCGTGTGGGAGGGAGGGAGGGAGGAAGGGAGAGAGGGAGAGAGGGAGAGAGGGAGAGAGGGGGAGAGGGAGAGAGGGGGAGAGAGAGACAGGGGGAGAGAGAGAGAGGGGGAGAGAGAGAGAGAGAGAGAGAGAGAGAGAGAGAGAGAGAGAGAGAGAGAGAGGGAGAGAGGGAGAGAGGGAGAGAGGGAGAGAGGGAGAGAGGGAGAGAGGGAGAGAGGGGGAGAGAGAGAGAGAGAGAGAGAGGGGGAGAGAGAGAGAGAGAGAGAGAGAGAGAGAGAGAGAGAGAGAGAGAGAGAGAGAGAGAGGGAGAGAGGGAGAGAGGGGGAGAGGGGGAGAGGGGGAGAGGGGGAGAGAGAGAGAGAGAGAGAGAGAGAGAGAGAGAGAGAGAGAGAGAGAGAGAGAGAGAGAGAGAGAGAGGGAGAGAGGGAGAGAGGGAGAGAGGGAGAGAGGGGGAGAGAGAGAGAGGGGGAGAGAGAGAGAGGGGGAGAGAGAGAGAGAGAGAGAGAGAGAGAGAGAGAGAGAGAGAGAGAGAGAGAGAGAGAGAGAGAGAGAGAGAGAGAGAGAGAGAGAGAGAGAGAGAGAGAATGGGCGATATGTCTGGCGTGTGGAACCTTTACTGGTAGTTCAGGCCTGAGGGTAATGGCCAAGGGATAGGTTGTGGGTTGTGGGGGGGGGGGAGGGATAGCCCCATGCTGCCCTGAACACCCCCCCTACCCCCCCCCCCTAGCCTGTCCCTCGCATACCTTGCCTCCACCTCCAAACATTCCCAACCCATAGGGGCTTCAACATATAACCCCCTCCTTCATCTGTCCCAAACCTGGTCCACCAGGCTGTTGCTTGGAGCGGCCCGCAGGCCCACATGTCCACCACAGCCCGGTTGGTCCGGCACTTCTTGAAGAAAGCTATCTATAGTTTCCTCTTGAAAATGGAGGAGCTGGAAATGATTGGCTTACTAATAAGCAAAAAAATCCCTTATACAAATGCAGATGGAATATCAAACAAAGTAAATGAGGTACAGAGAGAAGCCAGGGAAGATAGACCTGGATGAACTGTGACTCCTTGAGACCTAAATTGTTACATTCATAACAGTTGTAGTATAAATTTTAATTAAAATTTTGCCCCGAGGGGCGAGTTTATTGGGCAGCGTCACTCATCCTGTGAGTGGACACACCGCTATAGTGACAGTATTGGGCAGCGCCACTCATCCTGTGAGTGGACACACCGCCATAGTGACAGTATTGGGCAGCGTCACTCATCCTGTGAGTGGACACACCGCCATAGTGACAGTATTGGGCAGCGCCACTCATCCTGTGAGTGGACACACCGCCATAGTGACAGTATTGGGCAGCGCCACTCATCCTGTGAGTGAACACACCGCCATAGTGACAGTATTGGGCAGCGCCACTCATCCTGTGAGTGGACACACCGCCATAGTGACAGTATTGGGCAGCGCCACTCATCCTGTGAGTGGACACACCGCCATAGTGACAGTATTGGGCAGCGCCACTCATCCTGTGAGTGAACACACCGCCATAGTGACAGTATTGGGCAGCGCCACTCATCCTGTGAGTGGACACACCGCCATAGTGACAGTAATGGTCAGCGCCACTCATCCTGTGAGTGGACACACCGCCATAGTGACAGTATTGGGCAGCGCCACTCATCCTGTGAGTGGACACACCGCCATAGTGACAGTATTGGGCAGCGCCACTCATCCTGTGAGTGGACACACCGCCATAGTGACAGTATTGGGCAGCGTCACTCATCCTGTGAGTGGACACACCGCCATAGTGACAGTATTGGGCAGCGCCACTCATCCTGTGAGTGGACACACCGCCATAGTGACAGTATTGGGCAGCGCCACTCATCCTGTGAGTGGACACACCGCCATAGTGACAGTATTGGGCAGCGCCACTCATCCTGTGAGTGGACACACCGCCATAGCAGAATGTACAACACTCCCCAATAGGAAGAAAACCCGCTGGGGTAGTGTTGCCCAGGATGTGATGGACATCACAGGCGTTGAAGCAATCAGCTAGACATTAATTGGGAAGTTAGAAATTACCGTAAAATGAGGCTACATCACTACACACCTACACCACTACACACCTACACCACCACACACACACATGGGAAACAGAGCTCAGGGGAAAGACGGCCCAAGATATGATGGACTACATCACGCAGAAGTGCAAGGACGCAGCAAACAAGTTTGTCCCAGTCCAAAAGGAAAACAGTGAAATGAGGATGAGAAACCCATGGTTTAATCAAAGATGTAGGCTAGCTAAGCAGCAGAGTAAAAGGGCATGGAGAAACTATAGGTATAACAGGACATTGGAGAGCAGAGAAAGATACCAGAATGCCAGGAATGAATATGTCAGGATGAGAAGAGAGGCAGAAAGACAATACGAAAATGACATCGCAAGCAAGGCAAAGACTCAGCCTAAATTGCTGCATAGCCACATCAGGAGAAAAACAACAGTAAAGGAACAGGTTATGAAATTGAAGATAGGGGCAGATGGATTCATTACAAACGACAAGGAAGTGTGTGAGGAACTGAATAAGAAATTCCTTTGTCACATGGATGTCACAAGGCTATAGACCCAGATGGAATCTCCCCTCGGATATTAAATGAAGGAGCAGAAGTACTGTGCCTACCACTCTCCATAGTGTATAACAAATCACTGGCAACAGGGGAACTGCCAGAAATTTGGAAGACGGCTAATGTAGTCCCGATATACAAGAAAGGGGATAGACAGGAGGCACTGAACTACAGGCCAGTGTCCCTAACCTGCATACCATGCAAGATGATGGAGAAGATTGTGCGAAGAAAGCTAGTGGAACATCTGGAACGAAAGAACTTTGTAACACAGCATCAACAGGGATTCAGGGATGGCAGGTCCTGCCTCACAGGGTTACTTGAATTCTACGACCAGGCAACAAAAATAAGGCAAGAAAGAGAAGGGTGGGCAGACTGCATATTTTTGGATTGCCAGAAAGCCTTTGACGCAGTACCACATCAGAGACTAGTGCAAAAGTTGGAGATGCAGGCTGGAGTGAAAAGGAAGATATTCCATTGGATAAGGGAGTACCTAAGCAACAGAAGACAACGAGTCTGTGTGAGGGGTGAGGTCTCAGATTGGCGAGACGTCACCAGTGGAGTACCGCAGGGGTCAGTCCTTGGACCTATACTGTTTCTGATATATGTAAATGATCTCCCAGAGGGTATAGATTCGTTCCTCTCAATGTTTGCTGATGATGCAAAAATTATGAGGAGGATTAAAA